>NC_090725.1:109693952-109701452 GCF_036898095.1 Palaemon carinicauda | reverse complement strand
ACAGAACCAAAAAAGGTTCACTTGGGACAGACACGATTGTGACACAAACATGTGATGTAAGGTCAAATAATAGAACCAAAAAAGGTTCACTTAGGACAAACAAGATAGTGACCTAAACAGGTGATGTAAGTTCAATTAAAATAACCAAATAATTTTCACTTTGAACAGACAATATAGTGACTTAGGTAGGTGATTTGAGGTCATTTAAGAAAAAAACAAAAAAGGTTCGCTTGGAACAGACAATATAGTGACACAAAAAGGTGATGTAAGGTCAATTAAAAGAACCACTAAAAGGTTCACTTAGGACAGACAAGATAATGACAAACAGGTGACTTCAGGTCATTTAAAAGAACCAAAAAAAGGTTCACTTGGGACAAACAAAATAGTGACACAAAAAGGTGATTTAAGGTCAATTACCACAACCAAAATAGTTGTGTGTATCCAATACTCACAGCCATTGAATCCCAGCAACTGGTGTAGTGGCACTGCTGACCACCAGAAAGAGCAGCAACAGCCATGTGCTCGTAGTAGTAGTAGGGGTAGCAGCAATAGTAGTAGTATCGGAGGTAGCAGCTGCCCTTGAGGTGGTCCCGAAGGCAGTACGTTTCGTGGTAGTAGTACTGGTGACTGTCGCAGTCGACGACCACGTTGCCTGGTGGTGGTAGTAGTAGTAGTACGACTCACGACCCATCCCGGTCACACACACACACACACACCCCAGGACTACTACTATTACTAGACGACTTCGGTGACCCCACGTCGGATGTGAATCTCCGGCACCTCCTCCAGAAGTGTCACCAACGAACACAATGGGATGGGCATCGCATCTCCTCTACCACACTCGGGGGTCGAATAATCTCCAGCTCTCGTTTTGGGGTCGAATTATCTCGAACTCTTAGGGTCAAAAAAGGTCAAATAACCTTAAAAACTTATTTTACGAGAGCTTCACTCGATGTTGAATAATCTCCAGCTCTCGTTCGGGGCCAAATTATTTCGAATTTTTACAGGGTCAAAAAAGGTCATATAACCTTAAAAACTTACTTCACTTGATGTCGAATAATCTCCAGCTCTCGTTTTGGGGTCAAATTATTTCGAACCTTTTTTTAGAGAGTCAAAAAAGGTTAAATAACCTTAACTTATTTTATGAATAGCTTCACTTGGGATCAAACTATTTCAAACTATTTTTAAAAGGTCAAAAAAGGTCAGAAAACCTTAAAAACTTATTTTATGAATGAAATCTTCACTCGGGGTCAAATAATCTCCAGCTCTCTTTTGGGGTCAAACAACTTCCACCTTTTTTAGGGGTTAAATAACCTTAAATTATTTTTATGAATGAAAGCTTCACTTAGGGTCAAATAATCTCGAACTCTCGTTTGGGGTCAAACTATTTCCACCTTTTTTGGGGTCAAATAACTTCAAAAACTTATTCTAATGAATGACAGCTGGCCGGGGTCAAATAATCTCCAGCTTCCCTATTTGGGATCGATCTATTTCGAACTCTTTTTGAGGGTCAAATGACCTTAAAAACTTTATTTTAATGAATGACAACTCCAGGGACACACACGCTTTTACATTATTACGATCTCTACTTTGTATTCGTATTATATAGTTATCTTACATAGATTTTCATCGTATATAACAAATCCCTGGAAATTATAAATAACTATTACACCCTTTATAATACATCTACATAAGAGAAAGAGATTATTAATCACTTCACTAACGATGGTTAAGACAAATTAAGAACTAAATTGAAGTCTCTCTTCAACTCTAACAACTTCGAAATTTCTTCTTCTCTCTCTACGAGACCCCAACACACCGTAAAATCCTTTTGGAGCGTTTACACCGTACCTCTTCGTCAAGAAGATCAAGCTAGACTGGTTGCTCGCGGTATCTGTACTGTATATCGCTCCTCCCATGAATCAAGGCCACGCCCACCTACTCTGGTCCACCAATTAAGGGCCATTCGAGACAGCTACGCCGACATGCGATTGGTTCTTCATTTCTCGTAGCTATAGTGATATCTGGCGAAGAGCACGAGGTCTAGGAATTGCCTGCAAGAAGTCTCCTAAATGAACAGTGAACAGAGAGAGAGAGAGAGAGAGAGAGAGAGAGAGAGAGAGAGAGAGAGAGAGAGAGAGAGAGAGAGAGATACGATTGCTCTTATAATTATTTCTAAAACGTAACTGAGCAACTTTTGCAGAAAATAGTTAACGGACAGGATAATAAAAGTGCCAAAAAACAAGGTTAGGTTAATAACAAAAAATCTAATTGATAAACCACATTATCATTAAATGCTATAAAACATCAAATGGCAATTACCATAGAATGCAAACTACCACATTTAGACAATGAACACCCCCGAATAGAATATGAAAGCGTTACTATGCAAAATACTGGCACACCCCCCCCCCACCCCAAGAATGGGATAGTCCATGCAAAATGCAATGATATTGATCCCGTCAGATTGACGATAATCCAAGGCTGAGATCCACAGGTCAAGCGGATATGAATGAGCTAACTCAAGAACTCCATCCAGATAACTCAACCTCATTCATAAAAAAATGTCATTTACACCTTTGATTGGCCAGGCAGTACTACATTGGATCCTTCTCTCTGATTACGGTTCACTTTCCCCTTGCCTACATATACACAGAATAGTCTGGCCTATTCTTTACAGATTCTCCTCTGTCCTTATACACCTGACAACACTGAGATTACCATACAATTCTTCACCCAAGGGATTAACTACAGCACTGTAATTGTTCAGTGGCTACTGTCCTCTTGGTAAAGGTAGAAGAGGTTCTTTAGCTATGGTAACCAGATCTTCTAGGAGAAGGACACTCCAAAATCAAACCATTATTCTCTAGTTTTGGGTAGTGGCATAACCTCTGTACCATGGTCTTCCACTGTCTTAGGTTAGAGTTCTCTTGCATGAGGGTACAATCGGGCACACTATTCTATCTTATTTCTCTTCCTCTTGTTTTGTTAAATTTTTTATAGTTTATATAGGAAATATTTATTTCAATGTTGTTACTATTCTTGAAATATTTCATTTTCCTTTTTTCCCTTTCCTCACTGGGCTATTTTCCCTGTTAGAGCCCCTGACCTTATAGCATCCTGCTTTTCCAACTACGGTTGTATGTTAGCAAGTAATAATAATAATAATACTAATAATAATAATAATGAATCCGTATAAATCCAAAGTTAAGTTGGATTACACCTCACACATTCCACCCGCCCTGCCAGTGTCTCCGCCACTTCGATTCATTCATAAAATTGTAGCGAAACCCACAATGCGCTTTAACACTTTCAATCAAGGCAGGTATTAATCAAGTGGTACTCCCTTGTAATAACACAAGAGAGTCATTTCTGGAACTTGGTCTCACCAACACGCAAAAAGACCATCGCAGTAAATTCAACTATACCATTTTCAAAATTAATTCAACTATCATTTACGGGTCAAAATTAAGTCAAGTATCATTTACGGGTCAAAATTAATTTGACTGTCATTTACGGGTCAAAATTAATTTGACTATTATTTACAGATAAAAATTAATTTAACTATCATTTACGGGTCAAAATTAAGTCAAGTATCATTTACGGGTCAAAATTAATTTGAATATCATTTACGGGTCAAAATCAATTTGACTATCATTTACGGTTCAAAATTAATTTAACTATAATTTACAGGTCAATATCAATTTAACTATCATTAACGGGGTCAAAATTAATCCAACAATTATTTACAGGTTAAAATTAATTCAGCTATCATTTACGGGTCAAAATTAATTCAACTATCATTTATGGGTCAAATGACAGCTGAGCTGAACGCTATTTAACTATCATTTATGGCTAAAATTACAGCATAAGCTAAACGCAATTTATCTATCCTTTATTGGTCAACTGACAGCGAAAGCTAAATGCAATTTAACTATCATTTATAGGATAATTAAGAGCAAAAGGTAAACACAATTTAAGAATAATTCACAGGTTAAATGACAGCGAAAGTTTAATGCAATTCAACTACCATTTATCGGTCAAACCACAGGGAAAGGTAAATAATTCTAAACTATCATTTATGAGTTAAGTGACAAAGAAGGCTAAACGCAATTTAACTATCATTTATGGGTCAACTGACAGCGAATGGTTAAAATAAAAAACTATCAATTACGAGTCAAATGATAGCGAAAACTAAACGGAATTTAACTGTCAATTGTGGGTCAAATGACGACATAAGTTGAACGCAATTTAACTATTATTCATGGGTCAAATAACAGCATAAGCTTAGCGCAATTTTACTATCATTTATAGGCCAATTGAAAAATAAGCTAAATGCAATTTTACTATTAATTATGGGATAACTGACAGCATAAGCTACATGAAATTTGACTATCATTTATGAGACAATTGAGAGCAAAAGTTAAACACAATTTAACTATCATTTACAGGTCAAACGACAACGAAAGTTCAACACAATTTAACTGATTGATGGGTCAAACGATAGGAAAACCAAAACGCAATTTAACTATCATCTTATGGTCAATGACAAAAAATCTATAAGCAACTTGACTATCCTCTTCGGGCCAAGTGACAGTGAAAGCTAAACACAATTTAACTATCATTTACAGGTCAAATGACAGCAAATGCTAAACGCATTTTACCTATCATTAATGGGTCAAATGACAACAAAAGAAAAACGCAATCTAACTATCCTTTACAAGTAAAATGAAAGCAAAAGCTAATTCAATTTAACTATCATTAATTATTCAAAATACATCGAAAGCTAGACGCAATTTAATTATCATCTTCGGATCAAATGACAGAGAAAGTTAAACACATTTTATTTATCAAATGGAAGCAAAAGCTTAACTTTATCAAATGACAGCGAAAGCTAAATTTGATTTAACTATTATTTATGGGTAAACTGACAGTGAAACCTAAAGGCAATCTAATTGACATTGATGGGTCAAATGACACCTAAAACTAAACCCAATTTAACCATCATTTATGGAACGAAGGACAGCGAAAGATAAACACAATTTAACTATCATTAATGGATCAAATGAAAATGAAGGCTAAGCCCAATTTAACTATCATTAATGGGTCAAATGACAGCGAAGGCTAAGCCTAAATTAACTATCATTAATGGGTCAAATGACACCGAAGGCTAAGCCCAATTTAACAATCATTAATGGGTCAAATGACACCGAAGGCTAAGTCTAATTTAACTATCATTAATGGGTCAAATGACACCGAAGGCTAAGCCCAATTTAACAATCATTAATGGGTCAAATGACACCGAAGGCTAAGCCCAATTTAAGTATCGTTAATGGGTCAAATGACACCGAAGCCTAAGCTCCATTTAACTAGCATTAATGGGTCAAATGACAGCGAAGGCTAAGCCTAATTTAACCATCATTAATGGGTCAAATGACACCGAAGGCTAAGCTCCATTCAACTATTATTAATGGGTCAAATAACACCGAAGGCTAAGCCCAATTTAACTATCATTAATGGGTCAAATGACACCGAAGGCTAAGCCTAATTCAACTATTATTAATAGGTCAAATGACAATGAAGGCTAGGCCCAATTTAACTTTCATTAATGGGTCAAATAACAGCGAAGGCTAAGCCCAATTTAACTATCATTAATGGGTCAAATGACACCGAAGGCTAAGCCCAATTTAACTATCATTAATGGGTCAAATGACACCGAAGGCTGAGCCTAATTCAACTTTTATTAATGGGTTAAATGACAATGAAGGCTAGGCCCAATTTAACTTTCATTAATGGGTCAAATGACAGCGAAGGCTAAGCCCAATTTAACGATCATTAATGGGTCAAATGACACCGAAGGCTAAGCCCAATTTAACTATCATTAATGGGTCAAATGACACCGAAGGCTAAGCCTAATTCAACTATTATTAATGGGTCAAATGACAATGAAGGCTAGGCCCAATTTAACTTTCATTAATGGGTCAAATGACACCGAAGGCTAAGCCAATTTAACTATCATTAATGGGTCAAATGACAGCGAAGGCTAAGCCCAATTTAATTATCATTAATGGGTCAAATGACCCCGAAGGCTAAGCCCAATTTAACTATCATTAATGGGTCAAATGACACCGAAGGCTAAGCCTAATTCAACTATTATTAATGGGTCAAATGACAATGAAGGCTAGGCCCAATTTAACTTTCATTAATGGGTCAAATGACAGCGAAGGCTAAGCCCAATTTAACGATCATTAATGGGTCAAATGACACCGATGGCTAAGCCCAATTTAACTATCATTAATGGGTCAAATGACACCGAAGGCTAAGCCCAATTTAACTATCATTAATGGGTCAAATGACACAGAAGGCTAAGCCTAATTCAACTATTATTAATGGGTCAAATGACAATGAAGGCTAGGCCCAATTTAACTTTCATTAATGGGTCAAATGACAGCGAAGACTAAGCCCAATTTAACGATCATTAATGGGTCAAATGACACCGAAGGCTAAGCCCAATTTAATTATCATTAATGGGTCAAATGACACCGAAGGCTAAGCCTAATTCAACTATTATTAATGGGTCAAATGACAATAAAGGCTAGGCCCAATTTAACTTTCATTAATGGGTCAAATGACACCGAAGGCTAAGCCTAATTCAACTATTATTAATGGGTCAAATGACAATGAAGGCTAGGCCCAATTTAACTTTCATTAATGGGTCAAATGACACCGAAGGCTAAGCCTAATTTAACTATTATTAATGGGTCAAATGACAATGAAGGCTAGGCCCAATTTAACTTTCATTAATGGGTCAAATGACACCGAAGGCTAAACCCAATTTAACTATCATTAATGGGTCAAATGACAGCGAAGGCTAAGCCCAATTTAACAATCATTAATGGGTCAAATGACACCGAAGGCTAAACCCAATTTAACTATCATTAATGGGTCAAATGACACCGAAGGCTATGCCCAACTTAACCATCATTATTGGGTCAAATAACAGCGAAGGCTAAGCCCAATTTAACTATCATTAATGGGTCAAATGACACCGAAGGCTAAGCCCAATTTAACTATCATTAATGGGTCAAATGACCCCGAAGGCTAAGCCTAATTTAACTATCATTAATGGGTCAAATGACAGCGAAGGCTAAGCCCAATTTAACTATCATTAATGGGTCAAATGACAGCGAAGGCTAAGCCTAATTTAACTATCATTAATGGGTCAAATGACACCGAAGGCTAAGCCCAATTTAACTATCATTAATGGGTCAAATGACAGCGAAGGCTAAGCCCAATTTAACAATCATTAATGGGTCAAATGACACCGAAGGCTAAACCCAATTTAACTATCATTAATGGGTCAAATGACACCGAAGGCTATGCCCAACTTAACCATCATTATTGGGTCAAATAACAGCGAAGGCTAAGCCCAATTTAACTATCATTAATGGGTCAAATGACACCGAAGGCTAAGCCCAATTTAACTATCATTAATGGGTC
>NC_090725.1:109571452-109688952 GCF_036898095.1 Palaemon carinicauda | reverse complement strand
GGGAAGTGCCTGATAGAAAGAGGCTGCCGGAAAGTGCCTGATGGAAAGAGGTTGCTGGAAAGAGGCTGCTGGAAGGAGGCTACTGAAAAGAGGCTGCAGGAAAGCGACTGCTGGAAAGAGCCAATATTCTAATAGTTCCATATCACTTTTTGCGCTCCATATAAAGCAAGTTTATAAAGATGCGCATGCTTTGTGCCTGTATTTGTAATGTTTCTGGCTTTACAATTATATTTTTTTTCCTTTTCTGTTAATAAACTGTACCCATTAATCTCTCTCTCTCTCTCTCTCTCTCTCTCTCTCTCTCTCTCTCTCTCTCTCTCTCTCTCTCTCTCTCTCTCTCTCATATATATATATACATATATATACATATACCTGTATATACATACATATATATATACTGTATATATATATATATATATATATATATATATATACAGTATATATATATATAATATATATAATATATATATATATATATATATATATATATATACAGTATATATATATGTATATTGGAGAAGGACTGGACTGGATTGGTGATAGGAATTTAGCAGACTTAGAGTATGCTGATAATTCTGTCCTTGTTAGCCGAACGCCACAGAATTTGAAGTGCGCAATTACCAGAAAGCATGAAATATCACACGAGGTTGGGCTGAAGATGAATAGAAGAAAGACAGAGATGATGAGAAAGGAGTTTGCAATGGAAGATGAAATATTATTGGAAGGGGAAAGGATTAATGAGATAGAATCGTTTAAGTATTTAGGAACTATGATCTCCAATACATAGTCTTCAGAATTAGAGTTTATTGAGATGGAAAAAAGCAAATCAGACAATGGCTAGGTTAAGTAAAATTTGGAAATCAAATCAACTGAAATTACATATAAAAATCACTCTATATATCAGTTTAGTGAGAACGGTGTTACTCTATGGACATGAGTCATGGTATGACAATGAAACAATCTCCAATAGACTTAGTAGATTTGAGAACAAAGCCATCAGAGGATATTGGGAGTTAAATGGCAGGACAGGATTAGAAATGAAACTATATAAGATTACTCGAGTGCCATATGAGGATGAGACCATGATGAGGGGTAGATGGAGATGGTTTGGGCATCCTCTTCGCACTCCCCAAGAGATTACTTCAATAAACGTTCAGCTGGGCTCCACAAGGTACTACAAGAGTTGGAAGAACCAGGCCTACATGGCTAAGGAATATGAAGCACGAAGTAAGAGAATACGAGTGGAGAAGTATTGAATTAAAAGCTCAAGATAGAGAAGACTGGCGAAATCTAACCGAGGCCCTTTGCATCAATAGGCGTAGGAGATGGTGATGGTGATGGTGATGGTGATGGTGATGATGATGATGCTGATGATGATGATGATGATGATGAATATATATATATATATATATATATATATATATATATATATATATATATATATATATATATATATATAAAATATCATTGGTAAAAAATTAGTTAAAAATTGAAATCTATAACAAATAAATATTCAAATTTTATCTAGTAACCCTGTACTTCTTAAAACGTTAAAAACTTAAAAATTGAAAATACTCAGAATCAGACAAAATATCAGATAAAGTTTTCTGCCAAAACATAAATCTCTTAATGTTTAAAAAAAAACGGTAAATTTATAAAATATTCGTTGAATGGTTAAAATAGTGCCCCACTCACAGCACATGAAGACAGTTTCGTGGGGTGCGCACATTTAAAAACCCATGTGACAATTTAGTATATTACAATATTGCCTTTGTCAAAAAAAATAAACCATCTGTACAGTTGGCTTCACTAATTCCGGTACACTGACATATCCTTAGCTTCCTGCGAAGTGTATTGGAATTAATAAGCCAACTGTACATACAACATTGGTAATATTTGCGAGTAAAAAAACCTTAATATTTACATTCCTAAAAATAATATATAACCATTTAAATACGCTTCTTTACGTAACTGTATTCTTAAAATATTCTTGCAATTATTATATCAAAATATTACATACCTTGATAATATCCAATGTGGATCCAGGCCGGAAGAATGACGTAAAACTCAATATACATTTTTTTCTTGCCAGTCAAAAACTTTTCTGTCTGTACCAATCTGAAAAAAAGGGAAAAGAAAATGTCACACTCAATTCTTATTTATCTGAAAAAAGAAACATGACACATACCTAACTAATTAATCTGAAAAAGGACAAATGTCCAATACCTAATTGTCCTTTATCTGAAATAGGAAGTGTTAGTCAGAAAAAGGAAGTTTCATAGACCTAATGGCCATTTATCTGAAAAAGGAAAAATGTCATATACCTAACTATAATTAATCTGAAAAAGGAAAAATGTCATATTTCTAATTGTAATCAATCTGAAAAAGGAAAAATGTCCAGTACATAGTTGTCATTTATCTAAAAATGGGAAAATGTCATATACCTAATTGTCATTAATCTGAAAAAGGAAAAATGGCATCTACTTATATCTCATTTATCTGAAAAGGGAAACATGCCATATACCTAACTCATTAATCTGAAAAAGGACAAATGTCCAATACCTAATTGCCATTAATCAGAAAAAGGAAGTGTCATATATATAATTGCCATTAATCAGAAAAAGGAAGTGTCAAATACCTAATTATCATTTATCTGAAAAAGGAAGTGTCATATACCTAATTGCCATTAATCAGAAAAAGAAGTGTCATATACCCAATTGTCATTAAACTGAAAAAGGAAGTATCATATACCTAATTGTCATTAATATGAAAAAGGAAGTGTCATATACCTAAATGGCATTAATCAGAAAAAGGAAGTGTCATATACCTAATTGTCATTAGTCTGAAAAAGGAAGTGTCATATACCTAATTGTCCTTAATCAGATAAAGGAAGTGTCATATACCTGACTATCATTAATCATAAAAAGGAAATGTCATATACATAATTGTCATTAATCTGAAAAAGGAAGTATCATACACATAATTGTCATTAATCAGAAAAAGGCAGTGTCATATACCTAACTGCCATTAATCAGAAATAGGAAATGTCATATACCTAATTGTAATTAATCTGAAAAAGGAAGTGACATATACCTAACTGTCATTAAACTGAAAAGGAAGTGTCAAATACCTAAATGTCATTAATCATAAAAAGGAAGTGTCATATACCTAAATGTCATTAATCCGAAAAAGGAAGGGACATATACCTGATTGTCATTACTCAGAAAAAGGAAGTGTCATATACCTAATTGTCATTAATCTGAAAAAGGAAGTGCCATATACCTAATTATCATTAATCTGAAAAAGAAAGTGTCATACACATAATTTAAATTAATCAGAAAAAGCAAGTGTCCGATACCTAATAGTCCTTTATCTGAAAAAGAAAAAAATGGTATATAACTAATTGTCATTAATGTGAAAAAGGACAAATGTCTTATACCTAATTGTCATTTATCTGAAAAATGTCATATACCGAATTGTCAATTACCTGAAAAATGTCATATACCTAATTGTCATTTATCTGAAAAAGGATAAAATATGTCAAACCTTGTCCTTTATCTGAAAAAAAAGAAAAATGTCCAATACCTAATTGTCATTATCTGAAAAAGGGAAAATGTCATATACCTAATTCTCATTTCTCTGAAAAGGAAAAATGTCATATAACTAATTGCCATTTATATAAAAAAGTACAAATGTAAATATACCGTAACTACTAGCAATTTTTATTAATACATACTCAAACAGATATTCAAACTCTTCACGAAGAAAATACTAAAAAATGAACTAAATCAATCAATTCTTAAATATATTGTCAAGGTTATTTCAGCAATAGGGTAAAATAGTCAAGACTCTCATTTAATTTGAAAACTTATAAAAACTATACAAAATAAGTCATAATTTAAGATTAAACGCTTATTTTCTTTTATCCCTTAAGGATTCTCACAGGATGAGGAAGTGGAGAGAAATGCCAAACCAGTGTAATTATCACATTACTATTTTTACAGCTGATTAATGGATGATCCCTTTGCATTATCTATTTCAAAACACACACACACACACACACATATATATATATATATATATATATATATATATATATATATATATATATATATATATATATATATATATATATATATATATATATATATATTTACACAAAATGTTTTCAAGAATGCTCTATACCTAAACCTTGGAAAAACTTTATCATTATACTAATTCACAAAAAGCAAGACACAAAAGACCTGAAAAATTTCTGTCCAATAAATTTACTCTCCGTAATATATAAAGTATTTACATATATCATATTAGGTCGAATAGAAAGACAACTAGACTTTAATCATCCAAGAGTGCAGGCAGGTTTTAAAAGCGGCTATTCAACAACTGAGCATATCCATTGAATTAATCAGCAAATGGAAAAATCAAAAGAGTATGACAAACCAATATGTATGGCATTTATAGACAATGAAAAAGCTTTCGATTCTGTCAAAACCTCAGCAGTAATGAAAGCCCTTCAAAGACAAGGAATAGATGAATCTTACGTTAAACATAGAAATATCTATACGATAAGTAAAGCAATTTTAAACCTACATAAAGATTATGAGAAAATTCCGATTGCGAAAGGTGTTAGACAGGGAGACCACCCCACTATTAATTATTCACACCATGCCTAGAAGCTTTTGAGAATTTAGATTGGGAAAGTGTGGAAATTAACATTAATGTGGAATGACTCAACAAATTAAGATTTCTAGATGACATAGTTCTATTTAGTGAATCATGGGAGGAATTACAACAGACAATAGAAAATTTGAAAAGAGAGCAGAAATGTAGGAGTGAAATTGAAGAGTAAAACTAAAGTAATGTTCAATGAAAATGCACACACAACAAATAAGGGTTATGGACGAACCTCTAAGAGATTATTAATGAATATACATAAATATACATACACACTCGCTCAAACACACACACACACATATGTATATATATATATATATATATATATATATATGTAATATAAATATAAATATATATATATATATATATATATATATATATATATATATATATATATATATATATATATTCAGATATATAATACATGGAAAATATCGTGAACTAGATACCATAAAAGTCTACGAAAAATCTTACCTTTAGTTAGATTTCAATTTCCATCTCTCACTTAGAAGCGCGGACTCCATTGCATAACAATCTGAAAAGAAACTTCAAACATAACAGAAATTAATAATCACAGAAATATTCCTCAATCCAAATCTGACAAAACGAAAGGAAAAGAAGATTCCAGCACCATGTCTTCTCAAGTAATAAATCCAGGCTCTTCAAATTATCCTTGGATGTAGAAAGATCTTCACGAATGATAGAGGAACGCGAATGATAGATAAACGCGAATGATAGACGAACGCGAATGATAGATAAACGCGAATGATAGACGAACGCGAATGATAGACGAACGCGAATGATAGACGAACGCGAATGATAGACGAACGCGAATGATAGACGAACGCGAATGATAGACGAACGCGAATGATAGACGAACGCGAATGATAGAGAGAATCGCGAATGATAGACGAACGCGAATGATAGACGAACGCGAATGATAGAGAGAATCGCGAATGATAGACGAACGCGAATGATAGACGAACGCGAATGATAGACGAACGCGAATGATAGAGAGAATCGCGAATGATGGACGAACGCGAATGATAGACGAACGCGAATGATAGAGAGAATCGCGAATGATGGACAAACGCGAATGATAGACGAACGCGAATGATAGAGAGAATCGCGAATGATGGACAAACGCGAATGATAGACGAACGCGAATGATAGAGAGAATCGCGAATGATGGATAAACGCGAATGATAGACGAACGCGAATGATAAGACAGAAACGCCAATGATAGAGAAACGCGAATAATAGAGAGAAACGCGAATGATAGAGAATCGCAAATGATAGAGAAACGCGAAAGATAGATAAACGTGAATGATAGATAAACGCCAATGATAGACACGCAAATGAGAGAGAGAAACGCGAACAATAGAAAGAAACGCGAATGATAGAGAGAAACGCGATTGATAGACAAACGCGAATGATAGAGAAACGGGAATGATAGATAAAAACGTGAATGATAGAGAAACGGGAATGATAGATAAAAACGCGAATGATAGAGAAACGGGAATGATAGATAAAAACGCGAATGATAGAGAAACGGGAATGATAGATAAAAACGCGAATGATAGAGAAACGGGAATGATAGATAAAAACGCGAATGATAGAGAAACGGGAATGATAGATAAAAACGCGAATGATAGAGAAACGGGAATGATAGATAAAAACGCGAATGATAGAGAAACGGGAATGATAGATAAAAACGCGAATGATAGAGAAACGGGAATGATAGATAAAAACGCGAATGATAGAGAAAAACGCGGATAGAAACGCGAGTAATCTTGATTTGGAAACGCTTTAATATATAACAACCGGTATCCATTCTTCCCTGAATATCATTCTTTTCGACATGATGATTGATTGATTGATTGATTGATTGATTAGCAGTTATCTGTCATGCTGACATCTTTCTGAATGATTTTCAAGGAGGGATGACGCTGAGATCGGTCAAAAGAAGAACGGTTTAACTTCGAATTATAGATACAGTTGGACACAGAAATTCCCGATACACCTCGCTCTGAGAAAGTACACGTTCTCACACCCTTACTGTGTGGCAAGTTCCAGCGTGTATCCCTAGCCTACCACCTCTCCCATCTCACCCTACGCTAGCTGTTTGGTTACTCGCCGCATAGTAAGGGTGCGCCAGGAAATCCTGCATCCAACTGTACATTCAACCTTGAATTTCATTCGCTCCGAAATGAATTTTAAGGTTGAATATCCTAAACGATCATTTTGGTTTTATTAAAGAAAAATTCTATTCTAAAAAAGGTTTATGACCTTTTATCGAATTGATAACCGCGTCATTGGCATTGATTTTCGAAAAATAGACCCGTTTCCCAATGCAACAAGACCGAAAATAATAAACTTCTAGAGTTCTTCAATCAGAATTCTGAAAATCAAGAGAAGCATTTTAACATCAGTAATGAAATAAGAAAATAAACTGTTCACCACATACCTGTTGGGCCCTTTATATCGATGAAGGTGGGCTATCCAGAAAGATATTCAAATCAATTAAAGTAGTCAGAGAAATAATCAATTCAAAATCTATAAAATTCTATAAATATAATTACTTTACCTTCCATACATATTGCATTTTGATTTAGATAAAAAGATATATCTAATTCTCATATTTACCGTACACTCGAGAACTAATACAAACTATAATTCAAAACGTCCCAAGCAAATAAATTCTAAATTCTTATAAATTGCTTCATAAAATATTTCTAAGTAGACTTTTATCAAAACATTCCTCAGTGCTATTTGGATAAACACTTCAAAAAAAAAAGTCATAGCACCATTTAAATGCAAGAGCTGGATTTACACTTCGTTAACACCTGATTGAAAATTATACTGTAAAAACCCAGAGGTAAATTTACATTTAGTTAATATCCCATTGAAAACTATACATTAAAATCCCAGAAATAAATAAATTTACAGCACATTTACTTAACATCTGACGGGAAATTATACATCATTTAAAAACAAGCCTCAAAAACAATAGCAAATTTAAATTTTCTTCTCAAAAGATGCTAATATTGATTATGTAAAAAAAAAAATAATAATAATAACATCAATATGACCTTCGATAACAAGGTACCAGATAACCCTAAATCAATCAATCAATCAGAGTATGAAAGGAAACAATTCGCAAACAATTGAATGGCAATTTACTTTATTCATTACATCAAAAATCAAATCTTTCTGGATAGCCACAGTGACCTTACCCTACACTATGGAACCTATTTAAATATGTATAAATGATTTTCAAGAAAATGATTCAATAAATAGGGGGAAAACTTAGGAGTATACAAATACAATAATGTCAATAAAAATACAATGTCAAAACAATGCATATAAAAGGTAACTACACAAACGAATATAATATAAAAAACGTAAACATATCAATATATCCAGACTATATACATAAATACGAAAATAAAACGCTAGAAATTTTTCGAAGACCTAGAAATATAGCCGAACCCAAAAGGAGAGCTTTGAATACATTAGCATCCAAGACTCAATTAGATAAACAGTCAGAACAACTTGGTCATTGACTTCAAAACTTAAAAACATTGTACCACGTAACAAAACTTCACATACTCAAGAGTAAACAGTCAGAACAACTTGGTCATTGACTTCAAAACTTAAAACATTGTAACACGTAACAAAACTTCACATACTCAAGAGTAAACAGTCAGAACAACTTGGTCATTGACTTCAAAACTTAAAACATTGTACCACGTAACAAAACTTCACATACTCAAGAGTAAACAGTCAGAACAACTTGGTCATTGACTTCAAAACTTAAAACATTGTACCACGTAACAGAACTTCACATACTCAAGAGTAAACAGTCAGAACAACTAGGTCATTGACTTGAGAGAACCTATGACATTGTACCCTGTGACAGAACTTTACATCATCCAGAGCATTTTATCCCTAAGTTATTATCTCGTGGAACATAATACAATATAAGAATAAAGTAGAATCACGAATATACAATTATTATATATAAAAAGACCCAAAATTTCCAAATCCATTAAACAAATTGTACCTCACATCCTTACGAGTATCTATCCCTAAGTTATAACCTGTGGAGCTATACACAATATACAAATGATGATGAAATCCCGAAAATATAAAAATTATATATAAAAAACACCAAACATTTCATAATCCATAAATCAAAAAACCTCTGGAATTTTAACTCAAACTTAAAAATATTATAAAACGTGAAAGAAAAAAATACTCGTATTCGTCATAACTAAATTGAGATACACTGTTTAACAAAAAAAAAAAAAAAAAAAACCGTAACTTTAATCGGAAATTCTCCGTAAAAAAAATATACTGTTCTCAGCCGTATTTCAGTAAAATACAGGTGACCGTAATTTTACTCTATTCTGATATTATCTTTTACGGGTTGGTAAACATCATTCCTTTACGTCATTATATCCGTTTTTAAAACTGTAAAATCCTGGAATAATGTTGCCAGGCATTTACCGTTCTTTTAATACAAATTTTTAACAGTGTACATAAATATGTCTGTCTGTAAATAAAAAATGGATACAAAATGGGGGTTCCAAAGTATAAGGTCAGATCACAACTTACCTTAGAACTCGAAGACCGACATCTGCAAAGATAAAAATAATGATTTAATAAGTTTACATAGAAATTTAATCTTGTAAATCTAAGGTATAAATGAATTAAAACTACGGATAATTAACTAGATTGCTTTTCCAAATAGGGTTGTAGCTTGGCTAGTAGTAGTAATAATAATAATAATAATAATAATAATAATAATAATAATAATAAATTTTGTTACTGTTCTTGAAATAATTTTTCCTCGTTTCCTTTCCTCACTGGGCTATTTTCTCTGATGGGGCGCCTGGGCTTATAGCATCCTGCACTTCCAACTAGGGTTGTAGCTTACCAAATAATAATAATAATAATAATAATAATAATAATAATAATAATATAGGAAATATTTATTTCAATGATGTTACTGTAATTGAAATATTTTCTTCCTTGTTTCCTTTCCTCGCAATAATAATAATAATAATAATAATAATAATAATAATAATAATAATACAGGAAATATTTATTTTAATGTTGTTACTGTCCTTGAAATATTTCTTCCCTTGATTCCTTTCTCACAGGGCTATTTTCCCTGTTGGGACCCCTGGGCTTATAGCATCCTACTCTTCCAACTAGGGTTGTAGATAATAATAATAATAATAATAATAATAATAATAATAATAATAATAATAATAATAATACAGGAAATATTTATTTTAATGTTGTTACTGTCCTTGAAATATTTCTTCCCTTGATTCCTTTCTCACAGGGCTATTTTCCTTGTTGGGGCCCCTGGGCTTTTAGCATCTTGTTTTTCCAACTAGGGTTGTAGCTTAGCAAGTAGTAGTAGTAGTAGTAGTAGTAGTAGTAGTAGTAATAATAATAATAATAATAATAATAATAATAATAATATAGGAAAAATTTATTTTACTGTTGTTACTGTCCTTGAAATGTTTTTTTTCCTTGTTTCCTTTCCTCACTGGGCTATTTTCCCTGTTGGGGCCCCTGGGCTTATAGCATCCTGCTTTTCCAACTAGGGCTGTAGCTTAGCAAGTAGTAGTAGTAATAAAACGAAGAACAAAGAAAACTACTCTCCATTTTAGTTAAAGTTTTGTATCATTGTCTTATTCTATTCATGAAATATTTTCTACTTGAATAAACCTAAACTTGTCAATCATTTAATGAATAACTTGTTGAAATGTACTCGTACTTACTGTAAGTATCTTATTATTATTGTACTTTGGACTTCATCACTTGAGTACTTGTACTCAAGTTCTGCTAGAAAAATTTACATAATCATCTAATATTATTAACTATTATTTACTTATTAATTATTAGTCATAAATTGTTAATTATTAATCATTAATCAACATCATCATCATCATCATGATTACTATTATCATCATTATTATTATTGTTGTTATTATTATTATTATTATTCTCATTATTATTATTATTATTATTATTACTAGCAAACCTACAACCCTAGTTGGAAAAGTAGGATGCTATATGCCCAAGGGCTCTAACAGGGAAAATAGCCCACTGAGGAAAGGAAATGCTGAATCTAATAAACTACAATAGAAGTAATGAACAACTGAAATATTTCAAGAACAGTAAGATTAAAATAAATCTTTCATATACAAATTATAAAAACTCCTGTCGCCAAAAAGTTACTATAAAGATCGAATTGTCTGACAGATTTCCGGATATAATTAGACTAGACTGGTCTCCAATATTAGCTGATTTGATCTCCATTAAAATCTTATGAGCCAATGGAAGTTCCCTCAAGAGAGATAACATAGTTCAAAATGTAAAAGGGAATTTGAGAGCCTTTGAGACACAGAATTCCAAACTATGTAAAAATTTTATTTCACAGGCTTTAGCTAGATTTAATTTTTCATTATTATTGTTTAATTAACCGTTATCCCTACATTAAGGGGTCGGTTGCCTGATGCACCCTCTTCCACCAAACCTCTTCTCTCCATATCATTCTTCGCCTTTTCTTCTTCTTCCCCACCGTTATCGCTACATTAAGGGATCGGTTGCCTGATGCACTCTCTCCAAGGCCCTCTATCAAAGGCATCCTCTTCCACCAAACCTCTTTTTTATTATTATTATCATTAATTGACAAGCTACAACCCTAGTTGGAAAAGCAGAATGCTATAAGCCCAGGGGCTCCAACAGGGAAAATAGCCCAGTGAGGAAAGGAAACAAGGAAAAAATAATGTTATGAATAACATTAAAAAAAATAATCTCCTATATAAACTATAAAAACTTTAACAAAACACGAGGAAGAGAAATTAGATAGAATAGAGTGCCAGAGTGTACCCTCAAGCAAGAGAACGCTAACCCAAGATAGTGGAGGACCATGGTACAGAGGCTATGGCACTACCCAAGACTAGAGAACAAGGGTTTGATTTTGGAGTGTCCTTCTCCTAGAAGAGCTGCTTACCATAGCTAAAGAGTCTTTTCTACCCTTACCAAGAGGAGAGTAGCCACTGAACAATCACAGTGCAATAGTTAACCCTTTTGGTGAAGAAGAATTGTTTGGTAATCTCAGTGTTGTCAGGTGTGTGAGGACAGAGGAGAATCTGTAAAGAATATGCCAGACTATTCGGTGTATGTGTAAGCAAATGGAAAGTGAACCGTAACCAGAGAGAAGGATCCAATGTAGTACTGTGTGGCCAGTCAAAAGAGCCCATAACTCTCTAGCAGTAGTATCTCAAAGGATGGCTGGTACCGTGGCCAACCTTCTCCATATCATCCTTCACCTTATCTCGCCATCTAATTATCTGCCTCCCTCTCGATCTTCTCCCCCTAAAAGGTTCCTCCCAAGCCCTCCTCATCCTTCCCCACCATCCATCCTCAAAAAGTGGCCCCATCATCTCAGTCTGACACTCTTACCACCTCTGTAATCTTTACTACGCCTACCATTCTTCCTATTCCATCCTTTTCCAACCTTCAAGGAGTGATATTCACATAAATCACCTCAACATTCTCATCTCTGTTCTCTAAACTATGCTTCCTCTTTTCGTAATAGGCCAACGTTTCCCATCTATATATTATTAACACTAGTTCATGTATGGACTGGAAACGTGGACTCTAAAACAAAAATAGGAAGCAATGCTTGAGAGAACAGAGATGAGAATATTAAAACTCACACCTCTCTTTAATCAAATCGCCAGACTCTGGATAGTTAAACAGATCCTTGTTTCGTTGCACAATATACTAAGATTTTAGGTACCTTCTACAATATATTCACCCTATTTGGCAACGTCCCTGACTGGTGATTGCCAGACTGGGGTTCAAATCCCGATCAAACTCGTTAGTTCCTGTAGTGGCTGCAACCACACCATCCTTGTGAGCTAAGGATGGGAGGTTTTTGGGGAGCCTATAGTTCTACCTGCTGAGTCATCAGCAGCCATTGTCTAGCCCTCCCTGCTCCCAGCTTTGATGAAGAGGGCGCTGATCAACTGTGATATAAGGTTAGTCTCTATGGTATTGTCCTGCTTGCTAAAGCAATGTCACTGCCCTTTTCCTCTTGCATTCATAAGCGGCATCTAAGCCTCTATTCCTAGTCAATTGCCAAATTGCAGTAGCCATAGATAATCTAAACTAGTTCTAAAATAAAGTTCCCAAACGAAAAAAAAAAAAAATCCCTATTTGGTGCACTGCAAATCAAACCAAAATGCGACAGGGACATGGATTACTGGACTGTTCCCATGTAATAAACTAAAAACTTTTTTTACATGATATACAATATTAATAAATATACATATACATATACCTATTATAAAGACAAATGAAATTCGCTTCCAAACCCTGTAATCTGTTGGCTAGTAAGGCCATAACCCAGAGGTTCACCTAAGTTTGAACATGAACAGAAAAAAAATCAGGCCTAAAAACAACACTCCAGGCTCCCTCTTTCAAGCAAGAGATATAAAGTCTTAAATCCTCACTAACCAGACTTTAAACACAATTTCCTATTCCAGTGATAGTTTAAGAAGTTTAAGAGTGCCCAGAATGTTTGATCCTGACCAATTACTAACGCCAGTCACAGTACAGATGATGACATAATTATCTAAGCATAATCTTATAAATGTTCTTTTTACAGGAGAGAGAGAGAGAGAGAGAGAGAGAGAGAGAGAGAGAGAGAGAGAGAGAGAGAGAGAGAGAGAGAGAGAGAGAGTTCTGACTATTATAGAAAAACCAAATAATGTTTTTGAAATGGACCCCACTTCCATCTCTAATATATGCTTTTAATAATCCATAGTTACAAACTTGTTTTCTGAAAATGTCTTATCTCCCAATCCAAGAGTACATTCAACCATAATTGCTGATAATATAGGCTAAAAAAATATTTTTCCATCATGAGATCATAATGATGGGTAGATGGAGATGCTTTGGGCATGCTCTTCGCACTCCTCAAGAGAGATTAGTTCACCAAACGTTTAACTGGACTCCACAAGGCACTAGAAGAGTTGGAAGACCCAAACCTACATGGCTGAGGAATATGAAGCGCGAAGTAGGAGATGATGAATGGAGAAGTATTAAATTAAAAGCTCAAGACAGAGACGACTGGCGAAATCTAACCAAGGTCCATTGCGTCAATAGGCGTAGGAGATGATGATGATGACATAAAACAAGTAAAGATATTCTGCTGCTGAAATTATGTGCAATATCTAGCTTCAAAAAAGTTCATTATGGTCAATCAAATATGATCAATTAAAAAACGAATTTTGAAGCAAAGCGAAAAATCTATTTTTGGGTGAGATAGCCATGTCGTTCTGATGGAAGGTTCCCTTAGGCAGCTTTCTCAGGGATATTTGACTGCAGTCATACTGTACAGGATAGAATTCCAGACTGATGAGTTTTAACTAATGAACAGATATTCATACAACAGATTATTGGGAATATGAAGCCAAACTATAGTATGTGTGACAAGAACCATATAAGCAAAAATCCACAAATTTTCAGTGATGTCTTTACCTCCGAAGATCTTCGTAACTTTATTAATGCAATTTTCTAAAAATGAAAAAAAATAGCACTATTTGTACCGACCTCTTCTCTCTTAATAAACTTTTTTTGTACTCGAGGCTGCATATTCTGAGCCATCAAACACTTGGTAGTTAATTATAAATGAATTAATATTTCCGGATTATCTAGATATAATTAATCTGATTCCTGAAAACAAATTTCTTAGCTTGTCTTACAATCAAAACGTCCAAGCAAGGATAGTCGTTTTCAGTTGAATTTCGATGTAATAATGATATAAATATGCCATAATCATAACATTCTTGTTTTTCCTTTCATCTTAAGTGTGATACCGGTGATGCCCCTTGGGTTACCATTTAGAAATAAACAAAACCGTTGTATTTAACCTATTGAAAGGTATTATTATTATTATTATTATTATTATTATTATTATTATTATTATTATTACATTCTAAACTACACCCCTAGTTGATAAAGCAGGATGCTATAAGCCCCAAGGGCTCCAACAGGAAAAATAGCTCAGTGAGGAAAGGAAATATACTACAAGAGAACTTTAAGAATAACAACATAAAAATTATAATCTATCATATATATACTAAAAACTTCAAAATAACAAGAGGAAGAGAAATAAGATAGAATAGTGTGCTCGTGTGTACACTCAAGCAAGAGAATTTCAACTCAAGACAGTGGAAGACCACGGTACAGAGGCTATGGCACTACCCAAGATTTAAAGACCAATGGTTTGATTTTGGAGTGACCCTCTCCTAGAAGAGCTGCTTACCATACTAAAGTTTCTCTTCCACCTTTAACTAGAGGAAAGTAGCCACTGAACAATTAAAGTGCAGTAGTATGCCTGGGATGAATGCTGATAATAAGTCGTTCCATCTAATTAACTTTCATTTTCTAAATTTGAGTTTTAGCATTACCTAGTGTTCAATGGCATAATCAAATCTATTAATGGGGAAAACGCCAAAAAGGGCCCTGATTGGTTTACCTTAATTGCTTAAATTTTATTTGTTACTTTTGTTTTCTTGACATCTGGAACAAATTAATTCCAAATAATAAGATACACACATATATATATACATACACACACACACACATATATATATATATATATATATATATATATATATTGTATGCATATATATGCATATAGCGTGTATATACATTTATACATGTTTATATTACATATGTATTATATGTAATTCATATACACATTTATCTATATGCCATATATCTATAAACTGTAAGTACATATATATATATATATATATATATATATATATATATATATATATATATATATATATATATATATATATATATATATATATATATATATATATATATATATATATATATATATATATATTTTACATAAATTGTCTGCAAGAATACTCTACGCCTACAGCTTGGGAAAACTTTACCAGTATACTACTGTAATTCCCAAAAAGGGAGATACAAAAGACTTGAAAAGTTACCACCCAATAAGTTTACTCACCGTAATATACAGAACATTTACAAATACCATATTAGGCCGAATAGAAAGAAAGCTACACTTTAATCAACCAAGAGAGCAGGCTGACTTTAGACGTGGGTATTCCACAACTGACAATAATCATGTAATTAACCAGCTAATGCAAAATTAAAGTCTGACACGGCACTATACTATGTATGGCATTTATAAACTATGAGAAAGCTTTTCATTCAGTCAAAATTTCAGCAGTAATGAAAGACCTTCAAAGATAAGGAATAGATATTACAGCATTTAAAGATGTCTATACGGGAAGTACAGCAATCCTAAAAACTACACAAAGATTGTGAGAAAATTCCAATTGACAAAGGAGTTGGACAGGGAGACCCCATCTTTCATAAATTATTGACAGCCTGCCTAAAAGGAGGTTTCAAGAATTTATATTGGGAAAATGTAGGAATTAACATGATTGGGGAATGCCTTAACAACTTGCAGATAACACTTCTATTTAATGAATCATATGAAGAATTGCAAAAGGTGATAGAAAACTTGAAGAGAGCAGAAATAAAAGATTGGAAACCATAATGAGTAAAACGAAGATAATGTTCAAAGAAAATTCGCACAACAAAAAAGGGATATGGACGATTGATTGATTGATTGATTTAAAGTTTTCAGGCATCCTGACATCTAAGATCATTGACGCCGATATCATTTAGTCTATATATATATATATATATATATATATATATATATATATATATATAATAATAATAATAATAAAAGAATATTCAATTAAAACCATAAAAGTTTAATGTCATTGTAAGAGTTGAATAGTTTTCAGAAGACCTGCTTCTGAAATAAATCTTAAAATGCCACTTGCATAGTATGACACATCATGTCCAAGAATCTTAGCAAGGATAAACCTGCCACTCTCACCTCAAGCCTCAAATAAATATCTATTCCTTAAGTTATTATATTTGAGGCATTCGATCAACAAATGCCTCAGTGTTAGAGGTACCAAACAGTCGTCACAATATGGTTGGTGTTGGCCCCTCAGCAGAAACTCGTGTGTCAACCGAGTGTGACCAATACAGAGACGACAAAGAGACGTCTCCCACTTTCGGGGTATCGTGTCATACCTCCAAGGAGATATGACATTTGTTACTTCTCTCATTTTATTCCCATCTAGATTACCCCAGTGCTGTTGCCATTTATTGCAAACCAATTTCTTCATGTCAGGTAGGAAGTTATTACAGGGAAGGGGATACCTTCTTGGCACCAACTCTGATGCTGCATTCTTCGCCAATGAATCTTCCTTCTCATTCCCACACACACCTACATGTGCTGGAACCCAACAAAATCGAACCATTATACCTCTCCTTCCAATAATAAAAAGCCATTCTTAAATCTTTAAAACTAGGGAGTTACTAGAATTAAAAACTTCTAAAGCTTGAAGGACACTCCTTGCATCACTAAACATGGTAAAATTACCCTCCTTTTCCAACGCTATTTTCTCAACAGTGGTTAGTATGCCATACAGTTCGGCAGTAAATATTGAAGCTGTTAGAGGAAGTGCACCTCTACAATTAAAACCATTACTATGTACTCCAAATCCGACGCCAGCATCAGATTTGGAGCCATCAGTATATATAGAAGTCGATCCCCTATGTTCTTCAACATGTTCCATAAACAGAGACCTGGATTCTAAGTCAGTCATATTCTTCTAAACTACAATAAAATATTTACAAAAAGATATCTCTGCTAATTTCCATGGAGGTGTTGATGATACCTTAAATGGAAGCCTCCTTAATTCTAATTATATCAAGACTGTTTAAAAATTGTTTCACCCGAAACCCATAAGGTTGAGGAGATTTTGGGTGCAACTCAAAGTATGTTGAGTGACTTACATGGTTTGCAGTCTGAAAGGCTACAGAATTAGGGAGTCTTTGCAATCTAAACCAATACCGAATAATAGCAGAAATTCGGTAAAGATCTAGAGGTAACTCTCCAGCATCAACAAGGAGACTTGGGTTAGTGAGGTTTTAAACACTCCTGTGGACAATCTAATACCACCATGATGTATTGAATCTAATATCTTCAACCGGCTTGGGGTGGCTGAGGGGTATATTTCACATCCGTAACTGATTTTGGAAAAAATCAAAGCCTTGTATAATTTCATAATAGTATTGCGGTCTGCCCCCCCCCCCCCCCCCCACCCCAGGATGTATGGGACAATACTTTCAAAATATTCAGAGCCTCAACACATTTAGCTTTTAATGCTTTTAAGTGAGAAACCCATGTAAGCCTACAATCAAATATCAAACCTAAAAATTTAGCTTTACTTGCACATGGTATCCGTTGACCTTTAATAAATATATCCGGGTCTGGATGTACTCCCAAGATACGACAAAAATGGACGATAGTAGTTTTACTTATCGAGAACTTGAATCCATTCATATCGGCCCACTGGATAATTTTGTCAATTGAGAGTTGTATTTTTTTCTCAACCATTGCCAATCTAGCTCCAGCAAATGATATTGAGAGATCATCCACAAATAATGTTGAGAGAACATCCCGGGGAATGACTGAGGATATCCCATTAATTGCTAGTGCAAAAAGCGTTACACTCAGCACACTCCCCTGAGGAACTCCTCCATCCTGACACTTACTCTCTGATAGAGCTTCCCCCACTCTCACTTGAAAAACTCTATTTGAAAGAAATGCCTGAATAAATATTGGGAGCTCTCCTCTCAATCCCAATTCATGAATTGTTTTAAGTATACCATATCTCCAAGTGGTATCATATGCCTTTTCAAGGTCAAAAAAGACTGTCACATGGTCCTCTTTGGAGGCAAATGCTTCACAAATAGAGGACTCAAGTCTTATCAACACATCAGTCGTTGAGTGCATTTTCCTGAATCCACATTGAGTTGGTGATAAAATACCCTTCTTTTCAAGGTACCACATCAACCTTGCATTGACCTTCTTCTCCATAATTTTACATAAACAAGATGTCAATGCAATAGGTCGATAGTTTGCTGCTAAAAACTTGTCCTTACTGGGTTTTAAAAAGGCTAAAATAATGGCTAGTTCCCAAACACTTGGATAACTATGATCATGCCATATTCTATTAATAATGCTTAAAATAAATAACTTTGTATTAAAATGTACATGTTTAATCATTGCATATAGAGTTCCATCAGGTCCAGGCGCTGTATCGTTACAAGTGGAAAGTGCCGAATCATATTCTCTTTCAGTGAAAGGATTGAATTGAATTGAATATAGGATTTAGGCATTAAGCCAAGCACTGGGGCATCAAAGGCCATTCAGCGCTATATAACGAAAATCATTCAATCATATCTGTACACTCACACCATTTAGTATCATTTTAACCTTTAATACAAATCGTAACACTTTCATACAATAAAATCTAGATGTGAAATAAATAGAGATTAAAAGGGTAAAATAAATAAAGAAATTAATAAAATCAATTATAGCTCGTAATATAACCCAATACTTTGTATAAATTTTCTCATGTTCAGGGTATTACAGTTTTCCCCCAGTATATCTCTTAAAGGTTTGTCCTGGAGTAAATGTGTCCTCCTCTGAAGATTAAAAACAGGACAATCGACTAAAATATGTTTAACATCCATTGTCACTTGACAGGTATTACAAAGAGGGGCCTGTCTCCCTTCCCCACTCTTCATTAAATAATTGTGCGTTGCATGTGTATGGCCAATACGCAGCCTAGTTAAAATAATGGTATCCCTTCTACTTGTAGAATTACAAGATGACCATTTATCCACCAATGGGTGGATTTGTTTCAATTTTGTATTGGTGGTCAGTTCAGACCATCGAGCTTGCCACTTATTTTTACAGTAAAGATGAATCTCACTTTTAAGATCTTTGTATGGAATACTCAAGGGAGATGGATTACTTAGCCCTGAAGCTTCCTTTGCTGCCTTATCTACTTGTTCATTCCCATCCACCCCAACATGGGCAGGGACCCAACAGAAGTGAACACTGATACTCTTCCTAGACTGCAGAAGTACTAACCAGTCCTGCACCTCTTGTACTAGATGATGGCCCGGCATAATTTGTTTTAATGAGAGTAAAACACTATTGGAATCCGTAAAAATTGTATAAAAACTATTTTGGTTGCCATTTTTAAAAATATGTTGGACTGCGAGAATTATTGCGTACAGCTCAGCAGTAAAAATTGAACAAGAGGATGGGAGTTTCCTTCTAATAACAATATCCCCCACCACAGCTGCACTTCCAACTCCTGCAGCCGATTTGGAGCCATCTGTAAAAACATGTTTCCCATGATGTTGAGCAGCATGATTTAAAAACTCACTTTTCATTACCCTACTAGGTAAGGTATTTTTCCCTCCTGCCGTAAAACATACTTTAACAGGTGGATTGCACCAAGGAGGAGACTTGGGATATCCTACCTCTGCTATCTGTGCTGTTAACAAGCCTACTTCTCTAGCATCATTTTTCAGCTGTACTTCCAAAGGCTTAGGCACTCTACATCTGTTAGGAGCCCGATCTAAAGGTGCCCTAACATATTTACAGTTAGGATTGTTTCTCACAGCAAGGGACCTAGCTAAAAACCTCAAACTCAACTCCTCTCTGCGAATGGAAAGGGGAGGTATGCCAGAATCAACATAGAGACTGTCAATGGGAGATGTTCTGTAAGCACCTGTGCAGATGCGAAGCCCAGCATTGTGAACAATATCAAGTTTTCCAAGTAAAATCTTTGTAGCTGACCCATATATTTGGCATGCATAGTCTAACTTGCTCAGACACAAAGATGTATAAATTCTAAGCAAAGTTGTTCTATCAGCACCCCAATCAAAATGCGATATCACTTTCAGAATGTTCAGTGACTTCTTAACCCTGATAGATAGGTCATTTATATGGGGACCAAATGTCATTTTCTTGTCAAAAATGACTCCAAGAAACTTGACACTATCCTCATATGGCAAAATACAATCATTTAAGAAAAGGGTGGGGATCTCTTCCCTTTTACGAGTACGAGTAAAGCGAATGGCTTTGGTCTTCTGAGGAGAAAACATGAATCCACGAGAATTTGCCCATGCGGAAGCAGCATTTATTGCAATTTGAAGATTTTGGCATGCTTGTAGTACAGATGATCCACTACAATAAATTGCAAAGTCATCGACAAATAGTGATCCTTGTATGCCAGGAGGTATGTGACTAATGAGACTATTAATAGCAACAGCAAACAAGGTCACACTCAATACGCTGCCTTGGGGGACACCTTCTTCTTGCATGTAGGATGAAGATAGTTCTGACCCTATTCTCACTTTAATTGAGCGGTTTGATAAAAATTCTTCAATAAAAGAGAACATATGTCCTCCTATACCCCACGAGGCCAATTGCTTTAAAATACCACCCCTCCAGGTGGTGTCATATGCCTTTTCGAGGTCAAAAAAGACACCCACCACCTGGTTTTGGTTAGAAAAAGCATTTGAGATTTCCCTTGATAACATCAGCAAAGGGTCTAGAGTACTTTGGTTCTTCATAAAACCAAACTGTCTGTTAGATAATAGATTTTTTGATTCTAGATACAACACAAGTCTGTTGTTGATCATTCTCTCAAATAGTTTGCATATGCAACTGGTCAAGGATATGGGCCTATAACTAGAAGGCAGTTCTGGGTCTTTACCAGACTTGTGGCCTGGAATTACAATTGAAGTATGCCAGGAATCAGGAGATGTATGGGAAGCCCATAGACCATTAAAGGTTTCTAATAAAAATTCCTTGGTATCCACTGGAAGATGTGATATCATTTCATACCGGATGCCATACTCTCCTGGGGAAGTTAAAGAACAGCTGGAGATAGCATTTTGCATCGCCTCCATACTAAAGGGCAGGTTAAAAGCTTCAGTATTTGAAGAAGCAGGAGGAACAACAGATGTTGATGCTCTAATTTGTTGAAATGCTGGGGAATAGTTGTCAGCACTTGATACATGAGCAAAGTGCTTAGCAAGAACCTCTGCTACATCTTTGGGGTCAGATATATATCTATTATTTTCCCTTAATATTGGTAGAGGCTTAGGGACGAATTTACCTTGAAGTTTTCTAATCTTGTCCCATATTTCCTTTGAAGGAGTTTTGGTATTAATATTAGATATATATTTCTTCCAAGATGCTCTCTTTGCTTTTTTAAAAATTCTTTTTTGTTTGGCACAGGCTCTGAGATATGCTATTCTATCTGCTAAATAGTTTGTCCTCAAGTATCTTCTGAAGCAAGTTCGGGTCACTTTTCTTGCATTGGCACATTCTTTACTCCACCAAGGAACTACTGAGCGATGAGGTAAACCGCATGTTTTAGGTATAAACTTGCTAGCATTATCATCAATAATATTTTCAAGATGTTGATAGGCATGCACTGGAGATGTAAATTCATCATATTCTTTATCAGTGTGTGAACAGTTTTCATAAGCTGCCCAGTCTGCCTCATCTATCTTCCATTTTGGTGGACACTGAGAAGGAAGATTATGGACATAATTTAACATTATTGGCCAATGGTCACTGCCATGTAGGTGTTCATTTACTGACCAAAGGTAGTCCAATCAAATGGATGAGGAACAGATTGACAAATCAATGGCTGATGTAGAGTTGTGGAATATATCATACCTAGTTGGAGAACCATCATTCATTAGTATTACATCATTGTTGTCGATTAATTCTTCAACAAGATTACCCCATCTATCGCACACATTTCCACCCCATAAAGTATGCTTTGCATTAAAATCATCCATTAAAATAAAAGGGGCAGGAAGCTGATTGATCAAGTCTTGGAGGTCAGAAAGTCTAAGCCTTCTTGGATTACCAGCATGATCTAAGAGGAAAAGTTCTAAGGATGGTTCAATATATAGCGAGCAAAAAGTAATTTTTTTCCCGATATGAGTTCTAACTGCACATGCCTGTAGTGGTGTATTGAGTGGGATTGTTTCAAATTTTACAGAATTGTGAATAATAAAACCTGTACCACCTTGAGCTCTTGCAGCTTGCAAAGGAGGGGATCTACAAAAATGATAATTGAGTCCAGGATTAAATGGTTTGTCACTGATCTTGGTTTCCTGTAGGCAAATTACCTTCGTGTCTGAGTCCCTGGTTAAAGTTTTTATTTGCTCAATGCTAGTACTTAGACCTCTGCAATTCCACTGGATGATAGACATTATCTTTTGTTATTATTTTTCTTTGTCTCATTTGTCTTTTGGGACTTTTCAGAAGAAGCCATGTAAGGCCTGGAGATGGAAGGCTTTACTAGGCCACCACTCTTCTTTTCTTTCTTTCTAGGATCTTTATAAGAGTCAACCTTAGGATCACGAGCAGTAGGGCACTTACCTGACTTAGATGAAGGTGAGGATGATGGGGACCTTTTCCTCTTTGGAAGATCTTGTTTTCCAATCTCCATCAAATCAGGTAGAGACTCTGCCTGAGACAATACATTTAAGGTGGTGGAAGCCACATTGGCTTCCTTGGAGGTTTGTGCTAGAACTTCAACAGTTCGAGCACTTAACCCAGAAGGCTGGGCTACTACCTCTAGGGGAGATGCTCCTATCGGTGAAAACACTTTTGGTGTGTTGGAAACCATATTGACCTCTTTGGAGGTTTGTGCTCTGGCTTTTATAGGCTGAGCACTTGACCCAGATGGCTGGGCTACTACCACTAAGGGAGATGCACCTGACGGGCCAGGTGCTGCCACTGGTCCCCCTGTGGTAGTAAGGGGTAGTGGATTATAATCTTTGGTTGGCATCTTAACCGCGCGAGCAAAATTAAGTTGCCGATTGAGTAAATGCTTTGCATAACCTACAGTTATATGTTCAGCATTTGCTTTCAAGATTGCAGCTTCTTCTTTCTTGTATTCTCTACATCTTTTATCATTTGATTTATGATGATCTTTACAGTTTGCACAGGTTGTATCTCTGTTTCATTGGCCATGTTCTAACAAAGAACAGTTAATACAGATCTTCGTATTATTGCAGTACCGGGAAGGGTGACCGTACTTGAAACAATTAAAGCATTGTAAAGGCCTAGGTTTATATTCTCGAACACGTACTCTTTCATTCTCAATAATTATATGATCTGGTATAACAGGGGTTTCAAATGTTAAAACTACCATGCTTGTTTGAGGGATCTTACTTACTTTCCAAACATTAGCAGGGCACATGTCCAGAATTTCTGGTTCTGAAAATTCATATAGATCTTTATCAAAAACTACTCCTTTACCATAGCTGAAGCTCATATGTGGTTTAATATCCTTAATAGGACCAATTTCTGCAATCTTCATGCCACAAAGCATGTGAGCTTGAGTATCTGATTTTGCATTAATCAAAACAGATTGCTTACCGTATCTACTAATATCCTTACTTTTAATTAAACCAACTTTTTTTTGTATAAATTTACTAATCTTATAATAGTTATAATTATCTATCTTCCCAGATGCAATTATCCATGTTGGGGGCTTGGGGGTTCTTACTTCTGGAAGTCTATGCTCTATTTCTTTTTCCATCCATTCTTCTGGTTTATATACCTCTAGGTGTCTTGGTGCTTTATCACATAGAGCCCCAGAAATCAAACAATTGTCAATTTTTATGCTCTCTAAATTTTTATTTGCTTCTAAAGCAATCTCAAAACTTGAAAATGATACCCAAGCTTCCCAAAAGCCTTTACTACCATTAAGCTCCATTAAAATTTCTTTGATTGCCCCAAATCTACAGAAGGCTTCATGAATTATGTCATAGCTACAACCAATTAGTATGTTTTTTAAGTGGAGAATTTTCAGATTTTTTGTTGGATCTGGTAATGAGCCAGAACCAGAGAGTAAAGTATTACTGTTATTACAAGCATCATTTTTCACCGGTGCCGATAAATTTTCTTTAACAACACTGGTCAGAGAAGTATTGTTGGAGGAATCCTTTTTATTGCCGAGGTTGTCAACAGAGCTTTCCCTATTTAAACAAGCAGAAGTCGTCAACGGTGTCTGGGGTTCGCCATTTGATCCAGGGGTACGGGGAATATTAAGTTTACTCATTAATTATTTTTTCAGGGGGAGGGAAGGGGTCATAATAACAATGAAAAAAAAAAATGGAAAAAAATAAAGTTTAAGGGAGAGAAAAAATTAAGACTGTCTGAAATTCCAAAGAAGACACCGTTAGCCTTTCCTGGAATTAATTTCTCCACCAATGACACCTGTGAAAGCTGCTTACCAAATGTCCACTCCCTACCCTACCACAAAGGGATGGTACCACTATGATTAGAGTGGCTCAAGTGTATGCCAAACCCGCTTGATGGGACTGAGAGCATTTCAAGAATACAATCATCCCCACTCTAATCATAGTGGCAGGCAAACCGGACAGAATGCAGAGAGTCCTATCTCTATAAAATCGCCAACCCCTGGAATCCGAAGGCCAAATTTCCTACGAGATAGTTCCGCGTGCCAGTATGGGAATACTGACACTCCTAGGTGTCCAAACATTTTCGGGCAGTTGGCAAGACCACCACAGCTCCCACAATTGATTTTGAAATAAAAACCGATCATGGATACAATGTCCCCTCTAAAAAACCTGGACAGTGAAATGGGTAAGAGAGTTTTGACAGCAAGGTTGGAGACAGCTGATAATTATGAAGGAGGAATAAGCAATAAGAGGTAATAGAAAAAGAATGAGAGAAATTTAGAGTCAAACTGAGGAAAAGAAACTCCCCAGTTCGAGAGCCCTCTTGCCCGTCACAAGGCTTCAGCACGGGAATGATATGCCGTGCTGAAGCCCAATGACTTCATCAAGGCATTCTCTCGTTAAGAGGGTTCAGTGAAAGGAGACTTATCTGACTCTTCCCTTCCTGTTAAAAGATTTAAAATTTTCTTTTCTTCAATGCCTCTGTACTGGTGACCAGGAGCTGCTACACTTTTGCACAATATATTTGAAAAATGGTCAGCCAAGGCATTGCTAACTTCATTTCCTTCAGTCACATACTGACCATTCACTTTCAACACTGGTGGTGGGTTAGGGGTGAATTTGCATGCAACCATTTTCACTTTCTTCCATACAGAAGATGGTGGTGTTCTACTATTAATGGAGGAAACAAAAGCCACCCAACATAGACGTCTAGCTTCTTTCATGGCATGACGGAACTGTGCTCTACACTTTTTGTACGTTATCAAATTTTCATCCGTACGGTGTCTACGCAATCTAGTCAGAGATTTTCTGGTGGCTCTGTGCAAGGCTGTTAATTCTGAAGACCACCACGGGACTGGTCGTCTTCTGAATAGTCCTGTGGTTTTGGGAATCGAATTGATTCCTGCTGTATGGAGAGTTCCATTCAGTAGGTCTATAGCATCATCAATACTTTCAAACTGTTCTGCACTCCCTTCGATTTCACTTAGCTCACAGTCTGCCTTCTCAAGATTCCATCGTGGCGATCTTTGTAAAGGCGGAACCTTGTTGGTGTTTATAATGATTGGTGCATGATCACTAGTATGCCAATCATCTAATGTCCTCCAATCAAAATCAAGAAGGCAATTAGAGCTTTCAATTAAAAGGTCAATGCATGACAAGGTACCTGTTTGAACATGGAAGTGTGTGGGCTCTCCTGTATTAAGGAGTCCCACATCCTCATTCTCCACAACTGATGAGATAATATTGCCCCTTGTGTTTGCCAAAACATCACCCCACAAAGGATGTCTACCATTCATATCTCCCAGTAAGAGAAATGGTTGAGGGAGTTGTTGAATGACCTCTGCTAAATTATGTAAAATATTATCATTTGGAGGTAAGTACAGTGAGCATATTGTATATTTTCTCCCTATATCAATTTGTACAACCACTGCCTGCAGGGTTGTAAGTATAGATATAGGTATTTGGGGAACATCTCGACGAACGTACATGAGACTTCTGCCATGGCTCCCTGCTTGCTGATTATATGGTGTTCTATAGCTAACAAACTCTCGAGGACTAGGAGTGTTAGCATCAAGCATAGTACTTTCCTGTAGACATACAATTATGGGGGAATGTTCATGAATTAGAAGCTTAAGTTCTTCAAATTTTGCCCTTAAACCCTGAAAGTTCCATTGAAAAATGGAGGAGAAAACTATGGGTTATTTCTGGAAGACATCTTGGATGAGGTTTTCCCATTAGCAGTTTTTAATCTAACATTATTTCCTATAGGTTTCTTCAGAGATAGTCTTGTTATGTTGGGTTTTACGATTGTGATTTTCTTTGTATCCTTTTGATCTATTTGTTAACGGGACGAACCTCTAAAGACTGTTAATGAATATACGTACTTAGGACAGACAGTAAAGATTGTTAATGAATACGCGTACTTAAAGAGACAGTGAAGATTGTTAAAGAATATACATACTTAGGACAGACAGTATGTGTTTCCATAGGACATAAGAACAAAATTAAAAGGAGGATAAGCATGGGATGAAGGGCATTTGGTAAACAAAACGAGATCATGAAAAGTAAAACGCGACCCTCTCTGTAAAGGAAAGTATTTAATCAGATAGTCTTTCCAATATTAACTTATGCATCAGAAACTTGGAGCATTACTAAAGTCTTAAAACATAAGCTAGTTACAACTCACAACTCAAAGAGCTATGGAAAGAATAATGATGGGAATAACACTAAGAGACAGAAAAAGAGCAACATGGATACGAGAGAAAACTACAGTAGAGGATATTCTAATAACATGTAATAAAAAAGAAATTAACATGGGCAGGACATACAATGAGACATCAAGAACAATAGAATGGGTCCCTAGAGATTGCAAAAGAAGCAGGGGAAGGAAGAAAAGACTATGGATTGACCAACTAAGAAAACCTGAGGGTATAAACAGGCATGAAGAGACCATAAACAAACGTGAGTGGAAGGGCATGAATGAGGCCTTTGTTCTGCAGTGGCCTAGTTATGTCTGATGATGATGATGATGATGATGATGATGGTGATTTACATATGAGATAATCATCTATTACCATTGCTCTCACCAATGTAAATGTGACCACATAAACATTCTCGCTTTACAGACACTCCAGAATACCTGGGATATGTTGTGACCACTTATTTCAAAAAGGTTAAATGAAGAACTATTATTACCCTTAATAGTCAATAACTGCAAGCTCCGAAGCGCCAACACATTCTGGCAACAAATCGTACTGGAAAATTGATAAGGATAGCGACTCGCCATTGTTTGCAATCTTGATCAAGACTCACCTAAGTCAAGCGCTCATAAAACGAGACTCGCCCCTGGCAGGTACTAGTGAAACAGGACTCGCCCCCTGGTGAGCACTCGCAAAACAAGACTCGCTCCTGGTGAGCACTCACGAAAAGACTCGCCCCTGGCAATCGCTGTGAGCACTCACGAAAAGACTCGCCCCTGGCAATCGCTGGCAAAAAGCCTCTCTCCTGGCAAGCAGTCGCAAAACAAGACTCACCCCTGAGAAGCGCTGGCAAAAAGAGACTCGGCTCCTGGTAAGCGCTCACAAAACGACTCACCCCTAAGAAGCGCTGGCGAAAAGAGACTCACTCCCGGAGAGTACTTGCAAACGGACTCGTCCTGACGTAAAGCACGCTCCTTGCCACTGGTGAGCACTTGTGAAACAAGACTCACCCCTAGCACATACTCATGAACAAAACCTGGCCCTGGTTCATGCCCATGGAAAAAAGTAGCCTCTGATCAAGATTTGCCATTGGCGCTTGCTCGTGATTGCAACTCGCTAATGGTGCTTGTTCGTGATCGCAATTTGCCACTGTTGCGAGATCATGAATGAAACTTGCCAAATGCGCTAATCTGTGTCCTGCTCTCTACCCTAACTTGTCGGTCAGAGAGCATGTAGGCAACACAAATAGCTGGGCTGAAAGTGTGAGCCAGTGTCTGCCAAGGATTCCCAAAGGGTTGGTGAGCTCAGAGGGGTAAGGATAAGGGTGCTAATCCAGGCATTGACTGAGATCTGCAAACACACTCGTTCTGATTGGAGGGTGTGATTGGGAAGCACTCTCATGAGTATTATCCAGCAGATAGAGTGGCAAAGGTGTAAGCCAGATTCCTTTGCTACTAAATTAGTGGTCTGCCTGTCAGACCCCCTGGGAAGTAATACATTGCCTAAATATGGCAGTATCAACTTGAGCACCTGCTCAGTTCTTTATTTTTAGGATTCATTTACCTTTCACCCACTAACTAACCTGTTTAGAGGCGTTATTCCCGTGGGCAGACAGGAGAGGGAATCCGACTTACGAATGGTTGCTATGTCATGACACTCTCTTAAAAGCATATGAACCCCTAGCAGTCCATCTAGTGCATACTACTACTGAGAGAGCGAATTAGAGGAGCTACTAAAATAGCTAGAAATCGCTAAATAGATTAGGGAAAAGACGAATAGCTGGAAAATGTTCCGAAGATGTTTGTACCATCTGTTAAGTATAATCGTTATGGAGCTACTTGTTTCGGGATGTCGATCCAACATTTGCTCACCCAGAACAAGAGTGGCAACTGCTAAAAAGATCACAAACATGTTATTTTCATTAGTAAAATAAATTTTTGAATATACTTACCCGGTGATCATTTAGCTGTCAGCTCTGCTGCCCGACAGAAAAACCTAAGGACAAAATACGCCAGCGATCGCTATACAGGTGGGGGTGTACATCAACTGCGCCATCTGTCGAGCAGGTACTCAAGTACTCCATGTCAACACAGAACCAATTTTCTCCTCGGCCCACTGGGTCTCTATTGGGGAGGAAGGGAGGGTCCTTTAATCTATGATCACCGGGTAAGTATATTCAAAAATTTATTTTACTAATGAAAATAACATTTTTCAATATTAAACTTAGCCGGTGATCATATAGCTGATTCACACCCAGGGGGGTGGGTAGAGACCAGCATTACATGTTGACATTATTATGAGCTAAGTATTTTGTATTTCATTTTAGCAGTTATTCAAAATAACAAACATAAAATAAATAAGTACCTGGTAAGGAAGTCGACTTGAACAATTACTCTGCCTTTTTAAGTACGTCTTCCTTACTGAGCCTCGCGATCCTCATAGGATGCTGAGCGACTCCTAGGAGCTGAAGTATGAAGGGTTGCAACCCATACTAAAGGACCTCATCAAAACCTCTAATCTAGGCGCTTCTCAAGAAATGACTTTGACCACCCGCCAAATCAAGTAGGATGCGAAAGGCTTCTTAGCCTTCCAGACAACCCAAAAACAATAATAAAACATTTCAAGAGAAAGATTAAAAAAGGTTATGGAATTAGGGAATTGTAGTGGTTGAGCCCTCACCCACTACTGCACTCGTTGCTACGAATGGTCCCAGAGTGTAGCAGTTCTCGTAAAGAGACTGGACATTCTTAAGATAAAAAGACGCGAACACTGATTTGCTTTTCCAATAGGTTGCGTCGAATATACTTTGCAGAGATCTATTTTGTTTAAAGGCCACGGAAGTTGCGACAGCTCTAACTTCGTGTGTCCTTACCTTCAGCAAAGCTTGGTCTTCCTCATTCAGATGGGAATGACCTTCTCGTATTAACAGTCTGATAAAATAGGATAAAGCATTCTTTGACATAGGCAAAGATGGATTCTTAACTGAACACCATAAAGCTTCAGACGGGCCTCGTAAAGGTTTTTAAATAGAACTTAAGAGCTCTTACAGGACATAAGACTCTTTCTAGTTCATTTCCAACCATACGATAAGTTTGGAATATCGAACGATATTGGTCAAGGCCGAGAAGGCAGCTCGTGTTTGGTTAGAAAACCAAGTTGTAGAACATGTAGCCGTTTCGGATGAGAATCCGATGTTCTTGCTGAAGGCATGAATCTCACTGACTCTTTTAGCTGTGGCTAAGCATATCAGGAAAAGAGTCTTAAAGGTGAGATCTTACAGGGAGGCTGATTGTAGCGGTTCGAACCTGTCTGACATAAGGAATCTTAGTACCACGTCTAAATTCCAACCAGGTGTAACCAAACGACGCTCCTTCGTGGTCTCAAAAGACTTAAGGAGGTCCTGTAGATCTTTATTGTTGGAAAGATCTAAGCCTCTGTGACGGAAGACTGATGCCAACATGCTTCTGTAACCCTTGATAGTGGGAGCTGAAAGAGATCGTTCTTTCCTCAGATATAAGAGAAAGTCAGCTATTTGAGTTACAGAGGTACTGGTCGAGGATACGGATACTGACTTGCACCAGTTTCGGAAGATTTCCCACTTCGATTGGTAGACTCTAAGGGTGGATGTTCTCCTTGCTCTAGCAATCGCTCTGGTTGCCTCCTTCGAAAAGCCTCTAGCTCTTGAGAGTCTTTCGATAGTCTGAAGGCAGTCAGACGAAGAGCGTGGAGGCCTTGGTGTACCTTCTTTACGCGTGGCTGACGTAGAAGGTCCACCCTTAGGGGAAGTGTTCTGGGAACGCCTACTAGCCATCGAAGTACCTCGGTGAGCCATTCTCTCGCGGGCCAGAGGGAAGCAACTAGTGTCAACCTTGTCCCTTCATGAGAGGCGAACTTCTGCAGTACCTTGTTGACAATCTTGAACGGAGGGAATGCATATAGATCTAGATGTGACCAATCTAGTAGAAAGGCATCTATATGAACTGCTGCTGGGTCCGGGATTGGTGAGCAAAATATTGGGAGCCTCTTGGTCATCGAGGTTGCGAAGAGATCTATGGTTGGCTGGCCCCAGGTGGCCCAAAGTCTCTTGCATACATCCTTGTGGAGGGTCCATTCTGTTGGAATTATTTGTCCCTTCCGACTGAGACAATCTGCCATGACATTCAAGTTGCCTTGGATGAACCTCGTTACTAGTGAAATGTCTAGACCTTTTGACCAGGTGAGGAGGTCCCTAGCGATCTCGTACCATATCAGAGAGTAGGTCCCTCCTTGCTTGGAGATGTACGCCAAAGCCGTGGTGTTGTCCGAGTTCACCTCCACCACTTTGCCTTGAAGGAGAGACCTGAAGCTTTTCCAGGTCAGACGTACTGCCAGTAGCTTCTTGCAGTTGAAATGCATTGTCCTTTGACTCGAGTTCCATAATCCCGAGCATTCCCTACCGTCTAATGTCGCACCCCAGCCTACGTCCGATGCGTCCGAGAAGAGAACGTGGTTGGGAGTCTGAACAGTCAGGGGAAGACCCTCTCTAAGGTTGATATAGTCCTTTCACCAAGTCAGACAAGACTTTATCTTTCCGGAAACCGGGATCGAGACCGCTTCTAGCGTCTTGTCCTTTTTCCAGTGAAAAGCTAGATGGTATAGAAGAGGACGGAGGTGTAGTCTTCCTAGTGACACAAATTGATCCACGGATGACAGAGTCCCTACCAGACTCATCCACAGCCTGACTGGGCAGCGTTCCTTCTTCAGCATCTTCTGGATGGATAGCAGGGCTGGGGGTTGATCGTCTTGTTCAGCAACGTCCTCATCAGAGGGTTCCTCATCCGAAACTGATGAGGAAACGGCAACGGAGTGGGCAACGTCTGACTCGCTGAATCCGGTCGCACTGGTGGATGCGTGACGGAGCCGGACGCAATATCATGGTACTGCTGCAGAGTCTGTGAACTGTCAACAACCATGGGTGCGCGAGGAAGTACAGCGTCAACCCGAAACTGTCTAGACTGTCTGGGTTGTGCAGTCAACACCCTACCGGGTTGCTGAGGTTGACGCACTGCGTCACAACAAATCACCTCTGCTGGTTGTTGAACGTCTTCCTAGTGACACACTGAACGTCAACAACCACCTCCGAGCGTCGCTTAACGTCAACGTGCGACTGGCAACCCACACTGGGTCGCATCGGTGGAGGAACCACCTCAACTGGCAGACGCGAGAAGGAAACCTCAGCGTCAACAGGGCGCACAACCAACCGGTTGGAAGGTTGTTGGCCAGAAGGTTCTTCTCCGTATTAAAGTCCTCTATCAAGGACACAAGCTTGGACTGCATGTCTTGCAGCAAAGCCCATTTAGGGTCTACGGGAGCAGGTGTGGCAACAGACGGGGTTAGCGACTGAGGCGGAACCATTCACCATCCCTGGAAGCCTTGTTATGTGTGACATAATAGTACAGCAAAACTTCAAAGGCTCGACAAAAGTTGAGAAGTTGACCTGTAAACAACTTGGAGCGTCTCCTGGCTAGGCGCCAGGGCGAGTCTACCAGAATTGAGAAGTCTACCTGGGCAGAGGCATGAACTCCCAAGCCGAGAACTTCTCTCGTGTCCTATCAGACTCTCGCTCTATAAGCCAGTTTAAAAGAAGGGAAATCAAAGGCTGTATCCCTAAAACTCCTCCTGGTGCAAAAACCAGTCGCCTAGCCAACGTAACGCTCTCTAGGAGAGCGAGAGAGCACTAGCTTAACAACAACGGCTTCGAAGTAGCTAGGCCTAGTGTAAGTTCTGACGTTAGGCGAACAAGGAGCAGCAGTTACAAGATCCGGACGAAGATCCTTAAAAAATCATCATGATTTAATTAAAGTCCATAGGAGGCTAAGCAGCTTAAGGCTCCTCTCCAAATGACAGAGTCCTCAAAGGAATATCAGTAGGAGGGAGAACAGCACTTTCTCATCTACAGGAACCTTGTCCGAGAAAAGCTAGGTTATCTCAGTGAGGGTCTCACTGGTGCATTAGCAGCAGACCAGAAGGCAACGTTATGTAACTGCTTGACAGTCTGTGAACTGTCAAAAACTGAACTGTCAACCACAACAGGTGCGTGAGGACATACAGCACTGGTGCATTAGTAGCAGACCAGAAGGCCAACGTCATGTAACTGCTTGACAGTCTGTGAGCTGGCAACAACCATAGCTGTGTGGGGAAGCCTCTACTCCTGACTGACTAGTCTGCTGCGGGCGAGTAGCGGTAACCACAGTGGGTTGCGGAGGTTGAAGCACAGCGTCAAAACAAAGCAACTTAACTCCACCCTCCTGTTGTTGTGGTAACTCGCGAACGTCAACGGAGGGTAGCGTGCGTCTGTGAACGTCAACGTGCGGCTGGCAGGGTACACTGCGCATGGGTGGTGGAACTCTCACAGGCGGAGTGCGGGAGCAGGTAGCGTCAGCGTCTACTGTACGCACAACCGTGGTTGGTTGTAGGCTAACGGGTGCAGCGTCAACCTTCTCCGCACGATACTCCTGCATAAAAGATGCTAACTGTGTCTGCATAGACTGTAGCAAAGACCACTTAGGGTCTACAGCAGCAGGTGCGGCAACAGACGGTGTTACTGCCTGTTGCGGTACCGCTTTGCCTCTCTTAGGAGGTGTGCAGTCATCGGAAGACTGCAGCGAGTCCGAACTGACCCAGTGGCTACACCTGGGCCGTTGGACTTGCGCGGAAGGGACCGACTTGCGCTTAATAAGCTGCGAGACCTTGGTCCAAGGTTTCTTACGAGAAACCTCTTCCGCAGACGAGAAGTAAATGGGCTCTCTCGTCTTTGTGTGGGTGGGGCGATCTTGGGTAGATACGCCCGAAACCACGGAGGGAAAACGTCTGTTCGTTGATCAAGGCCTGACGAACCCATAAGTCGTTCGACATTACTTCTCCCCTGGGCTTGGGAGCTTGCAAGAGGTCCCGGACTAGGTGAACGACAGGCACGAACAGACGAACCCTCGGACGCAACACTGTAACACTTTGCGCATATCACTTTATCACTTCGATTTTCTGTTTTGCACTTATTTCACTGAAATCGAAACTTTTACTGATTTCTACCTGAAACACGCAATCCTACCCTTCATTAAAAGGTAGTAATTGCGAAAACAGTCGTATAATGCAACAGAAAACATATACTGTATAAAGATAAAGAATTCAGTGGCTGGGAAAGAGACTAAACACTAGTTCAAATAAACTACGTTTACAATCTCTCACCGCACATAGCCTGGGGACAAGAATAAAACCCTAGAAACGTTTTACCTTCTTCCCCGTACAGCGACTAGGGAGGAGAGTAACACGAGAACAACGTTACCCGCTTGAACGGAACGTTTTTTCTCCTCTCTCTCCCTCCGTCTCTATCTCTCTCTCTCTTTCTCTCTTGATTTCGCACCTGAGAGAAGAGCCCAATTATATATCGTCAAAACATGTTATTTGGCTAAAGGAAAAAACTGAAAAGTTTTCCAAATAAAAAGTTCCTTTAATTTAGAATTTAAACCATTTAAGCTAAGAAAGAATGAACGAAACGTCAGAATCGGTTTACTCTTACTGCAAAGTGAAACCGTGATACACTCTCTCTCTATCGTAACGATAGAGCGCATGTTGAACGTCCTGAACGTCAACAACTGCGTAGTCTAAAAAACTAAACGTTAGTTCATCTTTGAAAACAGTACGAGACTATCAAAGAAATTCTTTCATAAAACATTAAATTTAAAAAGTTTTAAATTCTTTAAAGGCTAAATACGATATAACGGGCTCAACGTTGATTAACTTCGGTTCCAAGTTAGGACCGCCTACTATCAGGAAAGGTCGCATATAAACAAAACATAAAAATTTATTTTTATATGTTTATAATAAATGGAAAGTTAATCGAAGAGGCCTAATAAAGGCGGAGAGATATAAAATATATAGATCTATAACGTGTTAAGCAAAATTACTAAAAACCTAAACACACTTCCGTCTAAGGGAAGGGTCGGCCATTTAAAAGTGAAAGAGAGTCCATACTCTCTTTGTCACCATAATTAAATCTATCCAAAACGAGTTCAAGCTTTGAGATGAAGATAAAACCCCTGCATAGCGAAAGCTCAAAACTGGAATAGTGTACTTCACCAAATAGTTGTGAAAACAAATCCAGTTAGTAACAGCGTATTTAGTAGGTCTTGCCAGTGGCACGACAGAGAGAAAATTGGTTCTGTGTTGACATGGAGTACTTGAGTACCTGCTCGACAGATGGCGCAGTTGATGTACACCCCCACCTGTATAGCGATCGCTGGCGTATTTTGTCCTTAGGTTTTTCTGTCGGGCAGCAGAGCTGACAGCTATATGATCACCGGCTAAGTTTAATATTGAAAAAAGGATTGTTTAAGAAGAAAACTCAACAGCGCTTAACTATTGTAGTTCTTCATCCTCAATGAATGGCTGGTTAACCCTACTTCTTCAAATGGAGCAGGAAAGAACGGTAGGAGTATTCTTTGAACCTCCGACCAAACGGTCTTTAAAGACAAAATGCTTAAACAAAATCAAACGGTCCCAGGAAGATAACTTTAAAGTGTGAACAACAGTTTGTCCAGAAGAAATCTCTATGCATAAAGCTTTCAAGAAAACTGAATATAAATGAAGAAACATAAAAAGGAACACGATCCCAAGCAGGATCAATCTCGTGCCATGTGCAATGCTAGGCAAACGCATTACCATTGGACTACTGTAGTGCATTCTATTGTTTCTAAACTATGGGAAAGCTGGTATCTTACACAAGAGAATATGAATTCTTGTTGCTTTCTCTAAGAAAAGAATGCACAATCATAATCGTGTATTCAAGAAGAGACATTACAAATCTAAAGCAATTTGTATTTCCTCCATACAAATGAATTTCAGAATTTTTACAGGCTAACCAGGGATTTTGATTGCAATCTTACAAGAGAAACAAATTACAATAGTAGGAAAATGTCAAATCCTCCAAAAACTTAATCTCTTGCCCTAAGGTAGAGACTCAGGCTCTCAAAGGATTTTGTTTTCATAAACTCTTTCTTAAAATGTGAAAGCTGGATAATGTATGTAATCATACAATTAGCTATCGCATTAACACAGGTTTCTAGTAAGAAAACAACTTTGAGCTCTAATGCTTGAGTGATTTCCGTATACAAGTGGTAAAACCACTTATTCTAGATTCCTAACTGCTCCATGAATGTTAGGGGCCTAGTCAGAGTCACTGGCTTAAAGAGCAACTCTGTTATCCAGACTCACTGTGAGACTGGATCACATAGTAAGCCTCGATTGAGCTGCGATTCTGAGTTCCATCGCGAAACTGGGTTGCGCACAATGAGATATTGCTCGTTTCAAGCCAAATTCTCCGGAGAAAGGAGACCTTTTACCTTTAGCGCTGACTCAATGTTAGTCCAGATCAGGAGATGCCACGACATCGCTTGTTCCAAGCAATACTGAACTCTGAGAAAGGGTTTCACCTTTAATGCCGATATCCAGGCTAGCAGTGAGCAAGAAATGCCTCGCAGCCCCGAATCGCATGCAATGACAGGTCGTGAGGTGTTGACAGATTGCTTGTCTCAAGCAACTCCCACGTAAAAGGCTAGCTTTCATCCTTGGCACTGCGATCAGGTTCGCTGAGTGAGTAAATCTTGTTGCAAGCCAGGATTGCGAGGGGGAGAGAGATGGCTTGCTTCAAGCAAACTCTAGGGTGAACGGTTAGCTTTCACCCTCACCACAGCGATCCAGAGTCGCAAGAGCCTGAATTGCGCTGCGAGGCATTGAGAGATCGCTTACATTAAGCAACCTCCCAGGGGGAAGGCTAACTTTCACCTTTGGCTCCGCAATTCAGACTCTTTAGGGCCTTCTACTAGTTATAAGAGCATCTTGAATGAGATGAAGAAGTCGGTGACGTCGTTAACAACGTTCTTCCTCCATCATGAGAAACAGCCACCACTACCTCCTCCAACCTTCAGGCCCAAGTCTGACCCTCTGCCATCACCACCACCTCCTCTAACCCCAGATTCTCCTGAGCCTGAAACCATTCCTCCGAAAAACCCGATGGAGCTCGGAGATGATGATGGCTTAGACGACCCTCCGCCCCTTGCAGAATGGCAAGATATTTTTCAGTATATTTTCCATATGAATACAGTGATGCTTCAGGATACGAAAGTAATCCGTTCAGGATACGGTTTCGTATCCTGATTTTTTCGTATCCTGAGTCGCGTTTTACATGTAAATAGCCTAATCCGTTCCAAGCCTTACAAAAAGTCACCTTTTTTTTCATAAACACGCTAAACTGTAGTAATAAACATGCAATGCAGCCATTTCTATCATTCAATAATTAACCCAACCGTTAAAAACAGCCTAATCCATTCCAGAAACCACCATGAGATTATTCAATAATGTAGTTATAGCCTAGTTATCCCCTCCAAGCCCTAAGAAAACGGTCCATTTTCTTTACTATTGTATAAAAGTTACGGTACTGTATGTAAAGCATTTGGATCAGTGAAGGTGTAGTGTTACCTGTACACCTAAATTAAGGGTTGATACCCTGAAAAAAAAGGTACTGTACTCTCGGCGACGAGTTGGGATCTCGTAAGCTTTTCATATCCTGAAAATTTTTTCGTATACTGGGGCATAAAAATCTTTGTATCGCTTTTCGTATCCTGAATTTTTCGTAAGCAGAAACTTTCGTATCCAGAGGTATCACTGTAGTTTTTAATCTTACAGTATGTATATACACTACTGTATGTACAGTACAATACATTAAAAAAATGATACAGTACTTTACAGTTTTAGACATTGTTTCAAGTTTTTTGATACCGTACAGTGTTAAAATGTATGCACATATTCTTGTACATACAGTTCTATTCTAATGAACTGCATACGATTTTTATATATAATGTCATGCCGTGTAGTTACATCCCTTCATCGTTCATCCATTTGTAACTGCATGGCTTATCCACCTCCAGCTCACCAACTGTGTCTTTTTGCAGTACAGTTATTTCCCCTAAATTACATCATATGTTATGTACTATAAAATTTTTGCTTATGTAAATAGGGTTATAAAAAAAAAGATACCCAGTATTTAGTATGGTGCGTACATGAACAATATTAACTGTGCTGTTCTGTACTGCAAATAGTAGTTGTAAAGTGATGTTTGCAGTAACTAGTGTTTAAAGTTTCTTATTAAGGTAGTAATAAACGAGTTAAAGTGTGATAAGCAAAAAAAAGACACTTCCAAAGTTGCATTATGCTTCACGACATGTTACTGTGTAGAACTTCATACGAAATGGTTAGTGGTGTTTGTACTGTTACTTTTCATCTTTGTTTTCATTGATAGTGTATCCTTGTTAGTGAGTGTATTGTTATAGGGTATTAACTACTGTACCATAGGGTAGGCTACATTACGAGTGTGCCGATGAGTTGTCTTAACGTGTACTGTATGTACATTACACACTTTAAAAGTACAGTATAGTATATAAAGTTACTGAAGTGTGTTTATCAAGAAATAAAAGACTCATAGTGTGATAGAAACCATATGAAAACAATATAGTCCAGCACAGTGGTTACCTGGTGTGTTAGTCAATCGCACATAGGCAATGGGCAGCAAGTTGGTAGGTTATGAGTTCACCCACCCAGGAAGCATTCTCAGGTTTACGATCTTCATGCCTGTCTCTGTTACCTAACAAGAGGGCTGACTGTAGTGCTCCCGAGTATACACTCAAACAAGAGAACTTTACCTCAAGACAGTGAAAGACCATGGTATAGAGGCTAGGGCACTAACCAAGACTAGAAAACAATGCTTTGATTTTGGAGTGTCATTCTCATACAAGAGCTGATTACCTTAGCTAAGTCTCTCTTCTACCCTTAACAAGTGGAAGATAGCCACTGAACAATTGCAGTGCAGTAGTCAAACCCTTGAGTGAAGAAGCTTTTGGTTATTTCAGTGTTGTCAGGCGTCTGAAGTTGAATATGTGTAAAGAATAGGCCAAAATATTCAGTGTACGTGTAGGCACAGGCAAAATGAGCCATAACTAGTGAAGGGTCCAATACAATATTATTTGACCACTCAAAGGACCCAATAACTCTCTAGCAGTAGTATCTCAACAGGTGGCTGGTGCCTTGGCCAATCTAAAGGGGTGGGAAGGGGAGAGTGACCTATGTGGCCCATGAGCCGGTGAGCTTGAATGACTACAAAAGTATAATTGGCATGAGTTCAAAGGTGAGAACGAATATCTAATAGAGCCCAGATCTCTTTCAGAGCATGAATCTCTTGAATAGCACAAGGAATGGGCAACTCCAGGTGTGAGCGAGCCTAATTTTTGAAGAGGTATATTCCAGTGATCGGAGCTCTTGCAATGAATGCATGCTTAATAGCCAAGGGATCACTTTTATTATTGATCTCTTTGTGGGCTATTCACGATCTCTCAAGTGGTGGGGCACTGTCCCACAAGCGTACTCTACGGGTGTAAATCTGCAACTGCAATGCTCGTAAAAAGTAGTCACATGCAAGTGAACACAATGATAGAAAGCACAGTACAATCACTGGCAGGAACGATGAGGGTGCACTAACATTTGAGCGTGTTCACCATTTCTTGGAGAGTGCGATTCATGCAATTAAGGCTTGTCAACTACTGGGAGCCATCTTTATGTGTGAAGAGGAAAGAGGAGAGCACAAGGGTGGCTCATATTCTGGAGAATACTATGAACGTGTTTGTAAAGGTGAGCTAATCACGATGAGAGCGCCTGTCTAAATGCATGAGACTGTAGAGGTGAGTGTAACCATATATAATTGAGAGAAATTAGCTCTTCCTTATGGTGAGCACGAGAGTTTCCAATGGTTGGCGAACTTTGTCCATAGTGTGAACGTCAACTTGTGAGGGCGTGCAAAATGGTTTTGCTCGTTCGTGAGTGCTCGCTTGAAGTCTCGTATTGTCTATCTATTTACCAAGGCACTTCACCATGGTAAATAGATAGACAATACGAGACTTCAAGAGAGCACTCACGAACGAGCAAAACCATTTTGCACGCCAAAACAATTTGACGTTCACACTTTGGACCAAGTTTGCCAACTATTGGAAACACTCTCGTGCTGGAAATTCAGTGAGTACACAGTGGAAATTCTCCACTGAAGGAGAAGTTGAATCGATTGAACTATTTGGGGAAGGGATGAGAGCTAGCTTTCTCTTCAAAATCGTCATCATCGGTACCTCAGTTGTCTGTGGTCCTGAGACTACCAGTGAGGAGGGTGGGTCTATATCGGATATTTCAGCCTGCTTTGCGGGTGGGGAACATCCTACTTATTGGACTAGGTTCATAATAATTTATGCATCATGGGAAGCCTTCAAGGCAAAAGGAAGGCCAGTGTCTTTATGGCCATATCCTCGCGTCCTAAAAAAACTACCAGTGACTTACTACACAGAGAAGTGCGAGATATCGCTACTTCACCTGCAGTGGCCACTACCTCTGATTCTTTTGTTGTTTCCCCAAGAACAACACCAATATCGCCATCATCCTTCTTCGTCACCCTGGAGGGAGACTGATAAGGGTCAGGGGTCAGATTACCGGATAAATAGAATAGTGCCGACAGATTTACTTTATTTTGAGGAAGATCTAGACAGTGATTGATCCCATTTCAGCTTCTTCCTCGCACTTTGATGAAGGAACTTGTGTCTGCTCATGGATTCTCCATTATCAAACACTTTGGGGTGAATGTAGTTTGTTGGGACAGGTTTAAACTTTCTTATTACTTGTCAAATCGAGTTTGGGGAAGTTGTTGTTTATCTAGGTCTAAAATATAATAATATGAAGTTTTATGATTTAAGAAATGACAAATTCAGAGATAATTTGTATTTTTCCTAACTATACAAACCGTAGCTATTTAATATGGGTATTACTTTCGGCGTAGCTGAAATGACGAGCCATTAGAATTTTAATGAGGGTTTACTACCCCAATCGCTAGTTAGCGGGGGTTAGGGAGGGGTAGCTTGCTACAACCCCCCCTCACACAGCTGTGTGGTGAGCTCACTTTGCTTAGAGGTAGGACTTCACGGGGGATAGAGCTGGCGGGCAAATTTGATTAAATAGCTAAGGTTTGTATAGTTAGGAAAAATACAAATTATCTCCGAATTTGTCATTTGTTCCGTAACTGAAATACAAACCATGCTACTTAATATGGGTGACTCTGTGGAGGATTAATTTTATTTTAATTTATTCTTTTTGTTTGCCAAATCAAGAGAGAGAGAGAGAGAGAGAGAGAGAGAGAGAGAGAGTGAGTGTGTTTAGTTTTGTCAGAGAGAGAGAGAGAGAGAGAGAGAGAGAGAGTTGTTTACAGTATTGGCTTTAGTTTGTCAGAGAGAGAGAGAGAGAGAGAGAGAGAGAGAGAGAGAGAGAGAAATTGTTTACAGTATTGGCTTTAGTTTGTCACAGAGAGAGAGAGAGAGTCAGAGAGAGAGAGAGAGAGAGAGAGAGAGAGAGAGAGAGAGAGTGAGAGTGTGTGTGTGTATTGTTAAATAGAGACATTTTATTTGCTTTAGCTTTGTCATTAGAGAGAGAGAGAGAGAGAGAGAGAGAGAGAGAGAGAGAGAGAGAGAGAGAGAGAGAGAGAGTGTGTGTGTGTGTGTGTGTGTGAGCGAGTGTTTATTTACTTAAGTTTGTCAGAGAGAGAAAGAGAGAGAATTTCATTTGCTTTCGTTTTGTTAGATCGCGCGTGCGCGAGAGAGTATGTGTGTATGTGCGTTTGTGTGTGCGTGTTTTGTGTGTCCGCGGTGCGCGCTGAAGAAAAGGGGTAATTAGCGAATGATTGTTTGAAGTTGGAAAGATTGTTGGTATAATTGAGGTTGTTTGTTTACCTTTTTAGCTAGGATAGGGTGGTGATGAATGTCTTGGGCGAAAGCATTGGATATCGAACGATAGTAGGAGTCGGCTGTGTATTTTTTTTGCTCTTCGAAAGCCGGCTGTGAAGCTTTTTTTTATTCTGAGTAAGTACTGTTTTATTTATTTTTGTTAGGCGCGTTCGTGAATGATAGAAAGTTTATTGTTTATCTTTGATTATGGTGCGATAGTTAAGTTAGTTAGGAGTGTTCATAAGTGTTTTTTTTATTTTGGCAGGCCGCGATTCCTCCTTTGGAGAGGTTTTCTTGAATGTAAATTTGTTTGTTGACGACCTGGCCTGTATTGGATTGTTTTAAGACTGCTCTTGGATTACGCAACCGTTGATGACCTGGACTACGATTAGGATTACGATTTGATTGCACTGAACGATTTCCTTGATTTTGATGCTATAATGACCCAGCCCGTTTGAAGGATTTTCCGTTTGGATTACTGTTTATAAAGATTGATGATGATGATGATACTGACACCTGTGACTCAAGGAGTTGAGGCCGTTATGGCAAATTAAGAACTCTTCGGTTACCATAAACTGTAGTGGTAGTTTGCCGTGAAAGGACAGTTCGGCTTGTGTGTGGCGACAGTGTTGGTGTCGTAATATATATATATAAACACATATTTTGAGCTGGTGTGCGGTTTAGTATTAAGTTTGTTAGGGTTTTTTTTATTTGAATGGTGATACGGTTTTTTTGGTATATTTATGAATTTAATGATTTGTTTTACGTGTAATTATTTTGGTTGTTGGTGGTTTATATGTTAAGCTTATTTTGAATGCAGAATTTTTTTGCCCTTGGTTGCGGTGAATATAATTTTAAGGCTATGTTTTGTTTTCATTTTCCTTCTGTCCAAGAGTCCAGTTTGAAGTAGAGTCAGGGGAAAGTTTGTATTGTGGGATATTGAGAAAGTAAGAGTGATTAAGGGTGTGGGGGGTTGTGTTTTGTATACATCCCGCTACATAAATTTGGCGCCCGAACAGGGACGACTGTTGAAGGTGGGATTGAAACTGGACTGTTGGACAAGGGTAAATGGGAATTAGATTCAAGATATTAATGGTATCGAAATGGAAGAACTGGAAGAACAGTTGTATATTTTAAAGGAGGAATTGCGGTTGTCTAATGAGCGAGAGGAGAGGTTGTTGTTGGAGAATGCGAGGTTAAGTAGTGAGAATGAGGAGATGCAAAGGAAACTTAGGGAACTTCAGGGAACTGTAGAGAGAGTGGAAGAGGGTGTTGAGATGAGGATGCGAGAAAATGAGAAACGAATGGAAGCTATGATGGGGCAAGTAATGGGGATGATGAAAACTGTCATAGGTGAAGGTGCAGTCGGAGGAGTGGCTTCTGCTTCTGGTAACGGGTTGATTGTGGAAGAGGATAGGGTAAGTGATAATGGGGAAGGTAGTGATAGTGATATTGAAAGTAAAGGGCCTAGACATAGTAAGATTGGAACGAAGGGTGATAGGAAGAAGGAGAAGAAAGGTAAAGATAATGTGAAGAAAGAAAAGAAGAAAGGTCAGGGTGTGAGTGAGGATGATCATGATTGGGTTAAGGTGGTAAGTAAGAAAAAGGGTAAGAAGGGAATAGTTAAAGATAGGACTTTGAGTGTAGAATTAGATTCATTGTATTCAAATGAAGAAGAAGGCAACAAGAAGGGAGTAGACAGTGAAGATAGTAGTGAGAATGAAGTAGAGGAAGTTTGTAAGACAGTGTTTATGAGAGAGGTTCCTAGGTGTGCAAGTTTTAATGAACATAGCAGTAGGGATGTATATGACTTCTTTAGGGAATATGAAAAGTTTTGTCAGGCTAAGTATGGGGATAGTAAGAGAGTTTGGGCTAGGGAGTTGGGAGAATTTTTGTCAGGATATTTGTTGACGATGTATGGGGTGATAATGAGTGTAGGAGAGGTTGAGTATGAAAGTGTAAAGAATAGGATAATTGAACAGGTAAAACGTATGAAAGGTAGTGTTAGGTATAAGCGAAAAAATGATTTTGATGAAGCACGAATGAAGGTGGGTGAAGCAATCTCGATGTATGTATGTCGGTTAGAAACATTGGCTAGAAAGAAGTATGGGGACGAAGGAATAAATGAAAATAAGGAACTAATGAAGAAGTTTTTGGGTACAGTACCAGAGAGTGTGTGTGAGTTTATTAATTTGAAACGGAAGGAGAAAATGAGGTGGACTAGAGAGAGATTAACTTGGGATGATATTTTAGAGATAGTTGAGGATTACGAGTTGGATAGGTGTATGAAAGAAAGTAAATCTGTGAGTGTAAGAACTGGAATGGAGGAATGTGTGCCAGAATTTGGTAGTTTTAGAGATGCTGTTATGAGAGGGCCAATGAGGGCAGCTGATAGTGTAGTAGATAGAAGTGTTAGGGTGAGTAATGTAGGAATACCTATGCCGAGAAATGACGGGTTTAGACAGGGAAATCAAGTTTGGAGAGATAGAAGTGCTAGTACGCAGCAAGTTAGGTTAGGTAGTGGTATCCGTGAAGAGAGGTGTTATAGGTGTGGGAAGGTAGGACATAAAAAGAACGAGTGTAGATGGGCATTAGGAGCATGTTTCGGGTGTGGAGAGACAGGGCATCGTATTAGCGACTGTAAGAAAGAGAAAGTGGTTAAGTGTTATCGGTGTGGTATGACTGGACACATAGCGAGTGGATGCCGTAATAATCGTATGAATGTAATTTGTGGTAATTGTGGTAAGGATGGTCATTATGCTAGAATGTGCAAGGAGCCGCGGGGTAAGTGTACTGAATGTGGTGCAGATGGGCATGTAGCTAGGGTTTGTAGAAAGAAGGGATCAAGTCAGCCAGGATGTTCGGGAAACTAATTCATCAGAGGGTTCAGCTGGGTGAGTCCTCGTGTGTGTGGGGAGTGAATGTGATGCATGTTCGTGAGGGTTTATTGCATGAAGATGTGATGGGAGAAAGAGCACATGATTGCATGAGTGTGAAAATGATTTTTAATGGTGTAGAGTTGGTTGGTTTGATTGATACTGGTTGTGGTGTCAATTTAATGTTTAGGAATGCATATGATAAGGTAAAAGAGGTTTGTGAATTTAAGGGATGTAAGGGTGAAGTAAAAGGTATTGGTAATTTGCGTATGCCTGTGCAAGGAAAGTTGCGGGAAAATGTTATGATTGGGGGGTTGATGATGGAGGATAATGATTTTTACGTGGTTGAGGGAGCGAATGAGAAATATGACGTACTGCTTGGGTATAAATTTCTGAAAAAATGTGGTATGATTGTACATCCAAGTGTAAATATGATTGAAATAAAGGTTAAAGGTAATATTTGTGGGGAATTTTATTTAAAGGAAGACGGCAGAGTGAGTACGAAGGTGTGGAAGGGAGTGCCGTTGGTAGCAAAGGAAAGTGTAAAGTTATCGGGTAAGAAAGGTGAAGTTATTAGTGTAAAAGTTGCATGGCCGAGCAGTCTGGGAATTTCAAATAGTGACGAGGATGAATATGTAGTGGAAGGTATGGAAGCAGGTAATTTGGTGAAAACGAGTGCGTATATATATGATGGTGTTATGAATATGCAGGAACCCAAGGTGTATGTAAGGTTGTTGCCGTGTGTTAGGAGGAAGAGAGTACGCGGAATACGTGAGGGTGATTGCATGGGATGTATGTATACACTGATCAATGTAGAGGATGGAAGATATGTTAAGGCGAGACAGGTAATGGCTGGTAAGGTAAAGAACGATGACGATTGGGATTACGATACGTTGAAAGGAAGAATTAAGTTAGATGAGAGTATAAGTGAGGTCGAAAGGGAACGATTGCTTAAGATGTTATGGGATAAGCGGAGAGTTATGAGTCTCGGTGACGATGATTGTGGGGGGTCAGACCTGCCAGAATTTAAAATAGTTCTCAGTGATGATACCCCCATATATCAGCGTCCCAGGCATTTTTCTCCGCCTATTGCCAAGGAGATAGAGGAGCAGTGTCAGGAATTAGAGCGTATGGGTGTAATAGAAAGGAGTGAGAGTGCCTGGAATAGCCCTATTGTCCCTGTACGAAAGCCTGATGGAAGTTTACGTATGTGTATTGATTATAGGAAGGTGAATGAGGTGACTGTTAAAGAACGTTTTCCAATGAATGTGGTGTCTGATTGTGTTTATAAGATGCATGGAATGAAAGTTTTTACTAAGTTAGATTTAGTTAGGGGCTATTACCAGATGCCTCTGGCAGAGGGGAGCAGGCTCATTACAGCATTTTCGAGCAGTAGTTGCCATTATCAGTTTAAGAGATTAAGTTTTGGCCTTGCTAATGCGCCTGCTGCCTTCCAGAGGGCAATGAATGTAGTTTTGGCTGGGTTTGATAGACAGAAGGTGACTGTTTTTATAGATGATATTCTGATTGCGAGCGAGACTATTGAGGAACATATGCGGTTGCTTGAGGCAGTGTTGATGCGGTTAATTGAAGTTGGTGTGAAAATTAAGCTTGAGAAGTGTACATGGTTGTCCAGGGAGGTATAATTTCTTGGGCATGTAGTGGGTGAATCTGGTATAAGGAAGAGTGACAAGTTTGTGAATAAGGTGCGAGAATTTCCACGTCCCCGGACTGTGCGTGAGTTGCGAGGTTTTCTTGGTTTGGTTGAGTTTGGGCGCAAGTTTGTTAGAGATTGTTCAGGTATAGGGAAGCCTTTGAATGAATGGACGGGTAAAAGGAATAGTACAAAATTAAAATGGGATGATCGGATGATAGAAGCGTTTGAAAGGTTGAAGGAAGAGGCCGCGAAAGACGTCACTTTGGCATTTCCAGACTACAGTGAAAATGCGAGTATGCTAGAGTTGTATACGGATGCGAGTGGGGTTAGTATGGGTGGTTGTTTGGTTCAAATGCAGAGAGTAAATGGAGAAGAGCAATTGAGAGTAATAGCGTATGTTAGTAAAGCGTTTAATAAAGCTGAGCGGAAGTATTCGACGATTGACAGGGAATTGGCTGCAATACGATTTTGTGTGAAAGCATTGAAAGTATTTTTGTATGGTGTAAAATTCATTGTGCGTACTGACCATCAGCCCCTAGTGTACATGATAAGGAAAGAGTGTGTGAATGCAAGGGTTGCTAGGACCATAGAGGATTTGAATGAATTTGATTTTAGGTTAGAATATGTACCGGGAAATAAGAATGTGATAGCAGATGCGATGTCGAGGATGCATGGGAGGATGGAAGATAAAGAGAGTAATCTGAATTCTGAAAGGTTGCCTGAAGGTTTAGTTGTGGAGCAGAGTTGTGAAGGGGAAGATATGGTATATAAGTGTATCCTAATGGGTTTAAGTAAGTTAATACAAGAGGGGTTAGATACGGAAATACCAGGTAGCGTAAGCGAGCTTAAAAGAAGGGTGATGAATGAAGTGTCAAAAGAAATGGTATATGAGGAGGAGAGTAGTGTACTAGAAGGGGAAGTATTATCAAAGATATTAATGGTGGTAAGTATGTTGTATGGTGTAACTGTGTATTTGTATTTTGGATGGAATCGACCGATGGAATATAGGGCATGTAAGGAGAATGATAGGGAATATATTTTGAGGATTCAATGTAAGGAGGAATGTTGCAAATTGTTGAGTGAGAAGGATAATGGTGCAAGTGACCTTAATCTAAGATATGGGGGTATAGAGGACAGTGAACATGATGATGAACATATTGGTGAAGTGAGTGACAGAATTGAAAGGAGAGTAAATGTATGTATGCATGGTGTAAAAGGAAGGATGATGACGTATGTGAATATAAATGAGAATGAATATTGTAGTTTAATTGATACGGGTGCTCAAGTGTCATTAGTAAATGAGTCGGTTATCAGGGAAATTGAGAGGTACAATTGGGAAGTGAAAAGACAGTGTACGAGTGTGAGAATTCATGGAATAGGTCAGGGAAGTTTACTTGTTTGGGAAGAAGTGAGGTTGAAAGTGAAACTAGGGAGTATGGAAGTTGAACATAATTTTATTGTAATGGGAGAGAATGAAATGCCTAGTTGTTTTTTGATGGGAATAGATTTTTTGAGGTTGCACCATGTGTCAGTTGATGTTGGTAAGGGTTTGCTTTCAAAGAATGGCTGTAAGGTAATAGTAATCGAGGATAATAGTGTATTCATGGCGAATTTTGTTGGCATGATTGATATTGCAAAGAGTGAAGATGATTTGTTGAGCAAAGAAGAGGTGGAAGAAATGCAAGGTGAATGTTTCGAAATAAATAGGTTACGTGAATGTATTCTAAATGGTATTAGGGTGGAAGAATGGCCGTGTGATTTGGAAGCGTATAAGAAAGTTGTTAAAAGATTTATTGTTTGTAAGAATATTGTGTATTTTTTGCATAGGGGAATGGATGAAGATATATATGTTCCTGTATTTCCAATGCATGCAGCTGTAAGTATGTGTATGGTAATGCATGACAGGTATGGGCATATGGGGAAGAATAAATTGTGGGAATGCATGCGAGAGAGGTTGTTTACGCCTGGGTTGAGCCAAATTTGTAGGGATGTAGCGACTACTTGTGAGGATTGTCAGAAGGGAAAGTATCAGAGCATGCATGCAAGTCCGCCTATTTTGAGGTTACGTATGAAAGAGCCATTTGAGATGTTTGTGATTGATTGTGTTTCGTTGCCTGTGACTGCGAGGAGACATGTGGGAATGATTGTCATGGTCGATCATATGAGCAAGTTTGCGTATGCCGTGCCCATCAAGAATAAAAGAAGTGAGACTGTAGCGAGAATGGTAAGTCAAGTGATGTTGCCGATGAGTGTGTGTAAGCCTGCAAAAATGTTAAGTGACAATGGTCCGGAGTTTGTTGGATGGGAGTTTGAGCAGATGTTGAGAGAATGGGGCATTGAACATGTGTATTCGACTCCGTATATGCCAAGTGCGAATGGTTTGGCTGAAAGGACGGTAAGAACCTTGACAGAAATTTTGCGGATGATGAGTACATGTGATAATGATTGGGATTTATATGTTGGGCGTGCGTTGTGGGCGTATAATGCGACGGTGCACAAGAGTACTGGTATGTCTCCGTGTAAGTTTGTGTTGAATTTTGAAAAGATAGTAAGACCGAGATTGAGTGTGTCCGAGAATGATAGAGATGTTTGGAAGAAAGCAAATGAGAGATTTGAAAGCTACAAAGTGGGAGAGAAAGTGTTGAAAGAAGTAATTGAAAAGGGAAGAATGAATGTCAATAAGGTACGTGATAAGTTTGAAGGTCCATATGAGGTGTTAGATGTTGGTTCTAGTGGGTTGAGTTATGTTTTAGGTAAAGTAAGTGTGGATGGTAGTGTGGAAAAGGTTAGGGCACACCACAATCAGTTGCGGAAATGGAAGGAGGTACCAAGATATATTCAGGAGAATGGTATGACTAAATGGCTTAAAACGAACAAGTATGAACCGAGTATGTGTGAGGCATTAGGTTTAGAAGATAAGCAATTGGTGTTAGTAGAGTATGGAAGGAAAAAGAAGTCTGAGAATTTTACTGGGGATAAAAGGCGGGAAAATTTTGTAGTTGTAGGCGGGAATCAGAATAAGCAGGACAAGGGTGTAAATGTACAGGTGAGTATGGAAGATAAATGTATTAATACAGATGAAACTTGGATGAGTATGAATGATACTTATAGTGTGTGTGGTTTTTCGTTAGATGAGGCAAGAGAACGTATGACGGACACGAGAATGAAAGATAGGAGAATGATAAGCAGTATGAATGATTCTTTTGTTAAAGTAGAAAATGGTTTAGATGTAATGGATGAATTGTTGACAGAAATTAGTGGGATTTTCGGGCCAGATGAAACTGAGGTAGATGAAATAGTGAATGATATCTTAGACGAGCAGAGCATAGACGGGAATCGTAATAGTACGTTGAATGAAAACGACATGGAAGAAGTGAATGAGAGAGTGCAGGTATATGAAGGCCCAGTTACCCGAAGCCGAGGCCCTGTTCCTGATTGCGACTGGGTAATGAGAAAATAGGTAAGTGTTGTGTGAGGATTTGGCAAAGTAAGGGGGGAGGAATGTGGAGGATTAATTTTATTTTAATTTATTTTTTTTGTTTGCCAAATCAAGAGAGAGAGAGAGAGAGAGAGAGAGAGAGAGAGAGAGAGTGTGAGTGTGTTTAAGTTTTGTCAGAGAGAGAGAGAGAGAGAGAGAGAGAGAGAGAGAAATTGTTTACAGTATTGGCTTTAGTTTGTCACAGAGAGAGAGAGAGAGAGAGAGAGAGAGAGAGAGGAGAGAGAGAGAGAGAGAGAGAGAGAGAGAGAGAGAGAGAGAGTTGTTTTAGTATTGTTAAATAGAGACATTTTATTTGCTTTAGCTTTGTCATTAGAGAGAGAGAGAGAGAGAGAGAGAGAGAGAGAGAGAGAGAGAGAGAGAGAGAGAGAGAGAGTGTGTGTGTGTGTGTGTGTGTGAGCGAGTGTTTATTTACTTAAGTTTGTCAAACCGCAAGAAAGAAAGAAAGAGTGTTTATTTGCTTTAGTTTCGTCAGAGAGAGAGAGAGAGAATTTCATTTGCTTTCGTTTTGTTAGATCGCGCGTGCGCGAGAGAGTATGTGTGTATGTGCGTTTGTGTGTGCGTGTTTTGTGTGTCCGCGGTGCGCGCTGAAGAAAAGGGGTAATTAGCGAATGATTGTTTGAAGTTGGAAAGATTGTTGGTATAATTGAGGTTGTTTGTTTACCTTTTTAGCTAGGATAGGGTGGTGATGAATGTCTTGGGCGAAAGCATTGGATATCGAACGATAGTAGGAGTCGGCTGTGTATTTTTTTTGCTCTTCGAAAGCCGGCTGTGAAGCTTTTTTTTATTCTGAGTAAGTACTGTTTTATTTATTTTTGTTAGGCGCGTTCGTGAATGATAGAAAGTTTATTGTTTATCTTTGATTATGGTGCGATAGTTAAGTTAGTTAGGAGTGTTCATAAGTGTTTTTTTTATTTTGGCAGGCCGCGATTCCTCCTTTGGAGAGGTTTTCTTGAATGTAAATTTGTTTGTTGACGACCTGGCCTGTATTGGATTGTTTTAAGACTGCTCTTGGATTACGCAACCGTTGATGACCTGGACTACGATTAGGATTACGATTTGATTGCACTGAACGATTTCCTTGATTTTGATGCTATAATGACCCAGCCCGTTTGAAGGATTTTCCGTTTGGATTACTGTTTATAAAGATTGATGATGATGATGATACTGACACCTGTGACTCAAGGAGTTGAGGCCGTTATGGCAAATTAAGAACTCTTCGGTTACCATAAACTGTAGTGGTAGTTTGCCGTGAAAGGACAGTTCGGCTTGTGTGTGGCGACAGTGTTGGTGTCGTAATATATATATATAAACACATATTTTGAGCTGGTGTGCGGTTTAGTATTAAGTTTGTTAGGGTTTTTTTTATTTGAATGGTGATACGGTTTTTTTGGTATATTTATGAATTTAATGATTTGTTTTACGTGTAATTATTTTGGTTGTTGGTGGTTTATATGTTAAGCTTATTTTGAATGCAGAATTTTTTTGCCTTTGGTTGCGGTGAATATAATTTTAAGGCTATGTTTTGTTTTCATTTTCCTTCTGTCCAAGAGTCCAGTTTGAAGTAGAGTCAGGGGAAAGTTTGTATTGTGGGATATTGAGAAAGTAAGAGTGATTAAGGGTGTGGGGGGTTGTGTTTTGTATACATCCCGCTACAACTCAACCCTTGGGAAGGGTGGAAAAGTCACAGCCATACTGGCTTTTGGCTTTGCCCGGGGACTCATTATCTGAGTTTGTCAGCACTCAACAATAAAGAGTCCCTGCACCTCGCTCGCACCTTGCTATGCAAGGGCTGCGGCCTACATAAGCTGTGTGTGAAGGATTATGTGTGACCCGTCCTAGGAAGTTGACCTGAAGTTCTTAGATGGAAAACTTTAGGCTAGGACTTTCCCAATACCACCTCGTCAGGGTATGGGGACGTGACAGTATTAACTTAATACTAGAAACACAAGGAAACATGATTTACCTGCAGTGGTTTGAGGTCAGCTGTGCAGAGAACCCAGGATGCTGCTTTCCCCAAGAGAGGGGAGGATGAAGAAAAGAATATGGGCCAGACATTCCTTTTCTTTCATGCAGACTAAGACCGGGTAACAATGCCCTCAACCCTCTGCTACATGTCCATTAAGGAGCCTGAGGTTTAAACCAGCTGTTGTGCAGCCACCACAGGGCCGATAGATAACGCATCGAGCCTCCTGTGGGTCACGTCTTGCAGGTAGTGGGCTGTGAAGGTCGTCTGACGCTTCCACACCCCTGCTTGTAGAACCTGCGTCACTGAGAAGTTCTTCTTGAAGGCCAGGGGCGTAGCTACGCCCCTGACATCATGCGCTCTAAGGCGGCATGATGATAGAGGAGGGTCAGGATTCAGGGACAGATGGATCACCCTACGAATCCAAGCCAAGATGGTATTCTTGGTGACCCTCCTCTTCGTTCTCCCAGTGCTCACAAACAAAGCTTGAACTTGGGGACGAATACAGCCGTTCTTTGAGATATAACCTCAGACTCCTTACTGGACACAGTAGGGAATGGTCTGGGTCATCTGTTACAGAACGCAGATTCGAAATCCGGAAAGAGTCGAATCGAGGATCCGGCACTCCCGGATTCTGTGTCTTAGCCACAAACTCAGAGACGAATCTGAACGTTACCTCCCCTCATCCCCTAGCATGGGCAATGTCATACGAGAGACCATGAAGCTCACTGACTCGCTTAGCCGAGGCCAAAGCTAGTAGGAACACCGCCTTCCAAGTTAGGTGGCGATCTGAAGCCTGCGTAATGGTTCGTAGGGAGGTCTCTTACGAAACCTGAGAACTCGAACCACGTTCCATGGAGGAGGTCTCACTTCCGACTGAGGGCAGGTAAGATCATATCTTTGTATGAGTAGGGAAAGTTCCAGCGAGGAAGAAATGTCCACTCCTTTGAGCCTGAAGGCTAGACTTAAGACTGAGTGATAGCCTTTCATTGCCGAGACTGAAAGGCGCATTCTTCCCGCAAATATACGAAGAACTCCGCTATCGCTGGAATAGTGGTATCGAGTGGAGAGATAACCCTTCACGACTCCAACAACAGAAAACTCACCACTTTGCCTGGTAGACCCCTGCGGATGACCTACGCAGGTGTCCAGACATCCTGTTCGCAACTTGTTGCGACCATCCTCTCTTAGTGAGGAGATGCTGGATAGTCTCCAGGCGTGAGGTCGAAGCGAAGCTACGCCTTTGTGAAAGATGTTGGCAGTGGTTGTTAGAGTAGATTGTGTCATGGAGGGAGCTCTCTCGATAACTCTGAGAGGAGTTGCGGAAGGTCCGGAAACCATTCTGCGTGATGCCATAGCGTAGCTATAAATGGTCATCAAAAGATTGACAAATATTCTGGTCTTGTTGAGCACCTTCCTCATCAGACAGAACGGGGGGAAAAGCGTACATGTCGGTGCTGTCCCACCGTTGTTGGAAGGCCTCTTGCCAGAGTGCCTTGGGATCTGGGACTGGGGGGCAATACAGCAGGAGCTTGAAGTTCAGCGCTGTAGCGAACTGATCCACAGTCGGGTAACCCCACAAAGTCAAGCTTTGTTGGCTACTGAATGATCCAAGGACCACTCGGTACTCATTATTTGAGACGCTCTGCTCTGACTGTCGGCGAGCACAGTCCCTTTGTCTGGAATGAAGCGAGCCGATAGAGGAATCGAGTGGACTTCGGTCTATCTCAGTATCTCTACTGAGAGATGGGATAGCTGCTTTGAAAAGGTCCCTCCTTGCTTGTTGATGTAAGCTACTACTGTGGTGTTATAGCTCATCACACCACAGAATGATCCGCCAGGTCTTTGTTGGACCTGTTGAAAGGCCAGGAAGACGGCCTTCATATCTAGCAGATTCATATGGAGGCACTTTTCCGATTCTGACCACAGGCCTGAGGTACTGTGGTACAGAACGTGGACCCCCGCCCCCCCCCCCCCTTCTTTTGTGGTGTCCGAAAATAGCATCCAATCCATGGGAAGGAAACGAGAAGATCCATTCTTCTTCGTAGGTTCTCGCCTGTCACCCACCACTGGCGGTTCGTCTGTTCTGCAGGATCCACAGGGATCATGCTGTCCGGGGAATCGCAGTCTTAATTCCACTAGAACCTGAGTCGCCCCTGGAGAAACCTCATCCTGAGGCGACCGTTGAGAACTAGACGAGCCAAGGGTGAAAGGTGACCGAGGAGACGTAACCACGACTGGGTTGGAAGCTCTTCTCGTCTGAGGAAAGGGCTTGTGACTCTTCTCAGCCTTGCTATCCTGCTGTCTGATGGAAGTCCATATGAAGATTGGTGTCCTATAATCATGCCTAGGTGAACCAGTCTTTGATTGGGCAGCAGAGCGGACTTTTCGAGACTTACCCTGACCCTTAGGTCCTGGCAAAGTCCTAGACGTTTGTCTCGGTGTCAAAGAGGGAGTGACTCCGAGTCTGCTAGGATCAGGCCGTCATCCAGATAATGGAGGAGACGGAAACCGATCCTGAGTGCCCACAAAGATATTAGAGTAAAAACTCTGGTGAAACCCTGTGGTGCTGTGGAGAGACCGAAACACAGCACCTTGAACTGGTACTCCTTGTTGTCTGCTGAATCCTAAGCACTTCCTTGAAGACGGATGGACTGGGATCTGGAAGTACACGTCCTTCAGATCCAGTATACACAAGTCTTGCGGTTTACTACAAGACTGACTGTGTCTGGGGTCTCCATGCTGACCGGAGTTTTGCTTTAATCTGGGGCTCTGCCCACAGAGTTCGCCCCCTTGCTGATCCCATGGCAAGGGTGCTAAATGACACCGGATTCGTCCTCAGGGGAGATAGAGGTGTTGTGAACAGGACGCGATATCCCTGACTGATTACGGAAATCATCCAGGAAACGGCCCTGAGTTGCCGCAACCTGTCTACGCAACCTTGTAGGTATCCCGCCACTGGCAGACATACAGGGAAACTGGCAATCCTAGCGTTTGAGGCCTCGGCTGCTCCTTCTAGGATTCTTCCCTCCCCTGAGGGACTAATTGCCTTTCTTGTCCTTGACTGGAAAGGGCTTAGACCCCACTGTCTTAGCTGTCGTTGTTTTGGTGGGACGTGGTTGCTGAGGTGCTGGAGGTTTATAGGGCTTCAATGTCAAAGCCCCATATAGGAGGGAGTCTTGGTGACTTCCTACACCTCTCAGCCGCCTGCTTCACGTCCTTAGGCTCAAACAGATTCGTTCCAATAACGAAAGAATGTCTAAGCCTGTAAATTTTGGTAATAGGGGACTCCCGTTACTGTCTTGGAGTCCTTTGACTCCCTCCCGGGAGGGATGCAGGACTCCAACCACGACGGAGGCAGGCTCTTCTCCACCCCTATTCGAGAAGACTTTACCGCGCGAGGTGGGGTTTCCCTTAATGGTGTGATTGGGGAGCGTCTCACCTCCCGTGACTCTCCTGAGGGCGGGAAAACTTCGTCCGAAGGTGAGGGAGAAAAGTCTGAGGGAGGAGAGTGCCTGCCTCGAAGACTTACGAGGAGACAGCTACGTCCTCGTAGAAGTTACCTCGTCCGAAACGCCTCTTTTCCTCATCGGGGGAGTGGAAGTAGCCAAGGATTTGTGGCTCAACTCAGAGAGAACAGCTTAAAAGCCTGTTCTACCGGTCTGATTAGAGTCCCAAACCAGGCTGACGGCTGCGCTGTCAGACACTCCCTCTGGAAGGGAAGTCACCTGTAATAAAAAAAGGAAGGTATGTCCCTGGGCCATTCTGGAACCTTCCCCCCCCCCACTGTTCTGTGCTGGGGGGGGAGAATGTGGCGATGGCGCCCCTACCGCGCAATGTCCGGCAGCCTCACGCGGGGGAGGGTATTGGTGATTGCGCTAGGGAGCGCGCTGGCGCCATTACCGCGCAATGTCCGGCAGCCTCACGCGGGGGAGGGTATTGGTGATTGCGCTAGGGAGCGTGCTGGCGCTCGCGCGATGGGGAATACCCGGAGATCGCGCGCGAGACTGTCGAAGCGCTGATGCGGGCGCGCGGGAATACCCTGGACTCGCGCGCGGGAGACTGCTGAAAACGCTCGCACGCTCGCGCGCAGGCGAGACTTCATAGAGTGCGCAGGAATCATATTGATGTGCAGGATCAGAATGAAGAGCCTGTGTGGACAAAAATGTTGGAGCGTGCTGCAGTGCGTAGGAGTTTGTTGGCTGGAAGACAATCGGCGCGCACGCGGAAGACCATCGGTGCGTGCGAGCGCGTAAGACTATTGGCGCGCGTAAGACTATTGGCGCGCGCGGGAGACCATCGGTACCCGCGCGCGAAAAAGATCGTCGGCGCTTGCGCGTGTAAAAAGATCGTCGGCGCTTGAAGATCGCCGGCGCTTGCGCGCGTAAGAAGATCGTTGGCGCTTGAAGTTCGTCGACGCTTGCGAGCTTAAGAAGATCGCCGGCGCTCGCGGGCGTAAGAAGATCGGCGAGCGCGCGCGGGAAACCATTGGTGCCCGCGCGCGGACGATCGTCGGCGCTTACGCGCGTAGGAAGGTCGTCAGTGCTTGCGCGCAAAAGAAGATCGTCGGCCAAGAAGATTGTCGGCGCTTGAAGATCGTCGGCCAAGAAGATTGTCGGCGCTTGAAGATCGTCGGCCAAGAAGATCGTCGGCCAAGAAGATTGTCGGCGCTTGAAGATCGTCGGCCAAGAAGATTGTCGGCGCTTGAAGATCGTCGGGGCTTGCGCGCGAAAGAAGATCGTCGGAGCTTGCGCGCGTAATAAAATCGTCGGCGCTTTCGCGCGAAAGAAGATCGTCGGCGCTGGCACGCGAAAGAAGATCGTCGGCGCTTACGCGCGAAAGAAGATCGTCGGCGCTTGCGCGCGAAAGAAGATCGTCGGCGCATGCGCGTGTACGAAGATCGTTGGCGTAAGAAGATCATTGGCGAGCACACGCGCACTAGGATGCAGGGTCAGCTGACAGGACGATCAGGAACTGGGATGTGTCCTTAAAAAGGGCGAGCATCCCCCGATGAGGACCGTAGGCAGGACTGCTTCAGAGTCCAGAGCCGAAGTCCTTCGTTGCAGTGCAAGGTTGAGCTCGTAGATCAGTAGGTCAGCTGGCAGGACGATCAACACTGGAAGTTCTGCTTGATACTCCGAGGAAGGGTCTCTATGAGACCTTTCCCGCGAACGGGAGAGGTGCCCTTTGTAGAAGAGACTAGGAGACACTCGCAGGCTGAATCACTGGTGAGCTACTGTGCGCTATCTCAGGAAACTCCAACAATGTGCGCTGATGCGCAGGTGAACGTTGGCGCACAGTCCCTGGAACAGAATGTCTCTGGATGGCAGTCTCAGGAACAGCAGGAACGGAGACAGCAGGTCAGGAGGTGTAGGAGATGGTTGGGCTAATCAGTAACAATCCTCCGAAGAGGGGTCTCTATGAGTGGCCTATCTCGCGAACGAGAGAGGTGAACACTTCGTAGAAGAGACTTGAAGACACTGGTGATGGCGCCCCTTAAGGCCGTTGGATCAGCAACCTGACCTATAAGGAGCAATCCTCCGAAGAGGAGTCCTTAAGAGTGGCCTCACTCGTGAACGAGATAGGACACAAGACTGATCCTGCAGCTGCTCAGCCCCTTGAGCATAGCTGCAGGTGCGACCGCTCAGCCCCAAGAGCATAGCCACCTGAAGTTTCACGCGCCTGGCCTTGCAACCGCTCAGCTCCTTGAGCAAGGTTACAAGTGCGGTCGCTCAGCACCAAGAGCATAACCACCTGAGGACCAGGAAAACCCATCCAGGAATTATTAATGTATGAGAAGTTCCCCCTCTGCAGGGGGAAGCTCTCACACCTGGGAAGGGAACCTCCCTCGGAAGGGAAGTTACCCACCCCTGGAGGCGAACCTCCTTGGCGTTCTAAGATGAACTGAAGAGCTGACAGTTGTCACAGGAGGACTTCTAAGAGAAGGGATAACGCCCATGACGATGTCCTAGAGAGACGGCAGCGACAGCAGACTCCCCAGACACAAACAGGACAGCTCTACTTCGTTGGTACACTTTAGTCAAACGAAGAAAAACTGCATAGTTACTGGGAAAATAAAGTTAAATAATTATTTGACAGAAATTCCCCAGGGAGGAACTCCAAAGAGTAACCCCGAGGGAATAGCAAAATATAAGATTTAAAAATTAAGTATGTGCCCTCCTCCCCCACTGGCATTCACGGGAGAAGGGGGAGGGCGGAGAACTGTAACAAAAAACAGAATTATAACAGAATTATAATTATGTAATTCATCTAAGAATTATCACAAATAGTAAGAACCACTGACCCCCAAAAGGAAGGGTTCTCCACAGAGAAGCTGAAAAGTTAAAAATACAATTAGATTTCATTAAAAATAATTGAGACAAATAAACGGATAGCAACCCAACCCGCAACGGGAAAGGAGCTTCCGTAATAATACGTAGTAGTAGTAAGGGGTGAAGGACCTCGAGTAGAGAGAGAGAATCCAAGTTCCCCGTAGGAAAGGAGGAACAGCGAAGATAATAGATGAATGAAGAAAGTCCAGCGATGACGATTCCCCATGGCGGCCGAGTTAACGGGAAAGCCGAAGGAAAAACCGATGGACCAAGAGGGAGAGGCCGTACCCCATGACGTGGAACCGTGGTGGCCTTGCACTACGAAGGTGTCGTTATCGTACATTACACACACAGCACAAACACTGAAAAGAAAACTTACTACATTTCTATACACAAATATACACATAACGGATTTTGAGCGAAGCAAATAATCTATTTTTGGGTGAGGTAGCCATGTCGTCCTGATGGAAGTTCCTTCGTTAGTAGCTTCCTAGGTTATATTTGACTACAGTGATATATCCCAGAGAATTTACCAAAGGTATCCAGAATTCTAACTCCTGGAGCAAATATCCCTTGAAGATTTTTAATAAGGGATATCGCATAAAATCAGAGGACGTATTCTTGACACGTCTCATAGCTATCTACACCCCTAATAGCGTTTTCGCTTCGAGGGGAAAAAGTGGCAAGAATATAGGAGAGCCGTTATTAACCCTGGACAGGTATGATTGGTCGTACGCGACCCTTACAGCATGTTCAAACCCTGTTTTTTCCCCATAAATCATCAGCTGTCTCGAATATGGAAGTGATCGACCTGCAAGGGGTGATTAGTCTACATGCCATTGTCTGCTTTAGGACTGATTTTCGTCTAACTTCCCTCCTTCCCCGTTTTTTTTACCCGCCCAGGGGTCGACCTCGACCCTGAAATACCTAAATAGGGATAAGTGATCAAACAGCAAAGTTATTACATACTGTAATTATAATTTGTCGAACAGTGTTGATACTTGTTTGGTTCTTTATAGTTGAAAAGTGTGGATGGATGGATGGTGTGTCTACCACTTGCATGACATTGGTTTTGGCTTAGATGCCATATATTGCCATGAGGTCCATTTTCCCTCAAATGCTAATTTCTGAATTTTTTTTATTTTTGCAAATTTCTGATTTTTTTCTATTTATTTTGAATTTATCCTCAATAATGGCCAGCAGGCAGTATTCCCTCGGCATGGAAGTCATCAACACACTTCTAATGGAGTTAAAAAGAGATGTTGATGATAATATGGAGCTTGCAACCTCATGTGTTTGATATTTATTTCTCTGATAATTTCTCCTTCGTATTTGTAAATATTTTTCTTATGTGTATTAGGTACTTGAAATTGATTTATATAGTGTTTTATTATTATTATTATTATTATTATTATTATTATTATTATTATTATTATTATCATCATCATTATTATTATAGATCATAGTTTATGTATATATAATAATTTGATATTATTTTACTTTTAATTGGTCAGCAGTTTCTTATTTTGATTTCATTTTACTTTGATTGGCTACCGATTTGCTATTTGATATCTTTTTACTTTTATTAGTTACTAATTCTATTTTCTCTTGCTGTAAGTATGGTATCAGTTTTGTGTTGGTCACATCAAGCTTCCTGAAAGGACTCACTGTCATAGCTGCCCACCTAAGACTGACCACATGACAAACACCACTTGTTTCAGGAGCAGGAAGCCTGTTTGTCTATAGCTTCAAACTGTCTTGTATCTGAACTGTACCTGATAGTTATAGCTAGGTTAAATCATGAAACTTTCTTTTTTTACTACTTGTTTGTATAAATACTGAAATATGTTATTTTTATAATAAAATAAATTTTTGAATATACTTACCCGGTGATTATAATAGCTGCAACTCTGTTGCTCGACAGAAAACTCTACGGAAAAAATTCGCCAGCGATCGCTATACAGGTTGCGGGTGTGCCCAACAGCGCCATCTGTCGTCCAAGTACCCAGTACTCAATGTAAACAAAGAACTCAATTTTCTCCTCGGTCCACTGCGTCTCTATTGGGGAGGAAGGGAGGGTCCTTTAATTTATAATCACCGGGTAAGTATATTCAAAAATTTATTTTATTATAAAAATAACATTTTTCAATATTTAACTTAGCCGGTGATTATAATAGCTGATTCACACCCAGGGGGGTGGGTAGAGACCAGCATTATATGTTTACATTATTATGAGCTAAGAATTTTTATTTCATTTTAGAAGTTATCAAAATAACAAACTTAAAATAAATAGGTACCTGGTAAGGAAGTCGACTTGAACAATTACTCTGCCTTTTTAAGTACGTCTTCCTTACGGAGCCTCGCGATCCTCTCAGGATGCTGAGCGACCCCTAGGATCTGAAGTATCAAGGGTTGCAACCCATACAACAGGACCTCATCAAAACCCCTAATCTAGGCGCTTCTCAAGAAATGACTTTGACCACCCGCCAAATCAACCAGGATGCGAAAGGCTTCTTAGCCTTCCGGACAACCCAAAAAAACAACAATAAAAACATTTCAAGAGAAAGATTAAAAAGGTTATGGAATTAGGGAATTGTAGTGGTTGAGCCCTCACCCACTACTGCACTCGCTGCTACGAATGGTCCCAGAGTGTAGCAGTCCTCGTAAAGAGACTGGACATCCTTAAGATAAAAAGACGCGAACACTGACTTGCTTCTCCAATAGGTTGCGTCCATTATACTTCGCAGAGATCTATTTTGTTTAAAGGCCACTGAAGTTGCGACAGCTCTAACTTCATGTGTCCTTACCCTCAGCAAAGCTTGGTCTTCCTCATTCAGATGGGAATGAGCTTCTCGTATTAACAGTCTGATAAAATAGGATAAGGCATTCTTTGACATAGGCAAAGATGGTTTCTTAACTGAACACCATAAAGCTTCAGACGGGCCTCTTAAAGGTTTAGTTCGTTTTAAATAGAACTTAAGAGCTCTGACTGGGCATAAGACTCTTTCTAGTTCATTTCCAACCATATTCGATAAGCTTGGAATATCGAACGATTTTGGCCAAGGTTGAGAAGGTAGCTCGTTTTTGGCTAGAAAACCAAGTTGTAAAGAACATGTAGCCGTTTCAGATGAGAAACCGATGTTCTTGCTGAAGGCATGAATCTCACTGACTCTTTTAGCTGTAGCTAGACAAACCAGGAAAAGAGTCTTTAAGGTGAGATCTTTCAGGGAGGCTGATTGTAGCGGCTCGAACCTGTCTGACATGAGGAATCTTAGTACCACGTCTAAATTCCAACCAGGTGTAACCAAACGACGCTCCTTCGTGGTCTCAAAAGACTTAAGGAGGTCCTGTAGATCTTTATTGTTGGAAAGATCTAAGCCTCTGTGACGGAAGACTGATGCCAACATGCTTCTGTAACCCTTGATAGTGGGAGCTGAAAGAGATCGTTCTTTCCTCAGATATAAGAGGAAGTCAGCTATTTGAGTTACAGAGGTACTGGTCGAGGATACTGATACTGACTTGCACCAGTTGCGGAAGACTTCCCACTTCGATTGGTAGACTCTAAGGGTGGATGTTCTCCTTGCTCTAGCAATCGCTCTGGCTGCCTCCTTCGAAAAGCCTCTAGCTCTCGAGAGTCTTTCGATAGTCTGAAGGCAGTCAGCCGAAGAGCGTGGAGGCCTTGGTGTACCTTCTTTACGTGTGGCTGACGTAGAAGGTCCACCCTTAGGGGAAGTGTTCTGGGAATGTCTACTAGCCATCGAAGTACCTCGGTGAACCATTCTCTCGCGGGCCAGAGGGGAGCAACTAGCGTCAACCTTGTCCCTTCGTGAGAGGCGAACTTCTGCAGTACCTTGTTGACAATCTTGAACGGAGGGAATGCATATAGATCTAGATGAGACCAATCTAGGAGAAAGGCATCTATATGAACTGCTGCTGGGTCCGGGATTGGTGAGCAATAAATTGGGAGCCTCTTGGTCATCGAGGTTGCGAAGAGATCTATGGTCGGCTGGCCCCAGGTGGCCCAAAGACTCTTGCATACATCCTTGTGGAGGGTCCATTCTGTTGGAAGAATTTGTCCCTTCCGACTGAGACAATCTGCCATGACATTCAAGTTGCCTTGGATGAACCTCGTAAGTAGCGATATGTTTAGATCTTTTGACCAGGTGAGGAGGTCCCTTGCGATCTCGTACAGCGTCAGTGAGTGGGTCCCTCCTTGCTTGGAGATGTACGCCAAAGCCGTGGTGTTGTCCGAGTTCACCTCCACCACTTTGCCTTGAAGGAGAGACCTGAAGCTTTTCAAGGCCAGATGTACTGCCAGTAGCTCCTTGCAGTTGATATGCATTGTCCTTTGACTCGAGTTCCATATTCCCGAGCATTCCTGACCGTCTAATGTCGCGCCCCAGCCTACGTCTGATGCGTCCGAGAAGAGAACGTGGTTGGGAGTCTGAACAGCCAGGGGCAAACCCTCTCTGAGGTTGATACTGTCCTTCCACCATGTCAGGCAAGACTTCATCTTCTCGGAAATGGGAATCGAGACCGCTTCTAGCGTCTTGTCCTTTTTCCAGTGAAATGCTAGGTGATATTGAAGAGGACGGAGGTGTAGTCTTCCTAATGCTACGAACTGTTCCAGGGATGATAGCGTCCCTATCAGGCTCATCCACTTCCTGACTGAACATCGTTCCTTCTTTAGCATGTTCTGGATGCATAACAGGGCTTGGCTTGTTCTGGGGGCCGACGGAAAAGCCCGAAAAGCTAGACTGTGAATCTCCATCCCTAAATACACAATAGTTTGGGATGGGACCACTTGAGACTTTTCCATATTGACAAGGAGACCCAATTCCTTGGTCAGATCTAGAGTCCACTTTAGATCCTTCAGACAGCGACGACTGGAAGAAGCTCTTAGAAGCCAGTCGTCCAAATAGAGGGAGGCTCGGATGTCCGCTAAATGAAGGAATTTGGCTACATTCCTCATCAGCCTCGTAAACACAAGAGGAGCTGTGCTTAGGCCAAAGCACAGGGCTTGAAACTGGTAGACAACCTTTTCGTAAACAAATCTCAGAAAAGGTTGGGAGTCTGGGTGGATGGGGACGTGGAAGTATGCGTCCCTTAGGTCTAAAGAGACCATCCAGTCTTCCCTTCTGACCGCTGCTAGAACGGACTTTGTGGTCTCCATGGAGAATGTCTGCTTTGTGACAAAGACATTCAGCGCACTGACGTCTAGCACCGGCCTCCACCCTCCTGTCTTCTTTGCCACTAAGAAGAGACGGTTGTAGAAGCCCGGGGTTTGATGGTCCAGGACTTTGACTACCGCTCCCTTTTCTAGTAAGAGAGACACTTCCTGTTTCAATGCTCGTCTCTTGTCTTCCTCTCTGTACCTGGGAGAGAGATCGATGGGAGACGTTGCTAGAGGGGGTTTTCGTACAAACGGGATCTTGTACCCCTCTCTGAGCAACTTCACAGATTGTGCATCTGCGCCTCTCTTCTCCCAGGTCTGCCAGAAGTTCTTGAGTCTGGCTCCCACTGCTGTCTGAAGAAGCTGGCAGTCAGACTCTGCCTTTAAAGGACTTGGTTCCTTTCTTCTTTCCACGTCTCCCTTCGGCACGAGCACCTCCTCTGCTGGAGGCTCTGCCACGAACGGGCGGAATAAATCGGGACGCTGGAGTGTCCATCCTTGGTCTAGCTGACAAGGTAGGCAAAGGGGTGGCTTTGCGCGCAGAGGACGCAACCAGATCATGAGTATCCTTCTGTATCAAAGAAGCAGCAATCTCCTTAATCAGGTCCTCTGGAAAGAGGCACTTGGAAAGAGGAGCAAACAGAAGTTCGGATCTTTGGCAAGGTGTAACTCCAGCTGACAGGAAAGAGCAAAGGTTCTCACGCTTCTTGAGGACTCCGGACACGAAAGATGCAGCAAGCTCATTAGATCCGTCACGTACGGCCTTGTCCATGCAGGACATGATGAGCAATGAAGTCTCCTTCTCTGTCGGAGAGATCTTCCTGCTTAGAGCTTCCATACACCAGTCTAAAAAGTTGAAGACCTCGAAGGCTCTAAATATCCCTTTCAAAAGGTGGTCCAGGTCCGAAGATGACCAACATATCTTTGAGCGTCTCATGGCTAGCCGGCGGGGAGAGTCTACAAGACTTGAGAAGTCGCCCTGGGCAGAGGCAGGAACTCCCAAGCCGAGAACTTCTCCCGTGCCATACCAGACGCTCGATCTAGAAGAGAGTCTAGCAGGGGGAAACGTAAAGGCTGTCTTCCCTAGACTCTTTTTGGACTGCATCCATTCTCCTATCACTCGTAAAGCTCTCTTGGACGAGCGTGCGAGGACGAGTCTAGTAAAGGCAGGCGAGGATGACGGCATACCTAAAACAAACTCTGACGGAGGAGAGCGCGGAGCCACAGACACAAACTGGTCCGGAAACATCTCTTTGAACAGTGCTAAAACCTTCCTAAAGTCCAAAGAGGGTTGCGTAGACTTAGGCTCGTCAAGATCCGAATGTGGTTCATCTACGTGTGCAGCACCATCATCATCAGAAAGACCATCATCCGAGTATTGAGGAGGAAGCGGCAATGGAGTAGGTAACGGCTGGTTAGCTGAGTCCGGTCGCACGGGTGCACGCGTGACTGAACCGGACGCAACGTCATGGAACTGTTGCCCAGTCTGTGAGCTGGCAACAACCATAGCAGCGCGGGGACGCACAGCGTCTACTCCAGACTGTCTAGCCTGATGTGGGTGAGCAGTGGCAACCACACTGGGTTGCGGAGGTTGACGCACCGCGTCAAAACAAAACAACTCTGACGGTTGTTGTACCTCACGAACGTCAACGGAAGGCTCCGTGCGTCGCTGAACGTCAACATGCGGCTGGCAGGGCACACTGGAACGCATGGGTGGCGGAACTCTCTCAACTGGAGAGCGCAAGAAGGTCGCCTCAGCGTCCACAGGACGCACAACCGAGTGTGTGGTTGGTTGTAGGCAAGAGGCTGTACTAGCTGGTGCAGCAGCAACCTTCTCCGCACGCAAGTCCTGCATCAGAGACGTTAATTGGGACTGCATGCTCTGCAGCAAAGACCACTTAGGGTCTGCAGGAGCAGGTGCGGCGACAGACGGTGTAACTGTCTGAGGCGGTACCGCTTTGCCTCTCTTAGGAGGTGAGCAGTCATCGGATGACTGCAGCGAGTCCGAACTGACCCAGTGGCTACAACTGGGCCGTTGGACTTGCGCGGAAGGGACCGACTTGCGCTTCAACGGTCGTGAGACCTTGGTCCATGGTTTCTTGCGAGAAACCTCTTCCGCAGACGAGGTATAAATGGGCTCTCTCGTCTTTGTGTGGTGGGGGTGATCTTGGGTAGATACGCCCGAAACCACAGAGGGAACGTCTGTTCGCTGATTAAAGCCTCTCGAACCCATTTGTCGTACGACATTGCTTCTCCCCTGGACTTGGGAGCTTGCAAGAGGTCCCGGACTAGGAGGACGACAGGCACGAACAGACGAACCCTCAAGCGCAACACTATCCACAACACTATCACTCACTTTGTCACTTCCCACTGCACTTTTACACTTCAGCTCCTTGACATCTGCCATGAGCTGATTACGGTCACTAGCCAGTGACTCAACTCTCTCACCCAGAGCTTGGATGGCACGCATCATATCAGCCATCGAAGGTTCCTGAGTGCCAGAAGGGGGGTTAGGAGCAACCACTACAGGGGAAGGAATAGGTTGTGGGGCATGAGGAGAGGAAATGTCAATAGATCGAGAGGTACTTCTCCTAACTCTATCTCTCTCTAGCCTACGTGTATATTTTTGGAATTCGATAAAATCGAATTCCGAAAGCCCAACGCACTCCTCACATCGATCTTCCAATTGACAGGTTTTATCCCGACAATTGGAACAAACAGTGTGAGGGTCGATAGAGGCCTTCGGAAGACGCCTTGAACAGTCCCTAGCATTACACTTCCTAAATTTTGGGACTTGAGAAGGGTCAGCCATTTTGAATTGGTCAAAGGGGAAATCAAAAACTATCCAAAGTCATCAACAAATAATCCGTAATCAACAAAAGAATGCAAGGATTTTTGAAGAGAAAGCCTGCACAGCGAAAGCTCAAAACTAGAATAGTGTACTTCACCAAATAGTTGTGAAAACAAATCCAGTTAGCAACAGCGAATTAGTAGGTCTTGCCGGTAGCACGACAGAGAGAAAATTGAGTTCTTTGTTTACATTGAGTACTGGGTACTTGGACGACAGATGGCGCTGTTGGGCACACCCGCAACCTGTATAGCGATCGCTGGCGAATTTTTTCCGTAGAGTTTTCTGTCGAGCAACAGAGTTGCAGCTATTATAATCACCGGCTAAGTTAAATATTGAAAATTTAATCTTTACAAAATAGGTATCACCCATTTTTTTATCTAAAATTTATTTCAAAGAATTTAAATTCTATATGATAAAAATAATTGTCAAACATCCAGAAAGCCATCATATCAGTTTTATTCCAATCCACTAATAATTAGATAAATAAATAACACCTTGAAATTTACATACCCATTCTCCATTTCAAGTGGTAGATTGGGCTGTAAGAGTTGCTGCGGTCTGCGGCCATTTTGTTGACATACCCGAAAGGTAAGTTGGCATATCTCTATATATTCTTGTTCTGTTTGAATTCGTGATATTTTGGTATATTCTAATGCATAAATATCATATTTTATAGGAGATACAATGATTTTCATAAGAAATTTACATTGTGAAACTAGGCCGTCAAAAAATTACCTTTAGATTTCGCCCCTGATATTACAGTCAATTACATCTTAGTGCACATTTTATTATGTATTTCTGTTCTAGGATAATATGAGTTTATTCTATAAAGAAATTAACCTCTTCCTATTTCATTTAGGTACCAGAAAAAATTAGTGAAACTTGGATTAGTTTTTTGGCCCAAAAAAATTACCTTTTTTTCTCATTTCAGATCTTGACTTCTATGAGTCCAACTCATTTCCAGCAATTACACGCTGTTGCTTTGCCATCTAAGAAGGTGTCCCTAAAGGGATTTATGTGTATATGTATATTTCTATTTTTTTGTGAATATTTATGTCGTCTTTTTTTGTATACTTAAATTTTTAATATATTTCCAATAAATAGTTATTTTGTAGATGGGTATCATTTATATTTTCAGTAGTTTTTAGCATTCTTTGAAGTATTTTTAGCAAGTTAAACAATACAGATTGATGCATAACTAAATTTTTCCTGAATTTGTTTTGGAGTCGGGGTCGAGCTCGACCCCTAAATATGACAAATTCGAAGATAATTTGTATTTTTCCTAACCATACAAACCTTAGCTATTTCCATTGGGTTTACCTTTTAGCGCAGCTGAAATGGCGAGCCATTAGAATTTAACGAGGGTGTATTACCCCCCCGCTAGTTAGCGGGGGGTAGGGGAGTGGTAGCTAGCTACCCCTCCCCCCCTCACACACAGATGAATGCTCACTTTCACTTAGAGGTGGGACTTGTCTTGGGGGACAGGGCTGGCGGGCAAAAATGTGTAAATAGCTAAGGTTTGTATGGTTAGGAAAAATACAAATTATCTTCGAATTTGTCATTTGTTCCGTAACCGAAATACAAACCACGCTATTTACATTGGGTGACTTACCCCTTAGGTAGAGTGGAAAGTCCCCAGCCATACTGGCTTTGGCTTTACCCGGGAACTCAGAATCCGAGTGAGTCGCACTCGAGAAAAGGAGTCCCTGCTCCTCACAAGTTCCTTGCTCCGCAAGGAACCGTGTGGCCTACGTAAGCTTGTGTGTGAAGGAAGAAGTGTGACCCGTCCTAGGCAGTTGACCTGGAGTTCCAGAAGGAACTCTAGGTTAGGACGTTCCCAATACCACCTCGTCAGGGTATGGGGGACGCGACAGTATTGACTCAATACTCAGAACACAAGGAAGCATGGTTTACCTGCAGAGGTTCGAGGTCAGCTATGCAGAGACCAGGATGCTGCTTCCCCGTAGAGGGGATGATGAAGAAAGAAATAAGGGCCCGACATACTTCTTTCGTTCATGCAGACTAAAACCTGATAACAATGCCCTCAACCTTCTGCTACCTGTCCAAAAAGGAGCCTGAGGTTAGACCAGCTGTTTTGTAGCCACCACAGAGCGATAGAAAACATATCGAGACTCCTGTGGGTCACGCCCTGCAGGAAGCGGGCGGCGAAGGTCATTAGACGCTTCCAGACTCCAGCTTGTAGCATCTGCATCACAGAGTAGTATTACTCAAAGGCGAGGGACGTTGCGATGTATCCAACATCGTGCTGTAGGGCGACGTGACGGGGGAGGGTCTGGAGACAGGTCGAGATGAATGTCCTTGAGTCCGGGCTGAAGAGGTATACTGGTGACTCTCCCCCGTGTACTCCTTATGCTCCCAAATCGGCTGCAACTGAGGACAAACTGCAGCTGTTCCCAAAGCTAACCTCTCAATTCCTTTACTGGCAAGAAAGAGAAGGTCTTGGGACATCGGATACAGAATGGAGACTCGAAATCTTGAAGGAATTGGACCGAAGGGCCGGGACCCCCAGATTCTGAGTCTAGCCAACAACTCAGGAGCGAACCTGAATGTTGCCTTCCCCTCTTCCTTAGAAAGGGCGGAGTCGTACGAGACCAAGAAGATTGCTTATACACTGGCCGTGGCCAGGGTGAGCAGAAGACCCAAGGCGGAATACATTCCGAGGCCTGTCGTAAAGGGTCTTGAGAAGATCTCTTAAGGGACTAAAAAGTCCGAGCCATGTTCCAAGTTGGAGGTCTTCCTCCAACTAGGGCAGGGACGATCGTAGCTTCGCATGAGCGAGGAAAGATCCAGCGGGCAGGAAAAAGTTATTCCTTTAAGCCTGAAGGTCAGGGAAAGGTTGAGCGACAGGCTTCATTGCCGAGAGCGGAAAGGAGTTTCCTCCCGCCGAAAGGCAATGAGACCGTTATTGCTGGAGAAGAGGCCTCAAGGGAAGAGGTATATCTCCCACGGCACCAACCACCGAAGACTCTTCACTTTGCCTGGAAGACCCCTGCGAATGACTATCGCAGATGACGCGACCTCCGTACCACGACTGTAGCGGGTTGTCTCTTCTTGAGGAGGAGGCGTAGTGTCTCTAGGCATGAAGCCGAAGCGATGCCCCGGTTCGGGAGAGATGTTGCAGTGTGGTTGCTTGAGTAGTCTGCGCCGTGGGAGAAGCTCTCCCGGGAGTTCTGTCAGGGGAAGCAGAGGGTCCAGAAACCGTTCTGCACATAGTCCCAGTGGAGCTCTCCCATTGAAAGGTTGACAGACAACCTGGTCTTGTTGAGACCCATTGTCCACAGACAAAAAGGAGGGAAGACGCAGGCGTCGAAGTTGTCCCACCATGACCGGAATGCATCTTGCCAGAGTCTCGGGGTCTGAGACTGGGGGGAAGAACAGCGGAAGCTTGAGGTTCCAAGCTGTCGCGATCAGGTCCCCCAGACCAGGACTTGCTGGTTACTCAAGGCCAAAGACCCCCAGGTACACTCTCTCTACGAAGCTCTGCTCGGATAGTAGGAGAGAACATTCCTCTGCCTGGAATGAGAGAGCCAATGGTGGTATTGAGAGTATCTCAATCATCTCGGTATCTCTACTGCAAGATGTGAAGGTGTGAAAATGCGTCCCCTGCTGGTTAGAACACGCCAGAATCATGAAGTCGACGCGCACGGGGCGACTCGGCAGGAGCTGTAGGATCTGTAGAGGGGCCAGACTACGGCCCAAACCTGCCTGAATGATGGAGAGGTATCCTTCAGGTCCTGACCATAGGTCTGGACCGGAACATGCCCCCCCCCCCCCCCCCCTCCTTTTCTTTGACGAGTCCGAGAACAGCATCAAGAATGTGGGGAAAGGACGAGAATATCCACTACCATCAAGAGGTTCCATAGGTCAACACCCATTGCAGGTCTAATAGTTCCACTGGTCCCATAGGGGCCAGGAAGTCCGGTTAATCGTTTCCTGAAACCACCGGAACTTGGACCGCACCACATGGAACTTATCCTGAGGCGACCGTTCGGACTATAGACGGGTCAATGAGGAAAGGAGAACTAGGAAACGTTCCAAGGTAGGGCTGAAAGCTCTGCTTGACTAAGAACAGGTACTGCGACTCTCCTCAGTCTTGCCACAGTCAACTGAAAGGAAGGCTCGGAGGATGTGGCAACAGAATCTGGCGTCCCCAGGTGGTCACCCATCCAAGTACTGACCAGAACCGACGTTGCTTAACCTTACTGGACGGACGAGAAGCGGGGTTTCCAACGTGGTAAGGCCGTTGACTCAATATCATGGCCAGATACTCCAGATATTGAGGCAGAAGAAGAGAAGGCTCCAAGCAAAATACCATGAACCCAAACTCACGGTAAGCATCCGGAAGCTTGTCCCGGCGCTGAAGAAGGTCGAACCCGAGCCTACCGGAGTTGACCAGCCCTCCAAAAAGCGAAGGAGGCGGAAGCCTGCACCTGAGCGGCCATGAGGAAAGCAGGGAGAGTTCTCTGGGGAAAAAACCTGCTATGCCACGGCGGGATCACCACACTGCATCATAAGCAGGAATACTTGCAGTCTAGGCTGAATTTCACGAGCTCCCTGGAAGATGGATGGAATGGAAACTGAAAGTACCCGTCCTCCCGATCCAGGGTTTAAGGAGTCTTGTCGCCTCGTTACCAGTCTGATCGATTCTGCTGTTCTACGCTGGCCGAAGTTTGTTCGACAAACTTGATCAGGGCTGAGAGGTCGACTACGGAACTCCCCTCTCAGATCCTTCCTTACAAGAAAGGATCGACTGAAGAAGCCGGGGGTGAAGCCGTCGATGATCCTATGGAGGACCTTCGCCTAAGGTATGGATCATTCTGTCCAACCGGGCAACTCTTGTCGACGCTATGGCATAGAGGTTCAGAGACACTGAATTCGCTGACAGAGACGGCAGGCGCGATATCCTTGGCTGATCACAGAGATCGTGCAGGAAAGGGCATCGGGAAACTGTCATCCGGATGAGTAAACTTAAGCATCCTCCCAGCGTGAAACCTGCAATCCTAGAGTTCGTGAACTCTGCCGCTCCCTTTAGGACTATGCCCCCCCCGGGGGAGCCTCCCGTACCATCTGTTCCTGACAGGAGGAAACTGCAATTGGACACCTTGTCTCAGTTGTCGTAGACGATAACTTAGGCCGACGTGGTTGAAAGAAAAAGGCGCTGGAGCCCTGCACAGTCTGGAAGAAAGCGCCTTGGAGGAGTGAAAACGGAAGTCGATTTCCTCCGCACAGCCGCTGTCTAAGTCTCTGTCCTTGAGCACAAACAAACTATTCTCAAGGATGGAAGGGTGTCTGAGGTTGTCGACATCCACAGATGAGACACCCGAAGGAAGCCCTCAGTCACCGCGTCCAGATGGTACGACATCGAGCTTGTCCGCAAGTTAGATACTTAACGACGAAAGGCCAAGGTGCCTGAGCCCGATAGGAGGAAAGTACCCATGATCTTCCTGTAGCTTCCTTGAACCAAACCTCGGGCTGTAACCGAGGAGGGAAAAGACCTGGAAAGCCCCCAAAGGAAGGGGTAAGCAGTCACCCCTTGGCCGATGGAGAAATCTTGAACGGAAAGCCCCCCGCCAAAAATCATTCCAGGGAATGACGGGGAAGGGCTAACCCAGGTTCTGGAAAGAGGAGTGTTGCTCAGACCTCCCTGAAGTTTCTTCCTATTCTTGCAAGTGCCATGCTCTGCGTTTACGGGGTGAGGCCGTGTTCTGGAAATACGCTCCAGAAGAACTCGCCAGGCTGGCCATACTGCGAGAACCCCAATGGGAATCGTGGTCGCAATCGCCCTGGAGCTCGCGCGATGGTAAATCAAAGATTTGCGCGTGGGCGAACGTTGAAGCGCCCATGCGCGGTCACGCAGGAATGTAAACGAAGGTGAGCGAAGGAGCGCATAAGGAGGGCGAGCGTGGTAGGAAGGGCGAGAGCTGGTGGTCGGCGAGCGATAACCCATAGACGAGCAATGGATACTGCAAGAATTAAGCCGACGTTCGTGCGACGGAACGCCGTCGGTTCGCGCGACGGAACGCCGTCGGTTCGCGCGACGGAACGCCGTCGGTTCGCGCGACGGAACGCCGTCGGTTCGCGCGACGGAACGCCGTCGGTTCGCGCGACGGAACGCCGTCGGTTCGCGCGACGGAACGCCGTCGGTTCGCGCGACGGAACGCCGTCGGTTCGCGCGACGGAACGCCGTCGGTTCGCGCGACGGAACGCCGTCGGTTCGCGCGACGGAACGCCGTCGGTTCGCGCGACGGAACGCCGTCGGTTCGCGCGACGGAACGCCGTCGGTTCGCGCGACGGAACGCCGTCGGTTCGCGCGACGGAACGCCGTCGGTTCGCGCGACGGAACGCCGTCGGTTCGCGCGACGGAACGCCGTCGGTTCGCGCGACGGAACGCCGTCGGTTCGCGCGACGGAACGCCGTCGGTTCGCGCGACGGAACGCCGTCGGTTCGCGCGACGGAACGCCGTCGGTTCGCGCGACGGAACGCCGTCGGTTCGCGCGACGGAACGCCGTCGGTTCGCGCGACGGAACGCCGTCGGTTCGCGCGACGGAACGCCGTCGGTTCGCGCGACGGAACGCCGTCGGTTCGCGCGACGGAACGCCGTCGGTTCGCGCGACGGAACGCCGTCGGTTCGCGCGACGGAACGCCGTCGGTTCGCGCGACGGAACGCCGTCGGTTCGCGCGACGGAACGCCGTCGGTTCGCGCGACGGAACGCCGTCGGTTCGCGCGACGGAACGCCGTCGGTTCGCGCGACGGAACGCCGCGGTTCGCGCGACGGAACGCCGTCGGTTCGCGCTACGGAACGCCGTCGGTTCGCGCGACGGAACGCCGTCGGTTCGCGCGACGGAACGCCGTCGGTTCGCGCGACGGAACGCCGTCGGTTCGCGCGACGGAACGCCGTCGGTTCGCGCGACGGAACGCCGTCGGTTCGCGCGACGGAACGCCGTCGGTTCGCGCGACGGAACGCCGTCGGTTCGCGCGACGGAACGCCGTCGGTTCGCGCGACGGAACGCCGTCGGTTCGCGCGACGGAACGCCGTCGGTTCGCGCGACGGAACGCCGTCGGTTCGCGCGACGGAACGCCGTCGGTTCGCGCGACGGAACGCCGTCGGTTCGCGCGACGGAACGCCGTCGGTTCGCGCGACGGAACGCCGTCGGTTCGCGCGACGGAACGCCGTCGGTTCGCGCGACGGAACACCGTCGGTTCGCGCGACGGAACACCGTCGGTTCGCGCGACTGAACACCGTCGGTTCGCGAGACGGAACACCGTCGGTTTGCGCGACGGAACACCGTCCGTCCGCGCGATGGAAAACCGTTGGTTCGAGCGCGGGCGAACATTGGAGAGCATGTGCGCAGACGAGCATGAGCGTAGACGTGCAGGTACGTGGGCGTGCGGACGCACAGGCGAATGATCGCACGGGCGCGCAGGCAAGCGGTCGCGCGGTCGAGCTGGCAAGCGGTCGCGCGGGCGAGCGGTCGCGCAGGCGAGCGGTCGCGCAGGCGAGCGGTCGCGCAGGCGAGCGGTCGCGCGGGCGAGCGGTCGCCCAGGGGCGCGGGCGAGCGGTCGCGCGGGCGAGCGGTCGGCCAGGGGCGCGGGCGAGCGGTCGGCCAGGGGCGCGGGCGAGCGGTCGGCCAGGGGCGCGGGCGAGCGGTCGGCCAGGGGCGCGGGCGAGCGGTCGGCCAGGGGCGCGGGCGAGCGGTCGCGCGGGGGCGCAGGCGAGCGGTCGCGCAGGGGCGCAGGCGAGCGGTCGCGCGCGGGCGCAGGCGAGCGGTCGCGCGGGGGCGCAGGCGAGCGGGCGCGCAGGCGAGCGGTCGCGCGGGCGCGCAGGCGAGCGGTCGCGCGGGCGCGCAGGCGAGCGGTCGCGCGGGCGCGCAGGCGAGCGGTCGCGTGGGCGCGCGGGCGCGCAGGCGAGCGGTCGCGCGGGCGCGCAGGCGAGCGGTCGCGCGGGCGCGCAGGCGAGCGGTCGCGCAGGCGAGCGGTCGCGCAGGCGAGCGGTCGCGCAGGCGAGCGGTCGCGCAGGCGAGCGGTCGCGCAGGCGAGCGGTCGCGCAGGCGAGCGGTCGCGCAGGCGAGCGGTCGCGCAGGCGCACAGGCGAGCGGTCGCGTGGGCGCGCGGTCGCGCGGGCGAGCGGGCGAGCGGTCGCGCGGGCGAGCGGTCGCGCGGGCGAGCGGTCACGCGGGCGAGCGGTCGCGCGGGCGAGCGGTCACGCGGGCGAGCGGTTGCGCGGGCGAGCGGTCGCCCTGGGGCGCGGGCAAGCGGTCGCGCAGGGGCGCAGGGGCGCAGGCGAGCGGTCGCGCGGGAGCGCGGGCGCGCGGGGCGAGCGGGCGCGCGGGCGAGCGGGCGCGCGGGCGAGCGGGCGCGCGGGCGAGCGGGCGCGCGCGGGCGCGCGGGCGAGCGGGCGCGCGGGCGCGCGGGGCGAGCGGTCGCGCGGGCGCGCAGGCGAGCGGTCGCGCGGGCGCGCAGGCGAGCGGTCGCGCGGGCGCGCAGGCGAGCGGTCGCACGGTCGCGCAGGCGAGCGGTCGCGCCGGGTCTAAGGTCGCTGGCGAGCTGATGATCGCTGACGAGCAGAAGGCAACGCGTGGAAGCCTGCGCATAGAAGAAGAGTCCTTGACCCAGACCTGAACCGAAGTTCTAGATCGCGAGGGTGGGCGCACAGGGCGCGTAACAGGAACCAACAGGAACAGCAGGGATGATCATCATGAGAGCGCTGACGAACAGGAGAGCGCTGACGAACAGGAGAGCGCTGGCGAACAGGAGAGCGCTGGCGAACAGGAGAGCGCTGGCGAACAGGAACGCTGATGAGCAGGAGAGCGCCTGTGCGCTAACACTGAGCAGGAGCAGGAGAGAACACAGCAGAAGGGGGCGCAGGGGAACCCTGACACGCAAGGGAAGAACCCCCGTGGGAGGCAACCCTTTGCCCCTTAGGGAACGTTGTCCGTCGGGAGACAGATGTCCCTCGGAAGACCGTTGCCTGTGCGCCTGGAGACTGATGTCCGTTGGAAGACCGTTGTCTGTCGGGAAGACCGTTGCCCGTCGGAAGACGAGATCAGACTGCTGTCCATCTGCACCAAGGCGGAAGATCAAGAAAAAGGAGTTGTAGGCTGCAAACGGAGATTCAAAAAGGCGCCTCTTAGCACCCTTATAGGGAGATGAGAGGCTCTTACGACGAGGCGGACGGTGAGCCTTACGGCGAAGGAGGCCAATAGCAACAGCAGCAGAAGAATCCTCCGAAGAGGAGTCTCTATGAGAATACTCTCTCGCGAACGAAAGAGAAACACTTCGTAGAAGAGACTGGTCAGCCAGTGACCTAAAAGGAGCAATCCTCCGAAGAGGGGCTCCTGCAGTTGCCCAGCCCCTTGAGCGAAACTGCAGGTGTGACCGCTCAGCACCAAGAGCATAGTCGCACGAAAAAAAGGCAAGAGAAGACCCCCCAAAAGGGGAAAAACTCAAGCCTGGACAGGAAAAACTTCCCTCGGAAGGAAAGTTACCCACCCAAGGAGGCAAGCCTCCTGAGAGTTCTAAAATGAACTGGAGAGCTGTCAATCGTCACGGGAGTACTTCCAGTAGGAGGAGACACGCCCCTGACGAAAATACAAGGGGGGAGGCAGCAACAGCCGAATCCCCAGGCCTCAACAAGACAGCTCACATCGTTGCCATATTACAGAAACGAACTAGATCGGTAACTGTAAAAAATAAAACAAAAATCATTAGTACACATTCATTCCCCCGGAAAGGCTCCGAAGAGGAATCCCGAGGGAAAGGAACAAGAATTACACAACAGGCACGTGCCCTCACAACCACTTACACTCACGGAAGGAAAGCTGTAACCAAAACAGAATTATAACAATTATAATTATGAAACTATGTAATTATGTAATTTAAAAATGAATGAACACTAAAGAAAGAACGAAAACCCCGAAAGGAATTGTTCTACAAGCTGAAAAATTAACGACTACAATTAGATTCATAAACTAATTGAGACAAAACATACGGCGTAGCAACCCCCCCACACGGAAAGGAAGCTACAAGGGCGTAGTAACACGTAGTAAAAGGGTGAACGACCTCAAGAGAGAGAGAGAGAAAGACCGAAGTCAAACTCGATCGCAACCCATAAAATTACGCCGTGGTGGCCTAACTGCCGAGGACTCCACGGAGATATCGTACACTACACACACACAACTCTGAAAAGGAAATTTACTGATTTCTATACTCAAATATATATACAAACATGAAAACATGTTTACATATATACTGAGTAAAAGAAAAGTAAGCGATTAAGTAAAGACAAACCAAACAATGGCTGCCAAGAGAGGACCAAGACAGAGACGTCTGTCCCAGTCCAAGCCAAAAGTGAAAGTGAGCATTCATCTGTGTGTGAGGGGGGGAGGGGTAGCTAGCTACCACTCCCCTACCCCCCCGCTATCTAGCGTGGGGGTAATACACCCTCGTTAAATTCTAATGGCTCGCCATTTCAGCTGCGCTAAAAGGTAAACCCAATGTAAATAGCGTGGTTTGTATTTTGGTTACGGAACAAACCTAAATAGGGGTGTCCAAGAACGATACCTGTCCAGGGTTAAGGCAATGCTCCTACTGTACTGTAAATAGGCGCCACCCCGCCGCCTCGTGGCGCCATCTAGCCATTCTTTGTAGCTTTGTAGGTGTAACAGATACGGTATATTAGGGAGGGAATCGTTATCCTTTGTCAAAAGGAGGGCGGGTCCATCAGGACGACATGGCTACCTCACCCAAGAATAGATTTTTCGCTTCGCTCAAAATGACAAATTCGGAGATAATTCGTATTTTTCCTAACCATACAAACCTTAGCTATCTACATTGGGTTTACTTTCGGCGTACCTGAAATTGACGAGCCAATAGATTTTTAACGAGGATTAACTACCCCCGCGCTAGTTAGCGGGAGGTAGGGGAAGGGATAGCTTGCTACCCCTCCCCCCCACACACCGGTGAGTTGTCTCACTTCACTTAGAGGTAGGACTTGTCTTGGGGGACAGGGCTGGCGGGCAAATATGTGTAAATAGCTAAGGTTTGTATGGTTAGGAAAAATACAAATTATCTCCGAATTTGTCATTTGTTCCGTAACCGAAATACAAACCACGCTATTTACATTGGGTGACATACCGCTTAGGAAGGGTGGAAAGTCCCCAGCCTTACTGGCTTTGGCTTTACCCGGGGACTCAGACTCCACGTGAGCAGCACTCGAGAAAAGGAGTCCCTGCTCCTCACAAGTTCCTTGCTCCGCAAGGAACGTGTGGCCTACGTAAGCTGTGTGTGGAGGAATAGAGAGTGACTCATCCCAGGAAGTTGACCTTAAGTCCTTTAGATAGGAATCTAGGCTAGGACGTTCCCAATACCACCTCGTCAGGGTATGGGGGACGCAACAGTATTAAATTAATACTAGGAACACAAGGGAGCATGGTTTACCTGCAGAGGTTGAGGTCAGCTATGCGGAGACCAGGATGCTGCTTTCCCCAAGAGAGGGGAGGATGAAGAAAGAAGTAAGGGCCAGACATACTCTTTCATTTACGCAGACTAAAACCGGGTAACAACCCCCTCAACCTTCTGCTACTTGTCCATTAAGGAGCCTGAGGTTAGACCAGGTGTTGTGCAGCCACCACAGGGCCGATAGAAAAGGTATCGAGGCGCCTGTGGGTCACGTCCTGCAGGTAGTGGGCTGTGAAGGTCGTCTGACGCTTCCAGACCCCAGCTTGAAGCACCTGCGTCACAGAGAAGTTTCTCTTGTAGTTCAGGGACATAGCGATGCCCCTGACGTTGTGTGCCCTAGGGCGACGTGACAGAGGAGGGTCAGGATTCAAGGCGTGGTGGATGACCCTTCAAATCCAAGCCGAGATGGTGTTCTTAGTGACCCTCCTCTTCGTCCTGCCTATGCTAACAAACAACGCTTGCACGCGGGGACGAACTGCAGCTGTCCTCTTCAAGTAACGCCTCAGACTCTCCACTGGGCATAATAGCAGATGGTCTGGGTCACTTGTTACAGAACGGAGACTCGCGACCCTGAAAGAGTCAAACCGTGGGTCCGGCACTCCAGGGTTCTGAGTCTTGGCAACAAACTCAGGGACGAACCTGAACGTTACCTACCCCCATCCCCTTGAATGGGCGACGTCATACGAGAGACCATGAAGTTCACTAACTCGTTTGGCAGAGGCCAAAGCGAGCAGGAAAACCGTCTTCCAAGACAGGTGGTGATCAGAGGCCTGGCGTAATGGTTCGAAGGGAGGTCTCTTAAGAGCCCTCAGGACCCGAACCACGTTCCATGGAGGAGGTCTCACTTCCGAATGAGGGCAGGTAAGCTCATAGCTACGTATGAGTAGAGAGAGTTCTAGCGAAGAAGAAATGTCCACTCCTTTCAGCCTAAAAGCCAGGCTTAAGGCTGAGCGATAGCCTTTCACCGCCGAGACCGAAAGGCGCATTTCCTCCCGCAAATAAACGAGAAACTCCGCTATTGCTGGAATAGTGGCATCGAGTGGATAGATACCCCTCCCACGACACCAACCACAGAAGACTCTCCACTTCGCCTGGTAGACTCCCTCAGAGGACTTTCGCAGGTGCCGAGACATTCTCTCTGCAACCTGTTGCGAAAAGCCTCTCTCCGTGAGGAGACGCTGGACAGTCTCCAGGCGTGAAGCCGAAGCGAGGCTATGGCTCTGTGGAAGATGTTGCAATGTGGTTGTCTGAGTAGCTCGTGCCATGGGGGAAGTTCTCTCGGGAGCTCCGTCAGGAGCTGCAGAAGGTCCGGGAACCACTACGCGTGATGCCATAGCGGAGCTATCAGAGTCATCGACAAGTTGACCGATAGTCTGGTCCTGTTGAGCACCCTTCTCATCAGACAGAACGGTGGGAAGGTGTACACGTCGATGTTGTCCCACCGTTGTTGGAAAGCATCTTGCCAGAGTGCCTTGGGGTCCGGGACTGGGGAGCAGTACAGAGGCAGTTTGAAATTCAAAGCTGTCGCGAACAGATCCACCGTCGGGGAACCCCACAAAGTCAGGACTTTGTTGGCTATCTGAGGATCCAAAGACCACTCGGTACTCACTATCTGCGAAGCCCTGCTCAGACTGTCGGCGAGCACATTCCTCTTGCCAGGAATGAAGCGAGCTGATAGTGTTATCGAGTGAACTTCGGTCCACCTCAGAATCTCTACCGCAAGATGGGATAGCTGATGTGAAAAATGTTATTTTTATAATAAAATAAATTTTTGAATATACTTACCCGGTGATTATATAAGCTGCAACTCTGTTGCTCGACAGAAAACTCTACGTTAAAAATCCGCCAGCGATCGCTATGCAGGTAGGGGGTGTACTTCAACAGCGCCATCTGTCGTGCAGGTACTCAGTACTCAATGTAAACAAAGAACTCAATTTTCCCCTCGGTCCACTGCGTCTCTATTGGGGAGGAAGGGAGGGTCCTTTAATATATAATCACCGGGTAAGTATATTCAAAAATTTATTTTATTATAAAAATAACATTTTTCAATATTTAACTTAGCCGGTGATTATATACTGTAAGCTGATTCACACCCAGGGGGGTGGGTAGAGACCAGCAATAAATGTTTACATTATTATGAGCTAAGGATTTTTTATTTCATTTTAGCAGTTATCAAAATAACAAACTTAAAATAAATAAGTACCTGGTAAGGAAGTCGACTTGAACAATTACTCTGCCTTTTTAAGTACGTCTTCCTTACGGAGCCTCGCGATCCTCTTAGGATGCTGAGCGACCCCTAGGAGCTGAAGTATCAAGGGTTGCAACCCATACAACAGGACCTCATCAAAACCTCTAATCTAGGCGCTTCTCAAGAAATGACTTTGACCACCCGCCAAATCAAGTAGGATGCGAAAGGCTTCTTAGCCTTCCGGACAACCCAAAAACAATTATAAAACATTTCAAGAGAAAGATTAAAAAGGTTATGGAATTAGGGAATTGTAGTGGTTGAGCCCTCACCCACTACTGCACTCGTTGCTACGAATGGTCCCAGAGTGTAGCAGTTCTCGTAAAGAGACTGGACATTCTTAAGATAAAAAGACGCGAACACTGACTTGCTTTTCCAATAGGTTGCGTCGATTATACTTTGCAGAGATCTATTTTGTTTAAAGGCCACGGAAGTTGCGACAGCTCTAACTTCGTGTGTCCTTACCTTCAGCAAAGCTTGGTCTTCCTCATTCAGATGGGAATGAGCTTCTCGTATTAACAGTCTGATAAAATAGGATAAAGCATTCTTTGACATAGGCAAAGATGGTTTCTTAACTGAACACCATAAAGCTTCAGACGGGCCTCGTAAAGGTTTAGTTCGTTTTAAATAGAACTTAAGAGCTCTTACAGGGCATAAGACTCTTTCTAGTTCATTTCCAACCATACGATAAGTTTGGAATATCGAACGATATTGGCCAAGGCCGAGAAGGCAGCTCGTTTTTGGCTAGAAAACCAAGTTGTAGAACATGTAGCCGTTTCGGATGAGAATCCGATGTTCTTGCTGAAGGCATGAATCTCACTGACTCTTTTAGCTGTGGCTAAGCATACCAGGAAAAGAGTCTTTAAGGTGAGATCTTTCAGGGAGGCTGATTGTAGCGGTTCGAACCTGTCTGACATAAGGAATCTTAGTACCACGTCTAAATTCCAACCAGGTGTAACCAAACGACGCTCCTTCGTGGTCTCAAAAGACTTAAGGAGGTCCTGTAGATCTTTATTGTTGGAAAGATCTAAGCCTCTGTGACGGAAGACTGATGCCAACATGCTTCTGTAACCCTTGATAGTGGGAGCTGAAAGAGATCGTTCTTTCCTCAGATATAAGAGGAAGTCAGCTATTTGAGTTACAGAGGTACTGGTCGAGGATACGGATACTGACTTGCACCAGTTTCGGAAGATTTCCCACTTCGATTGGTAGACTCTAAGGGTGGATGTTCTCCTTGCTCTAGCAATCGCTCTGGCTGCCTCCTTCGAAAAGCCTCTAGCTCTCGAGAGTCTTTCGATAGTCTGAAGGCAGTCAGACGAAGAGCGTGGAGGCCTTGGTGTACCTTCTTTACGTGTGGCTGACGTAGAAGGTCCACCCTTAGGGGAAGTGTTCTGGGAACGTCTACTAGCCATCGAAGTACCTCGGTGAACCATTCTCTCGCGGGCCAGAGGGAAGCAACTAGAGTCAACCTTGTCCCTTCGTGAGAGGCGAACTTCTGCAGTACCTTGTTGACAATCTTGAACGGAGGGAATGCATATAGATCTAGATGTGACCAATCTAGGAGAAAGGCATCTATATGAACTGCTGCTGGGTCCGGGATTGGTGAGCAAAATATTGGGAGCCTCTTGGTCATCGAGGTTGCGAAGAGATCTATGGTTGGCTGGCCCAAGGTGGCCCAAAGTCTCTTGCATACATCCTTGTGGAGGGTCCATTCTGTTGGAATTATTTGTCCCTTCCGACTGAGACAATCTGCCATGACATTCAAGTTGCCTTGGATGAACCTCGTTACTAGTGATATGTCTAGACCTTTTGACCAGGTGAGGAGGTCCCTTGCGATCTCGTACAACGTCAGAGAGTAGGTCCCTCCTTGCTTGGAGATGTACGCCAAAGCCGTGGTGTTGTCCGAGTTCACCTCTACCACTTTGCCTTGAAGGAGAGACCTGAAGCTTTTCCAGGCCAGACGTACTGCCAGTAGCTCCTTGCAGTTGAAATGCATTGTCCTTTGACTCGAGTTCCATATTCCCGAGCATTCCCGACCGTCTAATGTCGCACCCCAGCCTACGTCCGATGCGTCCGAGAAGAGAACGTGGTTGGGAGTCTGAACAGTCAGGGGAAGACCCTCTCTTAGGTTGATATAGTCCTTTCACCAAGTCAGACAAGACTTTATCTTTTCGGAAACCGGGATCGAGACCGCTTCTAGCGTCTTGTCCTTTTTCCAGTGAAAAGCTAGATGGTATAGAAGAGGACGGAGGTGTAGTCTTCCTAGTGACACAAATTGATCCACGGATGACAGCGTCCCTACCAGACTCATCCACAGCCTGACTGAGCAGCGTTCCTTCTTCAGCATCTTCTGGATGGATAGCAGGGCTGGGGGCTGATCGTCTCGTTCAGCAACGTCCTCATCAGATGGTTCCTCATCCGAAACTGATGAGGAAACGGCAACGGAGTGGGCAACGTCTGACTCGCTGAATCCGGTCGCACTGGTGGATGCGTGACGGAGCCGGACGCAATATCATGGAACTGCTGCACAGTCTGTGAACTGTCAACAACCATGGGTGCGCGAGGAAGCACAGCGTCAACCCGAAACTGTCTAGACCGCCTGGGTTGTGCAGTCAACACCCTACCGGGTTGCTGAGGTTGACGCACTGCGTCACAACAAGTCACCTCTGCTGGTTGTTGAACGTCCTGAACGTCAACAACCACCTCCGAGCGTCGCTTAACGTCAACGTGCGGCTGGCAACCCACACTGGGTCGCATCGGTGGAGGAACCACCTCAACTGGCAGACGCGAGTAGGTTACCTCAGCGTCAACAGGGCGCACAACCGACCGGTTGGAAGGTTGTTGGCCAGAAGGTTCTTCTCCGCATTTAAGTCCTCTATCAAGGACGCAAGCTTGGACTGCATGTCTTGCAGCAAAGTCCATTTAGGGTCTACGGGAGCAGGTGTGGCAACAGACGGGGTTAGCGACTGAGGCGGAACCGTTTACCATCCCTGAAAGCCTTGTTATGCGTGACATAATAGTACAGCAAAACTTCAAAGGCTCGACAACAGCTGAGAAGTTGACCTGTAAACAACTTGGAGCGTCTCCTGGCTAGGTGCCAGGGAGAGTCTACCAGAATTGAGAAGTCTATCTGGGCAGAGGCATGAACTCCCAAGCCGAGAACTTCTCTCGTGTCATATCAGACTCTCGCTCTATAAACCAGTTTAAAAGAAGGGAAAGCAAAGGCTGTATTCCCCAAACTCCTCCTGGTGAAAAACCAGTCGCCTAGCCAACGTAACGCTCTCTAGGAGAGCGAGAGAGCACTAGCTTAAAAACAACGGCTTCGAAGTAGCTAGGCCTAGTGTAAGCTCTGACGTTTAGGCGAACGAGGAGCAGCAGTTACAAGATCCGGACGAAGATCCTTAAAAAAAATCATCATGATTTAATTAAAGTCCATAGGAGGCTAAGCAGCTTAAGGCTCCTCTCCATCTGACAGAGTCCTCAAGGGAATATCAGTAGGAAGGAGAACAGCAACTTCCTCATCTACAGGAACCTTGTCCGATAAAAGCTGAGTCTCTCACTGGTGCATTAGTAGCGGACCAGAACGCAACGTCATGTAACTGCTTGACAGTCTGTGAACTGTCAACAACTGAACTGTCAACCACAACAGGTGCGTGAGGACGTACAGCGTCCACTCGAGACTGCTTTGACTGCCTAGACTGAGCAGTCAAAACAACTCTAGAATGCGGAGGTTGACGCACAGCGTCAAAACAAGTCAACTCCGATTGTTAGTGAACGTCTAGAACGTCAACAGGAGCATCAGCCAGTGGCCTAACGTCCAAATGCGGCTGAAAAACCACACGAGACCGCATCGAGTGTGGTTCTAAACAACCTGACTGACGTGACTAAGCTACGCCAACATCAACAGTAAGCACAAAGGAACGTTAGGTTGGCTGAAAGCCAGGATATCGATGAGATAAACGGCTAGACTCAACAGACTAATCGGCAGAATAGTCTTCCATAAGGGAGGCAAGCATATACTGCATGTTTTGCCATACAACCCCTTAAGGATCAACGGAAATGGTTGTGGTAATAGACGAGGGTAACGTCTGTGACCGCAACACTTTGCCTACAAAAAAAGACTTTCGGAGTCTGTGTTACGCTTTTGTTAGGCGGCGAGCAGTTATCCGATGACTGCATAGGGTCAGAGCTGTCCTAATGGCTGTAACCAGGACGCTGGACCTGTCCTGAAAGGACTGACTTTCGCTTAAGGGCTTCGAAACCTTGTGACAGGTTTCTTATGCGAAAAGCCTACGGATGGCGAGGAGAAACAACGTCTCTCTCGTCTTATGGTAGGGGAGATCTTGGTAAGAAACACCCGATACCATAGAGGGAAAACGTCTGTTCGTTGGTCAAGGCCTCTCGAACCCATAAGTCTTTTGACATTACTTCTCCCCTGGGCTTGGGAGCTTGCAAGAGGTCCCGGACTAGGTGAACGACAGGCACGAACAGACGAACCCTCGGACGCAACACTGTAACACTTTGCGCCTCGGACGCAACACTGTAACACTTTGCGCATATCACTTTATCACTTTGATTTTCTGTTTTGCACTTATTTCGACCTGAAAACACGCAATTCTACCCTTCATTAAAAGGTAGCAATTGCGAAATTAGTCATATAATGCAAGCTCATAATACCAGCAAAAAACAGAAAACATATTTTAAGATAAAAAGAAAAATCAGTGGCTGGGAAAGAGACTAAACACTAGTTCATATAACTACGTTTTCAATCTCTCACCGCACATAGCCTGGGGACGAGAATAAAAACCTAAAAACGTTTTATCCTTCCTCCCCGTACAGAGACTAGGGACGAGAGTAACACGAAAACAACGTTACCCGCTTGAACGGAACGTTTTCTCTCCTCTCTCTCCCTCCGTCTCTATCTCTCTCTCTCTTTCTCTCTTGATTTCGCACCTAAGAGAAGAGCCCAATTATATATCGTCAAAAAAACATGTTATTTGACTAAAGGAAAAAACTGAAAGGTTTTTCAAATAAAAAGTTCCTTTAAATTAGAATTTAAAACATTAAAGCTAAGAAAGAATGAACAAAACGTCAGAATCGATTTACTCTTACTGCAAAGTGAAACCGTGATACACTCTCTCTCTATCGTAACGATAGAGCGCATGTTGAACGTCCTGAACGTCAACAACTGCGTAGCATAAAAAACTAAACGTTAGTTCATCTTTGAAAACAGTACGAAGACTATCAAAGAAATTCTTTCATAAAATATTACATTTAAAAAGTTTTAAATTCTTTAAAAGCTAATTACGATATAAAGGGCTCAACGTTGATTAACTTCGGTTCCAAGTTAGGACCGCCTACTATCAGGAAAGGTCGCATATAAACAAAACATAAAAATTTATTTTTATATGTTTATAATAAATGGAAAGTTAATCGAAGAGGCCTAATAAAGGCGGAGAGATATAAAATATATAGATCTATAACGTGATAAGATAATTACTAAAAGCTTAAACACACTTCCTAAGGGAAGGGTCGGCCATTTAAAAGTGAAAGAAAGTCCATACTCTCTTTGTCACCATAATTAAATCTATCCAAAACGAGTTCAAGTTTTGAGATGAAGATAAAACACCTGCATAGCGAAAGCTCAAAACTAGAATAGTGTACTTCACCAAATAGTTGTGAAAACAAATCCAGTTAGCAACAGCGAATTAGTAGGTCTTGCCGGTAGCCCGACAGAGAGAAAATTGAGTTCTTTGTTTACATTGAGTACTGAGTACCTGCACGACAGATGGCGCTGTTGAAGTACACCCCCTACCTGCATAGCGATCGCTGGCGGATTTTTAACGTAGAGTTTTCTGTCGAGCAACAGAGTTGCAGCTTATATAATCACCGGCTAAGTTAAATATTGAAAATGTACCTCCCTGCTTGTTGATATAGCCTAAGCCACTACCGTGGTGTTGTCACTCATCACCACCACGGAATGTCCCGCCAGGGTCCGTTGGAACTGTTGAGGAGCCAGGAATACGGCCTTCATCTCTAGCAGGTTGATGTGCAGGTACTTTTCTGATTCTGACCAAAGGCCTGAGGTCCTCTGGTTCAGAATGTGCGCCCCCCCACCCTTCTTTTGACGCGTCCGAAAACAGTGTCAATTCCGGGGGAGGACGAGAAGATCCACTCCCTTTCGCAGGTTCTCGTCGACCAGCCACCACTGTAGGTCCACCTGTTCCGAAGGTTCTATCGGGACCAGGAAGTCCGGGGAATCGGATCCTTGATTCCACCGGGACTTGAGCCACCACTGCAGGGATCTCATCCTGAGACGGCCGTTTGGAACCAGACGGGCCAGGGAGGCCAGGTGACCTAAGAGACGCAACCAAAATTGGGCAGGAAGCTCTTCTCGCCTGAGGAAGGGTTCCACCACCCTCCTCAGCCTTGCTATCCTGTCGTCTGATGGAAAGGCTTTGTGGAGATTGGTGTCTAACAACATGCTAGATAAACCAGTCGTTGGGACAGCTGCAGACAGGACTTCTCGAGATTTACCACAATCTCCAGATCCTGGCAAAGTCCCAGAAGCCTGTCTCGGTGTCGAAGAAGGGTCGACTCCGAGTCTGCTAGGATCAGCCAGTCGTCCAGATAACGGAGGAGACGGATGCCGTTCCTGTGCGCCCAAGACGAAATCAGGGTAAACACTCTGGTGAACACCTGAGGTGCTGTGGAGAGACCGAAGCACAGCACCATGAACTGGTAGGTCTTGCTGTCTAGGCTGAATCTCAAGTACTTCCTGGAAGACGGATGGATTGGGATCTGGAAGTACACGTCCTTCAGATCCAGTGTGCACATGAAGTCTTGTGGTCTCACCGCAAGTCTGACCGTGACCGCTGTCTCCATGCTGAACGGAGTTTGCTTGACAAACTTGTTCAGAGCTGAGAGGTCGATGACGGGTCTCCAGCCTCCAGACGCCTTCTTTACAAGAAAGAGTCGACTGAAGAAGCCTGGGGAGCCGTCGACGACCTCCTGGAGAGCATCCTTCTTGAGCATGGTCTCGACTTCCGCCCGAAGGGCTAGCCCCTTTGCCGATCCCATGGCATAGGAGCTCGACGACGCTGGATTCGCTGTCAGGGGAGGTTGAGATGTCGTGAATGGGACGCGATACCCCTGGCCGATAACGGAGACCGTCCAAGCATCGGCCCCATGTTGCTGCCACCTGTGCACGCAACTTTGAAGGCATCCCCCCACAGGTGGACACGCGGGGGAACTGCCACTCCTAGCGTTTGCGGCCGCGGCCGCTCCCTCTAGGAGTCTTGCCTCCCCTGGAGGATTTACCGCCCCTCTTGTCCTTGGCAGGAAAGGGCAGGGGCTTAGACACCACTTTCTTAGCTACCGGCGCCTGCTTCGGTGTCTTGCGAGGCTGCTGCTGATGTTGCTGCGGAGCTGGAGGCTTTTAGGGCTGAGATGCAAGGGCCCTTAGGAGAAGGGAGTCCTGACTAGACTTCCTCCACCTCTCAGCTGTACGTTCCATGTCCTGGGGCTCAAACAAATTCCCCCCGAGGAGGGAGGCGTGTCTGAGCCTGTTGACATCCACGGCGGGGACCTTCGGATGGATCCTCTCGGTCACCGCATCACGACGGTTGAGCACCGAGTTGGCCCACAGGTTGGTAACCTGATGTGCCAGGAACTCGATGGAGCGAGTGCCCGAGAGGAGGAAGGTCTCCAGGGCCTTCCTATTGCTCTCCTTAGACAGATCCTCAGAGCGCAATAGGATGCCCAGAGAACCTAGTCAGACATCCAGCCATGAAGTGGCCTGCATGGCGCACTTCGCGACCTTCTCATGGCTTAGAATCTCCGACGCCGAGAACGTCACTTGCCAGGCGGAGAGCTCCCCTAGTAAGCTCTTCTACCGAATGGTGAAGGGGAAGAGCGAGGCTACACTCCCCCATGATCTCAAAATACCTCCTCTGCTGGAGACGAGGAGGTGGGAGGACTTCGTTCCCAGCAGAGGAACGACTGGAGGAAGCGAGTAATGCGAGCTGAGCGTTGGCCCTGGCTCTGGCACTCTTCAGCCCCTGAGACCAGGGCAGAGCCGCGCTGGCCTTTGGGGGCTTCTGAATTCCATAAACCTGATCCAGGACCGTGTCCTTGCCTTCATGGGGGGCGATCGCAGGGTCCATGAACCCGTTGAGCTGTCTCATCAGGCCCAAGACCTGCCAGAAGGCATGCTCAGACTCTTGCTGCTCTCCTCCCTGCGGACTGGCAGCTAAGTCTCCTGTCCCCAGAAGCTCTTCCTGGGGAGACACGTGGACGTTCTCCCGGGGTCTAGCTGGTTCCTGACGAATACGTGCAGAAGACTTCGGCAACGTCTTGGAGTCCTTGGGTTCCCTCCTGGGCGGGATACAAGACTCCAGCAAAGTGGTCTGGTAGGCACCTTCCGCGTGAGACGATTCTCCTCCACGAGGAGGTGACTCTAGATGTACAGTACGTGCAGGAGACCGCGCGTTGCTGCGCAGGAGAAAGCTGACGAGCAGGATCGCGAGGGCGAGGAGAAGTTGAGTCCTTGCCCATGTCCTGAACAGGAGTTCTGGGGCGCGTGGGCGAGCGTGGGGGCACAGGGCGAGTGTCAGGAACTGGAAGCGCAGGTGCGCGTTGACGAGCAGGAGATCTAGTGCGCTCAGGAGCCCGTTGGCGCGCTGGGCACGCAGCAGGAACAGGAGGATGTTCGTTGTTCTTAGGAGAGCGCTGGCGAGCAGTAGGACGTTGATCATCAGAAGAGCGCTAGCGAGCAGGAACAGGAGGATGTTCGTTGTTCTTAGGAGAGCGCTGGCGAGCAGTAGGACGTTGATCATCAGAAGAGCGCTAGCGAGCAGGAGAGCGCTGGCGATCAGGAGAGCGCTGATGAGCAGGAGAGCGCTGACGAGCAGGAGAGCGCTGACGAGCAGGAGAGCGTTGGTGTGCAACTACGCGTGAACGCACAGAAGGGCGCGCAGGGGAACCCTGACGTGCAAGGGAAGCGCCCACACCGTGGGCGACATCCCTTTGCCCCGAAGGGATCGGTGCCCGTCGGTTGACGAGATCAGACTGCTGGCCGAAGTAGAAGGTCTGGAAGGCGTGGGAGAACGTGAACGATCCCCGGAGAGGTCTAAGGACGCGGCTGCTACAGACTGCTTCTGGTGAGGAGAGTCCCTATCGGAGGAAGGAGGAGAAGACTCGAAAAGGCGCCACTGGACACCCTTATAGGGAGACGGGAGGCCCTTGCGGCGAAGCGGACGATGAGCCTTACAGCGAAGGCGGCCACGAGGGAGGTCGTCAGGATCATAAGTCCTCCGAAGAGGAGTCTCAGTCAGAGTGCTCCCCCGAGGGGGAGACTTAGGCACAGGAGAGCCCATAGGACCCCCTTCCCCCTTCGAAGGATGTACAGAAGGGGGAGGAGAGCCTTCAGCAACGCCATCAACATCAGGAGCCGCAGAGGTTACACCAGACTCGTCGGAAGCCTCTGCCACCACGACGTCGACGATAGACAGAGGATCTACCTCTGCTATCACCGGAGACTGCTTGACAGCGGTCCCTAACTGAATAAGGTCAAACAGGGCTTCCTTGGAGGGCAGGCCCTTAAGCCCCAAGGAACCCCAAAGCTGAAAAAGATCATCATTATACATAGAGTTAACATTATCAAAATCCTCCCCCGGAGGAGGAGGGGGAACCGCCCCGCTATGGGATGCGACAACCTCTCCCCCAACCCAAGGTCGGGAAACATAACTAGGGCCTGCGCTCCCACTCGGCGGCCTCTCACTAGGAGCCGGACGAGAGGGAGCTTCAGAGGAGGTTTGGGCGGCGGAAAAAGAGTCCCGAGAGCCTTCCTCCTTCAAGGCAACCCTCGAGGGAGAACGGTCTCTCTTGGACTTCTTCTTACGCCGGCGGGCAAACCTCTCCCACTGGGAGGCAGACCACTCCCTACACTCACTACATGTATTTTCACTATCACACCGTCGGCCTCGACACTGCGGGCAAAGGGTGTGAGGATCGGTATCCACCGCAGATATGAAGGTACCGCAAGGGCGGCCGGCAATCCCAGCGCACTTGCGCATGATGAACACCAAAGGGCGAGGCCAACTTCAAACACACAAAGCTGAGGAAAAGCAAAGAAAAGATTAAGGCTGTCAAAAACGAGGACCATAGACAGAAACGTCTGCACATCGTCCGAGCCATAAGTGAAGTGAAGCAAATCACCGGTGTGTGGGGGGGAGGGGTAGCAAGCTACCCCTTCCCCTACCCCCGCTAACTAGCGCGGGGGTAGTTAATCCTCGTTAAAATCTATTGGCTCGTCAATTTCAGCTACGCTGAAAGGTAAACCCAATGTAAATAGCGTGGTTTGTATTTCGGTTACAGAACAACTGCTGTTTGCCAGAACCAGAACATGGCAGTGCGAGCGTAGCGAGCCACAGCGGAGCAAAAATCATTAGAAGAGCGTGAAGATAATCATAGAAAATTGTGATACATTAATCTTCACCCACTTACATGAACCATATATTTTTCTAACAGGTTATCTTGTGTGTATTTTGCATTTCTGACCATTATTTTTGATGCAAATCACTCGTTTTGGGCATTTCCCCACGCCCTCAAAGTAATTGTTTTCCACTGGTATCTCCCATAATTGTCTTTATATAAGGGCACCCAAAAACTCATGAACTGGTGGTTTGCCCCAATAAACGGATTTTGAGCGTAGCGAAAAATCTATTTTTGGGTGAGGTAGCCATGTCGTCCTGATGGAAGTTCCTTCAAAGGTAGCTTCCTAGGTATATTTGACTATAGTGATATATCCCAGAGAATTTACCAAAGGTATCCAGAATTCTAACTCCTGGAGCGAATATCCCTTAAAATTTTACGAAGGATATTGCGTAATATCAGAGGATGTATTCTTGACACGTCTCATGGCTATCTACACCCCCAATAGAGCTTTCACTACGAGGGGAAAGAGGGGCAAGAATAGGGTGAGTCGTTCCAGAGACATCGCTCTCGACGAGTCACTACTGTACCGCAAATAGTGCGCCTGTCTGCCACCCGAGGCACCACCGTCATTCTTTGTAGCTTTGTAGGTGATGCAGATACAGTACTATAGGGAGGGATTCATTATCCTTTTGTTCCAAAAAAGGGTGGGTCCATCAGGACGACATGGCTACCTCACCCAAAAATGACAAATTCGAAGATAATTTGTATTTTTCCTAACCATACAAACCTTAGCTATTTACAGAGGGTTTACCTTATAGCGCAGCTGAAATAGCGAGCCATTAGAATTTAACGAGGGTGTATTACCCCCGCGCTAGTTAGCGGGGGGGTAGGGGAGTGGTAGCTAGCTACCCCTCCCCTCCCTCACACACAGATGAATGCTCACTTTCACTTAGAGGTAGGACTTGTCTTGGGGGACAGGGCTAGCGGGCAAATGTGTGTAAATAGCTAAGGTTTGTATGGTTAGGAAAAATACAAATTATCTTCGAATTTGTCATTTGTTCCGTAACCGAAATACAAACCACGCTATTTACACAGGGTGACTTACCCCTTAGGTAGGGTGGAAAGTCCCCAGCCATACTGGCTTTGGCTTTACCCGGGGACTCAGAATCCGAGTGAGTAGCACTCGATAAAAGGAGTCCCTGCACCTCACAAGTTCCTTGCTTCGCAAGGAACCATGTGGCCTACGTAAGCTTGTGTGTGAAGGAAGAAGTGTGACCCGTCCTAGGCAGTTGACCTGGAGTTCCAGAAGGAACTCTGGGTTAGGACGTTCCCAATACCACCTCGTCAGGGTATGGGGGACGTGACAGTATTGACTCAATACTCGGAACACAAGGAAGCATGGTTTACCTGCAGAGGTTCGAGGCCAGCTATGCAGAGACCAGGATGCTGCTTCCCCGTAGAGGGGATGATGAAGAAAGAAGTAAGGGCCAGACATACTTCTTTCGTTCATGCAGACTAAAACCTGATAACAATGCCCTCAACCTTCTGCTACCTGTCCAAAAAGGAGCCTGAGGTTAGACCAGCTGTTGTGTAGCCACCACAGAGCGATAGAAAACGTATCGAGACTCCTGTGGGTCACGCCCTGCAGGAAGCGGGCTGCGAAGGTCATTAGACGCTTCCAGACTCCAGCTTGTAGCACCTGCGTCACAGAGTAGTATTACTCGAAGGCGAGGGACGTTGCGATGTATCCAACATCGTGCTGTAGGGCGACGTGACGGGGGAGGGTCTGGAGACAGGTCGAGATGAATGTCCTTGAGTCCGGGCTGAAGAGGTATACTGGTGACTCTCCCCCATGTCCTCCTTGCGCTCCCAAATCGGCTGCAACTGAGGACAAACTGCAGCTGTTCCCAGCGCTAACCTCTCGATTCCTTTACTGGCAAGAAAGAGAAGGTCTTGGGACATCAGATACAGAATGGAGACTCGAAATCTTGAATGAATCGGACCGAAGGGCCGGGACCCCCAGATTCTGAGTCTAGCCAACAACTCAGGAGCGAGCCTGAATGTTGCCTTCCCCTCTTCCTTAGAAAGGGGGTAGTCGTAAGAGACCAAGAAGATTGCTTACACACTGGCCGTGGCCAGAGTGAGCAGGAGACCCAAGGCGGAATACAATCCGAGGCCTGTCGTAAAGGGTCTTGAGAAGATTTCTTAAAGGACTAAAAGTCCGAGCCATGCTCCAAGTTGGAGGTCTTCCTCCGACTAGGGCAGGGACGATCGTAGCTTCGCATGAGCGAGGATAGATCCAGCGGGCAGGAAAAAGTTATTCCTTTAAGCCTGAAGGTCAGGGAAAGGCTGAGCGACAGGCTTCATTGCCTAGAGCGGAAAGGAGTTTCCTCCCGCCGAAAGGCAATAAGACCGTTATTGCTGGAGAAGAGGCCTCAAGGGAAGAGGTATATCTCCCACGGCACCAACCACCGAAGACTCTTCACTTTGCCTGGGAGACCCCTGTGGATGACTATCGCAGATGACGCGACCTCCGTACCGCGACTGTAGCGGGTTGTCTCTTCTTGAGGAGGAGGCGTAGTGTCTCCAGGCACGAAGCCGAAGCGACGCCCCGGTTCGGGAGAGATGTCGCAGTGTGGTTGCTTGAGTAGTCTGCGCCGTGGGAGAAGCTCTCCCGGGAGTTCCGTCAGGGGAAGCAGAGGGTCCAGAAACCGTTCTGCGCATAGTCCCAGTGGAGCTCTCCCATTGAAAGGTTGACAGACAACCTGGTCTTGTTGAGACCCATTGTCCACAGACAAAAGGGAGGGAAGACGCAGGCGTCGAAGTTGTCCCACCATCACCGGAATGCATCTTGCCAGAGTCTCGGGGTCTGAGACTGGGGGGAAGAATAGCGGAAGCTTGAGGTCCCAAGCTGTCGTGATCAGGTCCCCCAGACCAGTACTTGCTGGTTACCCAAGGTCAAAGACCCCCAGGTACACTCTCTCTATGAGGCTCTGCTCGGATAGTCTGAGAGAACATTCCCCTGCCTGGAATGAGAGAGCCGATGGTGGTATTGAGAGAATCTCAATCATCCCGGTATCTCTACTGCAAGATGTGAAGGTGTGAAAATGCGTCCCCTGCTGGTTAGAATACGCCAGAATCATGAAGTCGACGCGCACGGGGCGACTCGGCAGGAGCTGTAGGATCTGTAGAGGGGCCAGACAAAGGCCCCTAAGCCTGCCTGAATGATGGAGAGGTATCCTTCAGGTCTTGACCATAGGCCTGGACCGGAACATGCCCCCCCCCCCCCCCCCTTTCCTTTGACGAGTCCGAGAACAGCACCAAGAATGTGGGGAAAGGACGAGAATATCCACTACCATCAAGAGGCTCCATAGGTCAACACCCATTGCAGGTCTAATAGTTCCGCTGGTCCCATAGGGGCCAGGAAGTCCGGTTAAACATTGCCTGAAGCCACCGGAACTTGGATCGCCCCACATGGAACTTGTCCTGAGGCGACCGTTCGGACTATAGACGGGTCAATGAGGAAAGGAGAACTAGGAAACGTTCCAAGGTAGGGCTGAAAGCTCTGCTTGACTGAGAACAGGTACTGCGACTCTCCTCAGTCTTGCCACAGTCAACCGAAAGGAAGGCTCGGAGGATGTGGTAACAGAATCTGGCGTCCCCAGGTGGTCACCCATCCAAGTACCGACGTTGCTTAACCTCACAGGACGGACGAGAAGCGGGGTTTCCAACGTGGTGAGGCCGTTGACTCAATATCATGGCCAGATACTCCAGATGTTGAGGCAGAGGAAGAGAAGGCTCCAAGCAAAATACCATGAGCCCAGACTCATGGTAAGCATCCGGAAGCTTGTCCCGGCGCTGAAGAAGGTCGAACCCGAGCCTACCAGAGTTGACCAGCCCTCCAAACAGCAGAGGAGGCAGAAGCCTGCACCTGAGCGGCCAAGAGGAAGGCAGGGAGAGTTCTCTGGGGAAACAAACCTGCTATGCCACGGCGGGATAGCCACACTGCATCATAAGCAGGAATACTTGCAGTCTAGGCTGAATTCAACGAGCACCCTGGAAGATGGATGGAATGGAAACTGAAAGTACCCGTCCTTCCGATCCAGGGTTTAAGGAGTCCTGTCGCCTCGTTACCAGCCTGATCGATTCTGCTGGTCTACGCTGGCCGAAGTTTGTTCGACAAACTTGATCAGGGCTGAGAGGTCGACTAAGGACATCCCCTCTCAGATCCTTTCTTACAAGAAAGGATCGACTGAGGAGGCCGGGGGTGAAGCCGTCGATGATCCTAAGGAAGACCTTCGCCCAAGGTATGGATCATTCTGCCCAACCGGGCAACTCTGCTGACGCTATGGCATAGAGGTTCAGAGACACTGAATTCGCTGACAGAGACGGCAGGCGCGATATCCTTGGCTGATCACAGAGATTGTGCGGGAATGGGCATCGGGAAGCTGTCATTCGGATGAGTAACCTTAAGCATCCTCCCAGAGAAAAACCTGCAATCCTAGAGTTCGTGAACTCCTTTTAGGACTATGCCCCCCCGGGGGAGTCTCCCGTGCCATCTGTTCCTGACAGGAGGAAACTGCAATTGGACACCTTGTCCCAGTTGTCGTAGCCGATAACTTAGGGCGACGTGATTGAAAGAAAAGGGCGCTGGAGCCCTGCAGAGTCTGGAAGAAAGCGCCTTGGAGGAGTGAAAACGGAAGTCGATTTCCTCCGCACAGCCGCTGTCTAAGTCTCTGTCCTTGGGCACAAACAAACTCTTCTCAAGGATGGAAGGGTGTCTGAGGTCGTCGACCTCCACATATGAGACACCCGAAGGAAGCCCTCAGTCAGCGCGTCCAGATGGTACAACATCGAGCTTGTCCGCAAGTTAGATACTTAACGACGAAAGGCCAAGGTGCCTGAGCTCGAGAGGAGGAAAGTACCCATGCTCTTCCTGTAGCTTCCTTGAACCAAACCTCGGGCCGTAACCGAGGAGGGAAAGAACCTGGTAAGCTCCCAGAGGAAGGGGTAAGCAGTCACCCCTTGTCCGATGGAGAAATCTCAAACGGAAAGCCCCCCCGCCAAAAATCCTTCCAGGGAATGACGGGGAAGGGCTAACCAGGTTCAGGAAAGAGGAGTGTTGCTCAGATCTCCCTAAGTTTCTCCTATTCTTGCAAGTACCATGCTCTGCGTTTACGGGGTGAGGCCGTGTTCTGGAAATACGCTCCAGAAGAACTCGCCAGGCTGGCCATGCTGCGAAAACCCCATTGGGAATCGAGGTCGCAATCGCCCTGGAGCTCGCGCGACGGTAATTCAAAGATTTTCGCGTGGGCGAACGTGGAAGCGCCCATGCGCGGTAACGCAAACGAAGGTGAGCGAAGGAGCGCAGAAGGAGGGCGAGCGTGGTAGGAAGGGCGAGCGTGGTAGGAAGGGCGAGAGCTGGAGGTCGGCGAGCGATAACCCATAGACGAGCAATGGATACTGCGAAGAAACACTGTAGGTTCGCGCGACGGAACACCATCCGTCCGCGTGATGAAAAAACCGTTGGTTCGCGCGTGGGCGAACATTGGAGAGCATGGGCGCGGACGCGCATGAGCGTAGACGTGCAGGCACGTGGGCGTGTGGGCACGCAGGCGAATGGTCGCGCGGGCGCGCAGGCGCGCGGGCGAGCGGTCGCGCGGGCGAGCGGTCGCGCGGGCGAGCGGTCGCGCGGGCGAGCGGTCGTGAGGGTGGGCAGGTGGATGAGCGCGAGTCCGAGGCGGCGAACGCAAGCGTTAGCGCGATGGCGAGGAAACGCGCTGCCGCGTGGGCGAGGAAGACCGCTGGCGATATGGATCAACAAGCGATCGGTGGTGAGCTGGTGAGCGCTAACGCGCAGGTTGGCGATGGCGCGTTGTGTTATGCCGACGCGATGGTCGAGCAGCATGTGCAGGTGAGCGATCGTGCGTTGGCGAGCAATATGCGAAGGTGAGCGATCGCGAGCAGCATGTGCAGGAGGGCGATCGCGCGATGGTGATCAGCATGCGCAGATGGGCGGTCCCGCGATGGTGATCAGCATGCGCAGATGGGCGGTCGCGCGATGGTGAGCAGCCTCTGCAGGTGGGCGATCGCGCGATGGCTATCAGCATGCGCAGGGTCGCGCGATGGTGATCAGCATCCGCAGGTGTGCGGTCGCGCGATGGCGATCAGCATCCGCAGGTGTGCGGTCGCGCGATGGCGATCAGCATCCGCAGGTGTGCGGTCGCGCGATGGCGATCAGCATCCGCAGGTGTGCGGTCGCGCGATGGCGATCAGCATCCGCAATTGAGGGTCGCGCGATGGCGATCAGCATCCGCAGTTGAGGGTCGCGCGATGGCGATCAGCATCCGCAGTTGAGGGTCGCGCGATGGCGATCAGCATCCGCAGTTGAGGGTCGCGCGATGGCGATCAGCATCCGCAGTTGAGGGTCGCGCGATGGCGATCAGCATCCGCAGTTAAGGGTCGCGCGATGGCGATCAGCATCCACAGTTGAGGGTCGCGCGATGGCGATCAGCATCCGCAGGTGTGCGGTCGCGCGATGGCGATCAGCATCCGCAGTTGAGGGTCGCGCGATGGCGATCAGCATCCGCAGGTGTGCGGTCGCGCGATGGCGATCAGCATCCGCAGTTGAGGGTCGCGCGATGGCGATCAGCATCCGCAGGTGTGCGGTCGCGCGATGGCGATCAGCATCCGCAGTTGAGGGTCGCGCGATGGCGATCAGCATCCGCAGTTGAGGGTCGCGCGATGGCGATCAGCATCCGCAGTTGAGGGTCGCGCGATGGCGATCAGCATCCGCAGTTGAGGGTCGCGCGATGGCGATCAGCATCCGCAGTTGAGGGTCGCGCGATGGCGATCAGCATCCGCAGTTGAGGGTCGCGCGATGGCGATCAGCATCCGCAGTTGAGGGTCGCGCGATGGCGATCAGCATCCGCAGTTGAGGGTCGCGCGATGGCGATCAGCATCCGCAGTTGAGGGTCGCGCGATGGCGATCAGCATCCGCAGTTGAGGGTCGCGCGATGGCGATCAGCATCCGCAGTTGAGGGTCGCGCGATGGCGATCAGCATCCGCAGTTGAGGGTCGCGCGATGGCGATCAGCATGCGCAGGTGAGCTAGTAGCTGGCGAACCATGTTCCTTCAGAAGAGTTGGAGAACGTTGGCGTGCCGGCTGTAACACACGCGGGCGATCCGGAGATCGCCGAGAGACAGGTGATCGCTGGCGAGCTGATGATCGCTGGCGAGCTGATGATCGCTGGCGAGCTGATGATCGCTGATGAGCAGAAGGCTACGCGTGGAAGCCTGCGTATAGAAGAAGAGTCCTTGACCCCGACCTGAACCGAAGTTCTAGATCGCGAGGGCGAACGTGGGCGCACAGGGCGCGTAACAGGAACCAACAGGAACAGCAGGGATGATCATCATGAAAGCGCTGACGAACAGGAGAGCGCTGATGAGCAGAAGAGCGCCTGTGCGTTAACACTGAGCAGGAGCAGGAGAGAACACAGCAGAAGGGCGCACAGGGAAACCCTGACACGCAAGGGAAGAACCCCCGTGGGAGGCAACCCTTTGCCCCGAAGGGATCGTTGTCCGCCGGGAGACTGATGTCCGTCGGAAGACCGCTGTCCGTCGGGAAGACCGTTGTCCGTCGGGGAGACCGTTGCCCGTCGGAAGACGAGATCAGACTGCTGTCCATTTGCACCAAGGCGGAAGATCAAGAAAAAGGAGTTGTAGGCTGCAAACGGAGATTCAAAAAGGCGCCTCAAGCACCCTTATAGGGAGATGAGAGGCCCTTACGACGAGGCGGACGGTGGGCCTTACGGCGAGGGAGGCCAACAGCAACAGAAGAAACCTCCGAAGAGGAGTCTCTATGAGTGTACTCTCTCGCGAACGAAAGAGAAACACTTCATAGAAGAGACTGGTCAGCAGTGACCTAAAAGGAGCAATCCTCCGAAGAGGAGCTCCTGCAGTTGCCCAGCCCCTTGAGCGAAACTGCAGGTGTGACCACTCAGCACCAAGAGCATAGTCGCACGAAAAAAAGGCAAGAGGAGAACCCTCCATAAGGGGAAAACTCAAGCCTGGACAGGAAAAAACTTCCCTCGGAAGGAAAGTTACCCACCCAAGGAGGCAAGCCTCCTGAGAGTTCTAAAATGAACTGGAGAGCTGTCCGTCGTCACGGGAGTACTTCCAGTAGAAGGAGACATGCCCCTGACGAAAACACAAGGGGGGAGGCAGCAACAGCCGAATCCCAAGGACTCAACAAGACAGCTCACACCGTTGCCATATTACAGAAACGAACTAGATCGGTAACTGTAAAAAAAACCAAAAAAACATTAGTACACATTCATTCCCCCGGGAAGGCTCCGAAGAGGAATCCCGAGGGAAAGGAAACAAGAATTACACAACAGGCACGTGCCCTCACAACCACTTACACTCACGGAAGGAGAGCTATAACCAAAACAGAATTATAACAATTATAATTATGTAACTATGTAATTAAGTAATTTAAAAATGAATGAACATTAAGGAAAGAACGAAAACCCCGAAAGGAATCGTTCTACAAAGCTGAAAAATCAACAAATACAATTAGATTCATAAACTAATTGAGACAAACGTACCGCGTAGCAACCCCCCCACACGGAAAGGAAGCTACAAGGGCGTAATAACACGTAGTTAAAGGGTGAACGACCTCAAGAGAAAGAGAGAGAGAGAAAGACATAAGTCAAACTCGATCGCCACCCATAACGCCGTGGCGGCCAACTGCCGAGGACACCACGTAGATAAGTACACTACACACACAAATCTGAAAAGGAAACTTACTGATTTCTAAACTCAAATATGTATACAAACATGAAAACATGTTTACATATATATTGAGTAAATGAAAAGTAAGCGATTAAGTATAGACAAAACAAACAATGGCTGCCAAGAGAGGACCAAGACAGAGACGTCTGTCACAGTCCGAGCCAAAAGTGAAAGTGAGCATTCATCTGTGTGTGAGGGAGGGGAGGGGTGGCTAGCTACCACTCCCCTACCCCCCCCGCTAACTAGCGCGGGGGTAATACACCCTCGTTAAATTCTAATGGCTCGCCATTTCAGCTGCGCTAAAAGGTAAACCTTGTGTAAATAGCGTGGTTTGTATTTCGGTTACGGAACAAATAGATTTTTCGCTACACTCAAAATCCATTTTTTGGGCTCAGGCCATGTCGTCGTGATGGAAGTGTACCAGAGCATTAATGTATCTGTGGATTTCCAATAGTGCCATTCATCTCGAGCTAAATCTTTCCTCTTCGGTCTTTAGACCTAGAGACACTTGATGTTACCGTTATACATCAATCAGATGATCATAAAATATGTCAGTGCTTCCTGCCCCCTACAGGGAAGAGTCTGGGTAGACTCGAGGAAAAAACCCGAGGATTGTGAGTTCAGGGAACAATCTAGCAAACAGTTTGTATATTAGTGTCAACATATACGTAAAGCATAGTTTGTACTAGGATGGAAATGGGTTGGGCAGATTACTGTAGCTCCCGGGTCTGTAAAGACACGGACAGGTTTATATATGTGTAGGAACACTTTAAACAGTAAAATGAACAGTCTAGTACAACAAGGTCTTACCTGTGTGCCTGGAACACCATGAATCTTAGTTCTAGTATTGACTTAATTATCAAAAGAGTCAAGGATGCTCTGACTTATGCATTTAAATAAATGTTTAAATGACTATTTGAATAAATATTTGGGGCGAAGGAGACGCAAATATTCGTTCTATTGTTTATTACAAAAATAGAAATCATGGTTGTAAACAATTACAATGTATGTTGAATAATTCTACATACAAGCATAAACAGTAATAATAGGATAAAAAAGGGGTTTGCCTGAAAAGGAAAACATTAGCCACTCAAGGGAAACATGCAGTTTCATTCTATAATTTGTTGTTACTAAAACCCTGTGCATATAAGAATGCCTGGCACTTGTGTCAGTTTATTATGCTTAATGTCACCTGTGTAGGGAGAACAGTCTACTGTATAGTGTTATCACTTAAACACAAAACTCAACACGATATGTCTTACGAGTCTATCGTGTACACCCTTCACTATAAGTCCCTAATAGTGCGCTGTTCTTCGCAGTAATCAAGCAGCGGGTTTTATCACACTCCCCACCGTCACCACATGAAACTTAATTTCTTGTAATTGCTTCGCGTAGTGCTTGAAGAAGACCCTCGAGGACTTCTATCCAGTATAAGCACGAAGACTTTCAAACGACATTGTTTGGAAGAAATTCAGAGACGAGGCAACCTTCCTCGGATCATGACCTGCGGGTGTACTGTCTGGATCCGCTCTGCAAATGAAGTAGGTGATTTTCGCCCTAATCTGTTTCAAGGATAACGTCGAACCAGAAGTCTCTCCCCTGAAAAGCTGACCTCCCTTAAAGTCTGAAGTTCTACGAAGATAGACCTTTAGGCATTCCACTGGGCAGAGGGATGCTTCTTCCTTCAGAGGACAGATTCTCCAGGGACCCCACCGTTTAGTGGGTAGCTCGTTCTTGGCGAGAAACGTCGGGTCCGGAAAGAGGTTCAGATCTCCATTGTCTGTGAACTGAATGTGGCCATCATCCCTCGAGAGGGCCACTATTTCGCTAACTCTGGCTCCCGAAGCTAGTGCAAACAAGAATATCACCTTCTGAGTCAAGTCTTTCAGCGAGCAATCCTCATTATTCAGGGTTGATGCTAAATGAAGAACTTTGTCCAAAGACCATGAAATGGGCTTAGGAGGAGCTGCGGGCCAAAGTTTTGCGCAGGCTTTAGGGATCTTGTTAAAGATTTCGTTGGAAAAGTCTACCTGGAAGGCATAAAGTATTGGTCTGGCCAGGGCGGATTTACATGTATTGGCTGCTAAACCTTGTTCATGGAGATGGATGAAGAAGGACAAACAGAAGTCCGTAGAAATCTCCTAAGGTTTCTTCGCCTTGACAAAGGCCACCCACTTCTTCCAGGAAGACTCATATTGTCTTCTTGTTGACTTTGACTTGTACTCTTCTAGGAAGTTGATACTGTCCCTAGAAATCCCAAACCATTTCTTGACCGCTAAGGCGAGAAAATCATGAGATGAAGGTTGTGGGTTTTCACTGATGAAGCTGAGACAGTCAATTTCTGCACTTGCTGAGTCAGAACTGGGTCCGGCAACAGGATCAGTTTCAGGCGTAGTTCCATTACCAGGGGGAACCAAACACTGTTGGGCCACTATTGCTGCCATCTCCCGAAAGGATCTCAGCTTGTCGAGGACTTTCAGCAGAAGGTTGGTTGGAGGGAATAGGTAGATCTTGGACCATTTGTTCCAATCTATGGACATTGCATCCATCGCTTCCGCTAGAGGTCGCTCGTTGCGAAGAAGTCTATCTGCAGTCCCGGGACTTTGCGTAAGATGAAGGAGAACGATCTTGCATCTAGGGACCATTCTGACTCTATCGGTTTGGTTCTGGATAGAACATCCGCTGTCACATTGCGGAACCCATGAAGGTGGACTGCTGACAAATGCCATCTGACAGTTTACTTGTGAACCTAAGTTCTGGAGAGAAGAGGCGAGGCCTTTCAGACCCACTGGTTTTGCTATGACACACCCCTGGCTCCTCCCCCAGACAGCCCTAAGCGGGCACAAACCACGCCCATCGGGGCGGAGCAACCAGAGACATGTGAGTTGACAGGAACCAACCCGCCATATTTGAAGTTGCAAGTTGCTATGAAGTATATCTGTACTTACCAATCCATTTTCCTGTTGTGAGATTTATTTGAGATTGCAAATTACTACAAGTAGTAACTCAAAGTTCCAATTGTGAATTTTAACATTTTCCATTCCTCTTTATATTCTAAGATAATATAATGTGACAGTAGTTCACCTCCCCTTTCCAAGATATTCCTATCTTGTTACCTAAAAGTTGCCTTTCCTCTAAGTGCAAGGATAAGAGTCTAAATATATCTTAAAGAAATTTATGAATAATTGAAAAATGTTATGGTTGACCTTCAGAAACATGAAAGCTGTTGACTTTGTATGTAATTACTTTAAAAATCCTTTATTTCCTCCAGAATGGTCTCCTCGGTTACGGGGGAAGGGTCGGAGGGTGAACCAGACCCTGGGTCTGAAAGGCCTCGCCTCTTCTCTCCAGAACTTAGGTTCACAAGTAAACTGTCAGTTCTAGAGAGAGAGAGGCTTCAGCCTTTCAAACCCACTGGTTTTGCTCACCGGATACTTCAGGGGGCATGAAGATGAAGTCCTGCAACGACTGCATCGAAAGCTCCCTGTAGACCGAGGAGAGCATAAAATGACCCAAATACAGAGTTGCTTTTCCAATTCATTCTAGTCATTATCTCTTGCAGCGTAACTCCATTATACATCATCCTTGAAGCTGCTTGACCTCTGATAGAGTGGAAATTGGTGGAGTGTTTTCTGGCATTGGGATCAGCTCTGAAAAAGGGATTTTGACGTAGGAAAAATCTATTTCTGGGCGAAGGACCTGTGCCGCCCAGTGAATAAGCTCCATTTAGCACTTATTCTTAGGTAATTTACTGCTAAATATACCAGAGAAAAAATGTAAAGGAGTGCTAGGTTAACTAGCTCGCTCACCTATTGGTGTCGGTATAAAATTGGGCGTATATTCCAGAGGTCCCGCACTATTTAGATTAATCCACGACAGAGAACCCCAATAGAGGAGAGCCGTTCAACCTCACTCGGTACTACTACAATGCATCCGCTCAGAACCCAACTCCTTAGCACCCAAAGTTTGGGGACTCCAAGGGAGAGGAGCTGGGAGGGTTCACTGGGCGGCACAGGTCCTTCGCCCAGAAATAGATTTTTCCTACGTCAAAATCCCTTTTCTGGGCTCGAACCTGTGCCGCCCAGTGAATCTATACAAGAGAAAAATGTCACCAAACTTGCAAAATAAAGGAAAAAACATAAGCGTAAGAGAAAAACAGGATGCTTTAATCAGAGATGAATACCAAAAAACAATTATAAGGGTATCTTAAATATGAACATAAATCCAATAAGGTAGGTATAATAATGCCGTGAGTGATAATATATACAGATACTCAGGAGCATAAAATTTACAAATATAATAACAGTATTCAGGTGCGCGACCAACGAATACAATAGGGTATAAATGAGGCAGGTAAGAGGGAGAGATAAAGAGTCAAGGCATTAACCTGTGAGTTACTCGTGAGTAACTACGCTCCCTGCGGCTACTGTAGAAAATTTTAGGGCTTCCAAATGTTTAAGGTAGTGTTTCTTGAACACTGACGGTGATTTCCACCCTGTATACCTGGAAAGGTCTGTAAAATTCATGTGGTGAAAGAAGTTCACCGAGGTGGCAACCGCCCTGATATCATGTGCAAGAGGAAAAGAGTCAGGGTTAGCTTGTTTAATAAAATACAAAATTTGTTGCCTGATCCCTTTAATAGTAATAGTACCGCCTTGTTCTCTAACGAATAGAGGCCCCGAGGAGTTAGAGGAGGTCCGGGATAGATAAGACCTAAGAGTAGTGACAGGGCACAGCGACGGATCTTGCGTGAGGGGAACAATTTTCCAGGAGGTCCATCTGTTTTGAGGGTCTTCATTCTTAGCCAAAAAGAATTTGTTAGGAGAAAGAAGGACCTCTCCTGAAGGCAGAAAGTCAATATGACCCGGGTCTCTCGACAAGGCTGCCAATTCAGAAATTCTTGCCCCGGAAGCCAAGCTCACTAGGAAAAGTGTTTTCCTGAGAAGGGGCATGTAACCACAAGAACTGTTAATGGTATCAGAAGCCAATTTGAGTACGTCATTAAGGAACCAGGTCACCGGGGTAGGACGAGTAACCGGTTTCAGTCTGGCACAAGCTTTCGGAATTGAAGCTAACAAAGAGTCGGTTAAGTCTATGTTAAAACCCACTAGGAAGATCTTTTTCAGAGCCGATTTAATAGTGGTGATAGTATTGGCTGCCAGACCTGATTCTAATAAAGATCTAAAGAAAGTGACTGTAAGGTTCAAGTTCATACAGTTCACGTCTGAGTCTATTAAAAATTTTGCCAACTTTTTAACTGCAGAGTCATACTGACGGATGGTGGAATCCCGTTTATCCGATTCTAGGAACAAGGTGTTTTGAGGATCAATATTGGCACCATGCATAGCCGCAAACTTCATAAAGTCCATAAAGTTAGGGCGCTCTGAATGTTTGAGAAAGCGTACACAACGTGTGTTTGTACTATCTGAGACAGAACCGGATTGGGTATCGGGCGAGGGTATAATCTCAACTCCCGCAGGAGAGGATACCAGTTGCTCTTGGGCCAGTTGGGTGCGACCAAGGCTACTTGTCCCTTGAAGGATCTCAGTTTGTCTAGAACTTTCAGCAAAAGATTCACCGGGGGAAAGAGATAAATCTTTTCCCAGTTGTCCCAATTCTGTGACATGGCGTCTGTGGCGTAAGCCTGAGGGTGTAGATTGGGAGCCACATATACTCTCAATTTGTGGTTGGATTCCGTGGCGAAGAGGTCCACTTGGAGACCGGGAACCTGAGAGAGAATCCACCGAAATGACTTTAGATCGAGTGACCATTCCGATTCTAGAGGGGAGGTCCGGGACAGGGCGTCTGCCACTACATTCCGGACTCCCGCCAGGTGGACAGCTGAAAGATGCCAACGGTTCGAGGCTGCTAGGGAGAATATGGCTACTAGAACATGGTTCAGAGGCCCTGACTTTGACCTGCCTCTGTTGAGGCAGCGGACCACCACTTCGCTGTCGAGGACCAGACGAAGGTGTTGTTTCTTGGGAAGAGCGAGACGTTTCAGGGTTAGAAGAACTGCCATGGCCTCTAGCACATTGATGTGAAAATGGCGGAACAAGGGAGTCCAAAGACCTTGAACTTTCTTGAGCTGAGAATAGCTGCCCCAACCTGATAGGGATGCGTCTGTGTGAATGATTAATTCCGGAGGCGGAAATCGAAGGGGAACTGACTTTGACAGACTGTTTGCTCTTGTCCAAGGAAGAAGTCTTTCCCGTAGAATGGGAGGAAGGCGGACTTTCCTGTCCCGGAGCTTCCGGTTCGCCCTCGAACGCCAGACACGATTGATATCTTTCAATTTTGCCTTCAGAAGAAGATCCGTCACTGAGGCAAACTGAAGGGACCCCAGAATCTTCTCTTGGAGTCGTCTGGAACTTACTTTGTCTTTGAGAAAGCGTTTGGTGTTCCTTGCAATCTCTAACCTCTTGGGTCTGGGAAGACACAGAGTATGAGATATAAGATCCCATTGCAGGCCGAGCCATTGGAACTTCGATTTTGGAAGAAGACGGGACTTCTTGAAGTTGATCTGGAAGCCTAGAGATTGAAGATAATGGATGACTTTGTGAGTGGCTTTTAGGCAATTTTGGGAGGTGTCTGACCAAATGAGCCAGTCGTCCAGATAGGCTACTACTTGAATCCCTTGATTCCTGAGTTCCTGAACAGCGACTTCTGCTAGCTTTGTGAAGATCCTTGGGGCAATGTTGAGCCCGAAAGGCATCACCTTGAAGGAGTAACTTTTGTCCCCTAAGCGAAAGCCTAGGTACGGACGGAAGTGTCTCGCTATCGGGACGTGATAGTAGGCGTCTGTAAGATCGATAGAGGTGGTGACGGCCCCACGGGGAAGTAAGGTCCGCACCTGCGAGACGGTAAGCATTCGAAACTTGTCGCATTGAATGGACAAGTTGAGAAGGGATAGATCTAGAATCACTCTTCTCTTGTCTGAATCCTTCTTCGGGACACTGAACAGCCGACCTTGAAACTTCAGATGTTTCGTTTCTTGTATGGCGTTCTTTTGTAAAAGATCCTGGACAAATTCGACCAGGTCCGGAGTGGAATGTTGACGAAATTTGTTCGGAGGAGGAGGTCCTTGAATCCAACTCCACCCTAGTCCCTTGGAGATGATACTGAACGCCCAGGGACTGAACCTCCATTTGTTGCGGAAGGCATAGAGCCTCCCCCCTACCTGCTGTACCTCAGTATTGGTTTGAGGAGTTGCCTCCACGTCCGCCTCGGAAGTTCTTTCCTCTGCGAAAGGCTCTTCCCCTGCCTTTGTTCTGGTTAGAGCCACGGTGGTAGCCTCTACCTCTACCATAACTCTGGGAAGAGCTATGAGCCTCGTAGGACTGGTTAAAGGCAGGGGAAGTGGCGGAGGCACCAGAAAGCTGGCTCTTAGGTAGCAGAACGGTGACATAGTCATCCGAAGGAGCCCGAGAGGTGGAAGGCTGTGCAGGGGCAACAGAAGATGGAGGAAGAGGCAGCCGGAAGTTGGATGAAGCACTCTGTTGTTGCCTGAACTGGGTGGAGGTATATGGTCTAAGCTTCTTCCTACCCCGGGCTTGATAATTTGCGGGGTCATACTTGCGTTTAGGGGTCAAACCCCAACGGGCTTTAAGGCTCTGATTAACCCTAGTGGCCTCCGCCAAGACTTCCTCTACGAGATCCTCGGGGAAGAGATTTGAACCCCAACAGGAGGACCGGATGAGTTTATTAGGTTCATGCCTAATCGTAGCCTCAGCTAGAACATGCTTGCGACATCTGCGTTTAGCAGTAGCGAAGTCATACAAGTCATAATACAAAGACTGTAACGTAGCCTTGTTGAGAGACTTAAAAATACTCTCCGTATCGTAAGTCAAGGCTATCGACTCCGTGGATGTGGCCAGGTTTAGAGTACGGCCCACACGTAGGCGGGAATCATATTCCTGTTTAATGAGGGATTCCGGGAGACGGGGAAGCTTCTCACTAAACAAGACTGAGGCACAGTCTGCTGCAAGCTTGCCGGAGGTAAAGGTGGTATGGACGTTGTCCCAACACTCAATACCTGAGGGAAGAAGGAGGGAGATTGGATCCACCTCTCGGATGGGAGGCAAGGGCTTCTCCTCCAGAGCATATTGAAAGGCAAGATCTGCCACCTTATTGACGCATGGAGTCAAGGTGGTCTTGTCCATTAAGAACATCGTAAAGGAGCTTTTATAAGGCGTCAGCATGGTGTTAGTGCAGCCGATGTCATTCAAAAATCTGGCCCAAACAGATTGGGCTTGCTCCTTCGGGAAGATGACCGTCTCTTTGGGGACCTTGTCTAATCGGACTAAAGCTTCCTCGGTAAGTCTGGCATAACCATGAAATGGAAATGCCAGACCCGGAGGAAAGAATTCAAAGTCCTCTAGAGGACGAGTGCCAAGGCCCTCCAGAGTCAACATTCCGTCTGAGAACGGGGAATGAAGAGCCATCCGCCAGGGGTTGTTCTTGGCAAACGGCGGGAGCTTAGAGGCATCCGGTATGAGAGAGCTTTGGACTCTCTCCGGAGCTCCTTGCTCTAAAGCCCCAATTCTCTGACCGAAGTTAGAGAACATCGTGTCCATCCTCGACTGCATCTCCGAAACCAACTTTGCCTGCATCTCCGACACGATGCGAAGCATAGCTGATTCGGAAAGGCCCGGGCTAGCAGCAGGAGGGGCGGAAGGAACTCCCGGGTCGTGAGACTTAGAGGAGGAACCAGAGGTCTTTGAAGACGGGTTCGTACCATGTTTAGAGCCATGAGAAGTCTTGTGAGGCTTGCGAGCTTTGGGTAAGGTCCTTGAAGTAGACTTATCCTTAGGGGGAACCGGGTATGAACGTTGAGACGAATCACGGTCCCCAGAAAATCCAAGAAAGGAAGAGCGATCAGAAGAAGAAGAAAGAGCGGGGCTGAGGATAGGAATCTCAGCGCCGGACACACCTGCCTCACTTACCACCCTACCTGTATCCGGCTCGTCTAGCAACATTGGTTCGACGTCCAGGTTCATGGAGGCAACATTGTCCTCCAGACCTCCGGGGGCGTCCGATGGATCTTGCTCTGGGTCGATGAGACCCGTTATAGTGGCATCAATGTGGGCAATGATGGGAGCTGCCACATGCCTAGCCACAGCAGCTGAAGACTTGGCGTTGGGGTAAACCATGGTGCAGTAGTCCTCAGATAGGACGTACGGCCGCTTAGACTTTACATTCCGGGCAAACCCACCAACCCACACCTTGAGTGTGGCCCGAGCCGCAGACTTTTGCTCCGGGGATGCCTGAAATAATAGTGGGAATTATAAAAGGGAGACTCCCAATGGTCCTTCAAGACCATAGATATCTTACTAATAGTAAATAAAATAAGAAGGCAATATAGCCAACGGGACTCACCGAGTCAGATCCAAGGGTAGTGATGAGGTCGAAGCAAATCACACAGTTATCCGGGTGCCATACCACAACGTCTTCCAGTTGAACCCCACAAGGGGCATGAGATCGGCAGACGGAGTGGCCACAAGGCTGGTGCAGAACAGCTGCACAGGCCGGCGTCAGACAATGCACCATCTGTAAAAAGAATAGTATATGAGAAACTGTAATTCTCTTAAGTAGGGGCGGGTCTGGAGGACCCGGGCCTAACATAGGTCTAACACAAGATTAGAGCTTAACTGTACTATTCTTTAAGTGGCCTAACATAGGTCTAACACAAGAATAGAGCTTAACTGTACTATTCTTTTAAGTAGGGGCGGGTCCGGAGGACCCGGGCCTAACATAGGTCTAACACAAGATTAGAGCTTAACTGTACTAGTCTTTAAGTAGGGGCGGGTCCGGAGGACCCGGGCCTAACATAGGTCTAACACAAGATTAGAGCTTAACTGTACTTTTTTTTTTTTTTTCTTTTTTTTAATTTTAAAATTTTTTTTTTTTTTTTTTTTTTTTTTTTTTTTTTTTTTTTTTTTTTTTTTTTTTTTTTTTTTTTAAATAGGGGCGGGTCCGGAGGACCTGGGCCTAACATAGGTCTAACGCAAGGTTAGAGCTTAACTGTAATAGTCTTACATAGGGGCGGGACCGGAGGTCCCGGGCCTAAACATAAGTCTAACTTGAAACTAAAGTATAGCCATCCATTCCGGTCAAGCCGGGAGCATAAAAAAGGATGCAATAACAAGGAATTAAGACACATAGTGTCTGATTTCCCGGGGTGGGGTAGACCCCGGGCCGGGAAATAAAGGTATATTCAATACCAATTCCTTTAGGGACTCCGGGGTAGTGATCTGTCATATATAATCATCATAGGAAATGTTATAAAATAATAGGGGGGCGGAACTGTAACTAAGAACTGCCAATCGAACCCGGAGGGTTTCGTATAACATAAGCCAGAATGAAAAGTGAATATAAAATAGGGTACACCGGGATCCAACTCTGTAGACCGGTGGCCAACCAGACTAGACAGAGACTAAACCGCCGGGCCACCCGGAGGACAAAGTCCATAAACACTTAACTACCCCCTCTAAAAGGAGGGAAGGCAACGGTCCCTTAGTGGAGGGGGGAGAAGCCTAGCCTCCCACCTAGCTAGAGGGGGAGCGTGGGGGAGGATCACGTGATACGAGGCAGCAGGGCTACCAACTGACGATCCCCAACCAGACAGATCAAACGGAGTAATGGCACAAATATTCATTATAATAATAATAATAGCGTTAAATATATGAATAAACACATAGAAAATTTTTGGGCAAGGCATGCAACATAAATAATTAAATCACAAAAGACACACCTGATGGCTAAAATAACATTGCCGCCTTAGCACGGTCGGCAGCCATAGCGATACGTAAATGATATCGGCCCAAAAATTGAACCACGAGGATTCTAAACGCTAAATAATGAATATTCACAATAACAAATAATATTTGATAATAAAAATAATACACATAGTAACACCGCAAGTGAAAATTAAAAGCTCTCAAAAACAGGAGTACCAACTGTAGTGAAATCAAGCAAGATCGGTATGAACGAAGAGAATAACTCCTATAATATAAATATTAAACGATCTAGGTTGCTCAAAACACAGTAAAATCCAGCTTGGTACTTAACTTAGACGGTGTCTCCTGGGAAACCGACGAAGAAGCCATAATTCACTAGAAAATATCCAAAATCGAGAGCACCAGAAAAATGCGGGTTACTTTGATCGTTGTGCTAAAAGGAGTTGGGTTCTGAGCGGATGCATTGTAGTAGTACCGAGTGAGGTTGAACGGCTCTCCTCTATTGGGGTTCTCTGTCGTGGATTAATCTAAATAGTGCGGGACCTCTGGAATATACGCCCAATTTTATACCGACACCAATAGGTGAGCGAGCTAGTTAACCTAGCACTCCTTTACATTTTTTCTCTGGTATATTTAGCAGTAAATTACCTAAGAATAAGTGCTAAATGGAGCTTATTCACTGGGCGGCACAGGTTCGAGCCCAGAAATACAGTCCCTGAATAGCTGCCTCATCTTTGGAAGGGACATGATCTTGAAGTTTTCATCCAGCCAAATATGGTCTTTCCTATCTATGTTTCTTTCTGCACAGATTTTATTTGTGTACTCCAGATAAAAGTTTAATTGTCTAACTGGACAAATTTTTGGCTTGGTAGGGTGACACCTAAAGCTGAATTCAATAGGAGTGTAATTGTTTCTCTGATTCTTGGCCATGAAGGAAGGGTGGTTCCTTAACACAATGGTTTCTGGCGTGAAAGTGCTCCTAGAGATACATAGATGATTAAATTGGTTAGCTCTCAATGGGCAAGCCAAAGCTACGAGGAATAAGGTCTTCTGAATCATGAGCAGCATAGAATCATCTCTTGTAGTGTTGAGGAAGGAAACCACTTTATCAAGATCCCAGCCTGGAAATCGATGAGAATTGCTGGGTCTTCTTCTATTTACTCCATCAAGCATAGCTTTAATGTACTTGTCTTCTGCTAGACAATAATTGGGAAGTATCCCTTCAAAACCGGTCCAAGAGCAGCTCGGTATCCTTTTAGTGTGTTGTATGCTAGGCCCTTATCTATTAATTCGTTAAAAATGTTATTTTCATTAGTAAAATAAATTTTTGAATATACTTACCCGATAATCATGTAGCTGTCAACTCCGTTGCCCGACAGAATTCTACGGGAGGGATACGCCAGCTATCACTATACTAGAAGGGGGTGTACTCACCAGCGCCACCTGTGGCCAGGTACTGCAGTACTTCTTGTTGACACCACCTCACTTTTTCCTCGGTCCACTGGTTCTCTATGGGGAGGAAGGGCGGGTCAATTAAATCATGATTATCGGGTAAGTATATTCAAAAATTTATTTTACTAATGAAAATAACATTTTTCAATATTAAACTTACCCGATAATCATGTAGCTGATTCACACCCAGGGGGGTGGGTGAAAACCAGTGTACAGGACTAAAGGATAGCTAAGTATCCCGTATTTCATATAATCAGTTATTTCAGAATAACAATGAAATAATAAGTACCTGGTAAGGAAGTCGACTTGAACCGTTACTCTGCCTTTATTAAGTTCGTCTTCCTTACTGAGCGCAGCGTTCCTCTTAGGAGGCTGAATCAACTCTAAGGTGCTAAAGTATATAGGGCTGCAACCCCTACTAAAGGACCTCTACACAACCTCTAACCCAGGCGCTTCTCAAGAATGAATTGACCACCCGCCAAATCAAAAGGATGCGGAAGGCTTCTTAGCCTACCGTAACAACCATAAAAACAACAATAAAAGCATTCAAGAGAAAGGTTAAAAAAGGTTATGGGATTAAGGGAATGTAGTGGCTGAGCCCTCACCTACTACTGCACTCGCTGCTACGAATGGTCCCAGGGTGTAGCAGTTCTCGTAAAGAGACTGGACATCTTTAAGATAAAATGATGCAAACACTGACTTGCTCCTCCAATAAGTTGCATCCATTATGCTCTGCAGAGAACGGTTCTTATTAAAGGCCATCGAAGTGGCTACGGCTCTCACTTCGTGGGTCCTTACCTTCAGCAAAGCAAGGTCTTCCTCCTTCATATGAGAATGGGCTTCTCTAATCAGAAGCCTTATATAATACGAAAGTCCGTTTTTGGACATGGGCATCGAAGGTTTCTTGATTGCACACCATAAGGCTTCTGACTGTCCTCGTATAGGTTTTGACCTATTAAGATAATATTTTAGAGCTCTGACAGGGCAAAGAACTCTTTCTAGCTCGTTACCTACCATGTTGGAAAGGCTAGGAATTTCAAACGATCTAGGCCAAGGACGTGAAGGAAGTTCATTCTTAGCTAAAAATCCGAGCTGTAAAGAACATGTTGCAGATTCGGATGTGAACCCGATGTTCTTGCTGAAGGCATGAACCTCACTGACTCTTTTAGCTGTTGCAAGGCAGACGAGGAAAAGAGTCTTGAGGGTAAGGTCCTTGAAGGAAGCTGACTGGAGAGGTTCGAACCTAGGCGACATAAGGAACCTTAAGACTACGTCTAGATTCCAGCCTGGAGTGGGTAAACGACGTTCTTTAGCAGTCTCAAAAGACTTAAGGATGTCTTGAAGGTCCTTGTTGGAAGAAAGGTCCAAACCTCTGTGGCGGAGAACTGAAGCCAACATACTCCTGTACCCTTTAATCGTAGGAGCCGAAAGGGATCTCTCATTCCTTAGATGTAATAGGAAGTCAGCTATTTGGGTTACAGAGGTATTGGTGGATGAAACTGCATTGGCTCTACACCAGCTCCGGAAGACTTCCCACTTGGATTGGTAGACTCTACGAGTGGATACCCTCCTTGCTCTGGCAATCGCACTGGCTGCCTCTTTCGAAAAGCCTCTAGCTCTAGCGAATCTTTCAACAGTCTGAAGGCAGTCAGCCGAAGAGCGTGGAGGTTTGGGTGCAACTTGTCTACGTGAGGTTGACGTAGAAGGTCCACTCTTAGAGGAAGAGTCCTGGGGATGTCGACCAGCCATTGTAGTACCTCTGTGAACCATTCTCTTGCAGGCCAAAGGGGAGCAACCAGCGTCAGCCGTGTCCCTTCGTGCGAGATGAACTTTTGAATGACTCTGTTGATGATCTTGAACGGTGGGAATGCGTAAAGGTCGAGATGGGACCAATTCAGCAGAAAAGCATCCACATGAACTGCTGCTGGGTCTGGAACTAGGGAACAGTACAAAGGAAGTCTCTTGGTCATGGAGGTGGCAAACAGATCTATTGTAGGCTGACCCCACAAGGTCCAAATTCTGTTGCACACGCTCTTGTGAAGGGTCCATTCCGTGGGGATGACCTGATCTTTTCTGCTTAGGCGATCTGCTGAGACGTTCATGTTGCCCTGAATGAACCTCGTTACTAGGGTGAGGTTTAGACTTCTTGACCAAATGAGGAGGTCCCTTGCGATCTCGTACAGGTTCCTCGAATGGGTCCCTCCCTGCTTGGAGATGTAGGCTAAGGCTGTGGTGTTGTCGGAGTTCACCTCCACCACCTTGCCTAGCAGGAGGGACTTGAAGTTCAATAGGGCCAAATGAACTGCCAGGAGCTCCTTGCAGTTGATGTGGAGCGTTACCTGTTCCTTGTTCCACGTTCCCGAGCATTCCTGTCCGTTCAAGGTCGCGCCCCAGCCCGAGTCTGATGCATCCGAGAAGAGATGAAGATTGGGGGTCTGAATCGCTAACGATAGGCCCTCTTTGAGAAGGAGGTTGGTCTTCCACCACAAGAGAGTGGTCTTCATCTCTTTGGTGACCGGGATAGAGACTGCTTCGAGCGTCAAATCCTTGTCCCAATGAGCTGCTAGATGGAATTGAAGAGGGCGGAGGTGGAGTCTCCCTAACTCGATGAACAGGGCTAACGATGACAGGGTCCCTGTGAGACTCATCCACTGTCTCACCGAGCAACTGCTCCTCTTCAGCATGCTCAGGATGCAATCTAGGGCTTGGCTTATCCTTGGGGCCGATGGAAAAGCCCGAAAATCCTGACTCCGAATCTCCATTCCCAGGTAAACAATGGATTGGGAGGGAATGAGCTGGGACTTTTCGAAGTTGACTAACAGACCCAGTTCCTTGATCAAGTCCAAAGTCCAGTTGAGACTCTCCAGACAGCGACGACTCGTGGAGGCTCTCAACAGCCAGTCGTCTAAGTAAAGGGAGGCTCTGATGTCGGATAAGTGGAGGAATTTTGCAATATTCCTCATCAGAAGCGTAAACACCATAGGAGCTGTGCTTAGGCCAAAACACAGGGCTTGGAATTGGTACACAACCTTTCCAAAAACGAATCTCAGGAAAGGTTGGGAGTCTGGATGAATAGGAACGTGAAAGTATGCGTCTTTCAGATCCAAAGAGACCATCCAGTCCTCCTGCCTGACCGCTGCTAGGACCGACTTCGTCGTCTCCATAGTGAACGTCTGCTTGGTGACATAAGCATTGAGCGCGCTGACGTCCAGCACCGGTCTCCAACCTCCTGTCTTCTTGGCCACCAGAAAGAGACGGTTGTAGAAGCCCGGGGATTGATGGTCCCGGACTATAACCACTGCCTTCTTCTGTAACAGGAGCGACACCTCCTGGTGCAACGCTAGCCTCTTGTCCTTTTCCTTGTAGTTGGGAGAGAGGTTGATGGGAGAAGTGGTCAGAGGGGGTTTGCGGCAGAATGGTATCCTGTAACCCTCCCTCAGCCACCTGACAGACTGGGCGTCTGCACCTCTCTTTTCCCAAGCTTGCCAGAAGATCTTGAGTCTGGCTCCTACTGCTGTCTGGAGAGGAGGAGAGTCAGTGTTTGCCTTGAGAAGTCTTGGAACCTTTCCTAGACTTGCTCCTGGAAGAGTCTGGACGGGAGCTTCCTCGGCTGGGGGCTCTACCACGAAAGGGCGGAATAAACCTCGTAGCAGGCGTATCAGCAACTGGGGTGCGGTAAGTCCTGGGGACTGAGGGAGCAACCTTAGTCTTACGAGCTGAAGAGGCCACAAGATCATGAGTGTCTTTCTGAATCATTGCCGCAGACAAGTCCTTGATAAGTTCTTCGGGAAACAAGAACTTAGAAAGCGGAGCGAAAAGGAGTTGAGACCTTTGACAAGGTGTGATGCTGGAAGAAAGGAAGGTACAAAGTTGCTCCCTTTTCTTAAGAACTCCCGACACAAAAATTGAAGCAAGCTCGCCAGATCCATCCCTAATAGCTTTATCCATGCAGGACATTAAAAGCATGGCCGAGTCTTTGTCCGCAGGGGAGGTCTTCTTGCTAAGGGCCCCCAGGCACCAGTCTAGAAAATTGAACATCTCAAAGGCACGAAATACACCCTTTAGTAAGTGGTCTAGATCGGAGAAGGTCCAGCAAACCTTAGAGCGCCTCATTGCTGTTCTACGAGGAGAGTCGACCAAACTCGAGAAGTCAGCCTGGGCAGAGGCAGGTACTCCCAAGCCTGGTTCCTCTCCTGTGGCATACCATACGCCCGCTTTAGAAGTGAGCTTAGTCGGTGGGAACATAAAGGAAGTCTTTCCTAGTTGCTGCTTAGACTGCAACCACTCCCCTAAAATTCTTAGAGCTCTCTTAGAGGACCTTGCAAAGACGAGCTTAGTATAAGTTGACTTGGCTGGCTGCATGCCCAGCGAAAACTCAGATGGCGGAGAGCGGGGGGTAGCAGAGACAAAATGGTCTGGGTATACCTCTCTGAAAAGAGCCAGGACCTTACGAAAGTCAATAGGAGGAGGAGAAGACTTGGATTCTTCCACGTCTGATGAGGGATCCAGGTGTGCAGCCTCATCATCAGAAACCTCATCACCAGAGTGTAGCGAAGTGAGAGGTAAGGTATGCTGAACAGCAGAATCTGCACGAGCGGGAGCAAAAACGCTTGTGGTTTCATCCTCAAGTCTCTGTTGCTGAGGCAAAACCTGAGGTTCAGGCTGCAAAGGCTGGTCAAAAGGAGTAGCAGAAGGTAGGCGCATGGGTTGAGGAGGCTGACTCCTGGCATGAGTGTCTTGACTCAAGAGTTGCGCTTGCTGTAAGGTTAGCGGATGCGCAGTAGCAGGTTCCTGAGGAACGAGTTGAGGTTCCTGAGGTGTGAGCTGCGAGAGTTGAGGTAGTGGCTGCGCAGAACGCAGTTCTTGTCTCGCGAGTTGAGGTTCCTGAGGCGCAAGGCTAAGGTGATGAGGCTCTCGCCTTGAGGAGGGTTGAGGTCGCTGCAGCGAGAGCTGAGGTGTCTGCCTCATGGATGGGAGAGGTTGTTGTACCTCAAGAGAGTGTTGCCTCACTGGTGGAACCGCAAGTGGAAGCGGAGGAAGTAAGGTATAAGCTTCCTGTTCCCATTGCTGAGGTTGCCTTAAGGAAGGCGGAGGTAGCTGCACACCGCTGGAAACTGGCAACTCAGTACGTGGTAAGGTATCCTGAGGAGCCTCAACATCGTACGCCTGGCAGACAGGACTGCGGTTAGGCGGAGCGATCGCAGGAGGAGGTGTAACCTTCTCAGCCTGACACTCACGCATTAAGACCGCAAGTTGTGACTGCATGGACTGCAGTAGAGTCAACTTGGGGTCGGCAGACACTAAGGTCTGCTGAGGCAAAGCCTTAACAGAAGAGATCTGTTGCGGCAGCACCTTACTCCTCTTAGGAGGTGTGCAGTCAGCTGATGACTGCGGCGAGTCAGAGCTGATCCAATGACTGCAGCCAGGTTGTAGAGCTCTTGAGGTCTGGACTTTGCGTTTGAGAGGTCTTGAGACCTGAGTCCAACGTTTTCTCCCTGATAATTCTTCAGCAGACGAGTAAAAGACGGGCTCAATCGTCTGCGGGTGGGAGTGACGGTCTTTGTAAGACACGCCCGCAACCACCGAGGATACTTCTGTGCGCCGATCAAGGCCTGCCGAACCCTTTTGCCCTTCGACATTGCTTCTCCCCTGGGCTTGGGAGTTTGCAAGAGGTCCCGGACTGGGAGGACGACTGGCACGCACAGAAGTACCCTCACGCACCACACTGAAACTGACACTAGCACTTGGCACTGCACTGACACTCGCACTTGTCACAGCACTGGCACTATTACCTCC
>NC_090725.1:109383963-109570952 GCF_036898095.1 Palaemon carinicauda | reverse complement strand
CAGATATGCCATGTGTACGCTAGGGCGCCCTTGTGGTAGACAGGCCGAACTATTCCAACCAATTCAGACCTTCTCTGCCGCTCTTCTCAGGCGAGCACAACTATTGGGACACTCACTCGTGATTAACCTGGATTTTAGCAGTATTTTGGTGATGTAACTTCCTATTTTCGGGTTCTGGCATTCGGTTTTATTTGTTTGTTTGATCTGTGATCACGTGTTCCATCACCTTAAAAGGTTAGGATTAGAAATTTTTCAACCTATTTTAATAGCTAACGAAAGCATGATGGCGATATGTAAACATCTCGCCCATTGATGACGTCACAGCCTTATGACGTAAGCTGAAAGTCTGACTTGCCTTTTATAAAGAATGATAAGTGAATACAGTGAACCCTCGTTATCGCGGTAGATAGGTTCCAGACCCGACCGCGAAGGTGAAAATCCGCGAAGTAGGTGACACCATATTTACCTATCCATTTAACATGTATATTCAGACTTTTAAAACCTTCCCTTGTACGTAGTACTGTTAACAAACTACCCTTCAATGTACAGAACACTTAATGCATGTACTACAGTACCCCATAAACTAAAACAGTCACAAATATTAAAGGCGATTTTATATCATGCATTTCCTAAACACGCCAAAAAACACGATAAAAAATGGCAACCAATGTTTTGTTTACGTTTCTCTGATCATAATGAAGATACAAACGCATTTAGTGTACACATCTGTGTATAGGTTAGTTTTTGCATCGATTATATTGATTATACAGTATGTTGATTTTGTTATTACCAATGTTTTACTTAATTTTTCTTAGGACTTCCAAATGAAATGTTTTTCTTTATGACGCCGCCTGAAACGACGGCGTCATAAAGTACGCTCAGTAAACAACCACGCTCAGTAAACAAAGAAGGCATTTAACGCGCATGATGAAAGTGATAAATAAACGGATTTTGAGCGAAGCGAAAAATCTATTTTTGGGTAAGATGGCCATGTCGTCCTGATGGAAGTTCCTCTAAGGTAGCTTCCTAGGGTATATTACAACTACGTCGATATTCCCAGAGAAGTTACCTTAAGGTACCCAGAATTCTAACTCCTGGAGCGAATATCCTTAATAAAAGAGCCAGGGATATCGTATAAATCAGAGGACGTATTCTTGACACGCCACATGGCAATCTGTACCCCGAACAGAGTTAACACTTCGTAGGGGTCAAATGGCAAGAAAACGAAAACGAGAAAGAAAAGGGGAGAGCCGTTCGTAAGGCCCTCTCTTCTCCCGTTTCGTAAGCGTGCCCTGCGCCGATTCTGGCGCCATCTGCATTCCTTGTAGCGAAACACGAGGTGCTACAGATACTGTATGTAGGGAGGGGTCCTACGGCCCTTTCATTGAAAGGGAAGGGCGGGTCCATCAGGACGACATGGCCATCTTACCCAAAAATAGATTTTTCGCTTCGCTCAAAATCCGTTTTTTGGGCTCAAGCCATGTCGTCCTGATGGAAGTATACCAGAGCATTACTGTATCTGTGGATTCTCAAAATGTGCCGTACTCCTCAGAAGTATTTCCCCCAGTCGACGCGACCTAGAGACCTAAGATGTTACCGTCATACATCTTTTCAACTAATCATAAACCATGATAGAGCTTCCTGCCCCCAACAGGGAAGAGTCTTACTAGACTCTGGGAAAGTCTCGAAGAGTACATATATCTAAGTATGAACCCCAGGCAAGCGAGTATAGTGGTCTCACCCCATACTGGGTAAAGCGAAGTTCGAAAAGAATCACTGTGTCAATATGAAATATCGACCAGTCCTCCGCTCAAAACACGTATTGGACAAAGGTTTATATCCGCTTAGGAGGAAACTCGTAAATCCGCCACCATCCCTTTATGGGATGGAGTCCTCCAGCTAAGGGAAAGCATAAACCAATGCAATATTAGCTTGCATAAGGGAACATTCTATTAGAATTATCCCCGGGTAAATATACATAGAATGAATGCTCACAGGTGAAGGAGACGCAAGGTTCTCAAGAACCAGTTTATTGACAGACAACAAACAGGTTAACCACACTCATATATATATATATATATATATATATATATATATATATATATATATATATATATATATATATATATATATATATATATATATATATATATATATATATATATATATATCTATATATATATATATATCTATATATATATATATATATATATCTATATATAAGAGGAGGATAACTAAAACTTTAAGCATAAGTATGATAGTAAACAGAAACTTGTTTGTCTGAAAGAAAAAACATTGGAGCCACTTTTAAGATACCAAAGTATCAAAGTCAAAAGTCTGTTTTACTAATCAGTCACATTAGCGTTAGAAACGCTCGGCACGCATGTTTGCACTTATGCTGGGTTTACCTTTGAAAGTGGAACAGTCAACGTGGGTCACCCAGTACCCTCACATAGTTTGTAGTACAACATGTGACTACATACTCACCCTGGAATTAATTGTCCCAATTAAGCTACTGTTCCTCGCAGAGTTAAACAGCAGGGTTAACGACGCAACCCACTGCTACCACAGAACCTCTTAGTTGCTGCACTTGCTTCGCATAGTGACGAAAGAACACTCTGGAAGACTTCCAGCCAGTGTACGAACGAAGATGTCCAAAATCCCTACAACTAAAGAAGTTTAAGGATGAAGCAACTTTCCTCGGATCTTGACCTGTGGGTGAACAGTCAGGATCCGCTCTGCGAATAAGATATGTGATTTTCGCCCTGAGTTGTTTCAGTAATAAATTTTGAGCCTGACGTTTCTCCCCTGGCCAGATGGCCACCCTTGAAGTCTGAAGTTCTACGAAGATAGACCTTTAGGCATTCTACTGGACATAGAGATGCATCTTCTTTCAGAGGGCAGATTCTTCAGGGACCCCACCTGATGGTGGGTAACTCGTTCTTGGTGAGAAACGTAGGATCCGGAAATAGGTTCAGTTCACCCATCCAGGAACTGAACACGACCTTCCTCTCTCGAGAGGGGTATGATCTCACTAACCCTGGTCCCGGACGCTAGTGCAAAAAGGAGGATAACTTATGGGTCAAATCCTTTAACGCACACTCCTTATTGTTCAACAGCGAAGCAAAATGAAGAACTTTTCTAAAGACCATGAATTGGGCTTTGGAGGTGCTAAAGGTCTGAGCCTAGCGCAGGCTTTCGGAACTTTTATAAAAGATCTCGTTAGCGAGGTCGACCTGGAAGGCATATAGAATGGGTCTTGTCAAAGCAGACCTACATGTTAAAATCGTGTTAGTTACCGATCCATAACCATGGAGATGGATGAAGAAAGATAAGCAGAAGTCCGTCGTGATCTCCTGCGGAATCTTCGTCTGACAAGGGCTACCCATTCTCTCCAAGATGACTCATATTGCCTTTTAAAAGGTTTGCACTTATAATCCTCTAGGAAGTCCATGCTGGCTTTCGAAATCCCGAAACACTTTCTCACCTGTTAAGGAAAGAAAATCATGAGCTGCTGGGTCCGGGTTTTCTGTAATGAAGCGCAGACAATTGACTTCTGGACTCACTGGGTCAGAACTGGATCTGGTAGCGGTCGAAACTCCAATCGTAGTTCCCATGCCAGAGGGAACCCCACACTGTTCGGCCACTTGTGGGCCACTACTGCTGCTACTCCCTTAAATGATCTCAGTTTGTTGAGGACCCTCAACAGAAGGTTGTAAGGAGGGAACAGATAAATCCTGAACCATCTGTTCCAGTCGAGGGACATCGCTTCCACTGCTTCCGCCAAGGGGTCCTCGTACGGGGACACATACAGGGGCAACTTCTTGTTGTCTTTCGTCGCAAAGAGGTCTAGCCGCAGTTCTGGGACTTGACTCAGAATGAAGGAGAATGGTCCTGCGTCTAGGGACCATTCCGACTCTATCGGTGTGAACCTGGATAGAGCGTCCGCTGTCACATTGCGGACTCCTTGAAGGTGAACTGCTGACAGGTACCATTTCTTCTTCCCCCAAATCGGAAGATGGCCAACATCACCTGGTTGAGAGGTGGTGACCTTGATCCTTGTCGATTCAAGCATCTCACAACTCCCCCGCTGTCCAGCACCAACCTAATGTGGATCGAGCGATGCGGGGAGACTTTCTTTAAGGAAAGAAGGACTGTCATAGTCTCTTGAAAATGACTGTGAGAGGTCTTGAATAGACTGGACCAAGACCCTTGGGCCTTTTTCTGATGAGAGTGAAATCCCCATCCCTCCTTCGAGGCGTCTGAGTGACTCGTCACCGACGGGGGAGGTGGATGAAGAAGAACCGACTTCCTAAGGAGTCTGGCTTGGGACTAAGGCCTGAGAAGAGTATTTCGACGAAGCGGAACTGGTCTTCTCAGATCTCTTCGCGCATCTGATGCATAACTACTCCAATCTCCGGTTGCATCATTTAGCTGTGCTCTTAGCACCGGGTCTGTCACCGAAGTAAACTGGAGAGACCCCAGTACACTCTCCAGTTCGCATCTGATATCCATACGGAATTTAGAAGTCTCTTGACAGAACCAGCTATCTCCTTTCTTTTCTCCGCCATGACGGAGAAAACGGTGTGACATTAGGTCCCAGTGGATTCACACCCACCGGAACTTAGAGATGGAGGAAGTTGAGACTTTTCCTGTTGATCTTGAAGCCTTGATAATCTAGGAAATGGATCACATACAGGGAAGCTTGCAAGCATTCTGTCCTGGGTGCTGCCCACACCAGCCAAAAATCCAGGTAGGCTACTAACTGAATTCCCTTTAGGCGTAATTGACTGAGAACTACGTTCGCAAGCATCGTGAAAATCCTTGGGGCTATTTTAAGCCCGAGAGGCATGGCTTTGAAGACGTATAGTCTTCGTTGTAGCCTTAACCTTAGGTAGGAGGAGAATCGACAATAGATTGGAACGTGCCGATAGGCGTCTGACAAAACTATGGAGGCGGTAAATGCCCTCTTGGGCAGTAAGGTCCTTATGTGTTGCATTGTTAGCATCTTGAACCTGTAGTTCGCTATGAACTTGTTAAGTGGCGACAAGTCCAGAATGACTCCGAGTTTTCCGAGTCTTTCTTGGGAACACAAAAACAGCCTCCCTTGGAATTAGATGGACTTTACCCTTCGGATTACTTTTCCTCTAACAGTTCTTGAATGAACTCCTCCAGAACGGGGGTGGAGTATCGGAAAAACGCCGAGGGTATGGGGATGGAGTGCTGTACCAGCTCCAGCCCAGTCCCTTCTTGAGTAGGCTGTGGACCCAGGGATCGAAGGTCCACCGATCCCAAAAGCGTTGGAGACTCCCTTCTACCAATATCATCTCGCTCGGACTGTTGTCCTGAGGTCTTGCCTCTCTGACCGCGACCACCCATGAAACCCCTTCTCCTTGAGGGGCGCCTAGACGAACTTCTGGCTGCTCCTCTAGGCTTGTTCGACAGGCAGTTGACTGACCTTCGAACGATGGGTTGAATGCCGGAGACTGTGTCGACACGAATTGGGGAACCCACTGAAGTGTGGTCGGGGTTTTTGCCACCATCTGGGGCACTGAGGGCATCAGCAAATGCCGTTGCTGCTGTTGTCTACTTGACTTAGCTGGCCGAGAAAGTATCCTAATCCTTTTAGTCTTCCTCCAAGGTTGGGGACCCCATCCGGGGAAGAATTTCTCTTGGTAGACAGGCCCCACTCCTGGAGAAGATTTCTATCGTCCGTGGCGGCCCTATCAACCTTTTTGACCGATTCACTAGGGAAAAGTCTTTGTCCCAACTGTTGGAGGAGATTAGTTTCCTTGGCTCGTGCCTCATCGTAGCCCGGGCGAACACGAATTCCCTACAGATTCTCTTCGCCCTGACGGAGCTGTAGAGATCCTTCGTCACAGTGGCCAGATAAGTCTTGATCACAACCATGAACGTTTCATGGACCTTGGGATCACTTGTCATCGTCTCAAAAGTGGACTGAAGAGACAAAGAGGCAGCCTGTTTTTCTTTTGTCTCGAGTTCTCTCCGCAAAAGAAAGCCAGACAGCTTAGAGAGGATCTCGCCGAACCGGCATCCGGCAAAATCCGCCTCCCACATCTGGACTGAGAAGGTAGGATGGACGTCCTTCCAGTCCTTGTTTTGCTTATTAAATCTTCCTTTCTAAAGGCCAGCAACAAGGGTTTACACTCCACCAGGGAGGGGAAAGGCTTGCCAGCCTCGACTGTTTTCAAAACCGCCGCAAACCCTTTCAGCGAAAAGGGGGAAGGCTGTGGCAGGAGAGGACACAAAGGAAGGGAGCCTCTTACTCAAATACAGCTACCTTTGAGTTCATGAAGCCCCTCTCTTTCATCGAAGATGAAAGCAAGCCATGAGCCTAGCATGGTCTATCACTACGACCTCCTCCGGCTCTGTCTCTTCCTTTGAAGCTGGTACCTCCTTCAACCGGACATAGCAGTCCGGATATGCCCCTGCAGTTACCATGCAGCTGCCTTCCCATTCTTCTCCCTCTGCCTTTGTTGGATCAAGCCAACAATGGAGGGAGGGCCTGCTCTACTGCGAGAGCAGACGATGTTGAGGGAGCAGGTTCAAGGACATGAACCGGAGCAGCCGACCTCTCTCGGCCTCTTCCGCTACCTTGTCCGGAGCTCGAACTTCATCCTGGCCTTCTGCCAGGAGGTCTTCCTCCAGACGTTCGGACACGTCTGGCATCCTGTCGTCCAACTGGATGCTAAGCAAGGCGACCGCGACTTCAGCATCCACGGGATCTGACTTAAGGGGACCTCCTCTTGAGGTTGGGGAATCACTGTAACAGTTGATGCCCTAGGGAAAAGGAAAGCCCTCATCTTCTCATTTGGAAGATAAGGTCCAGAGGTGATCTTCTGAAAGCCCCTCACCCAGGTACGAAGCCTCTCCCTAGCTATATCCCTTGAATCCACCGTTGTAGGGGAGACAAAAACGGATTTTGAGCGAAGCGAAAAGAAAAAGCCTCAATAGATAGGTTAGTGCATATGAAACATACCTGGGGGACCCAATACCGGAGAACATCCGTGGAGACAGCGCATGCCACACGCCTCCTTGAGAACCATGTCCGCAGAAGTCCTACTGCGGACGTTGCAGAAAATACATCCGCACTACGGATGGTCCTCCTGTAAAGAGAAGAAATTTCCATGAGTATCAAGTGAACTACGTATCACTGGATATGCACAGTAGCATAACAAAACGGAAAGGAAAGGAAAGACACATCCTTGTATTTCCCGCACACCCAATTGTTGTAGCCTTCCAGATAATAAAATCGTATAGTTAATCTATGCCAGATTAACCAATGGAAAATTTCCAAAGGAAATAGGTGTAGCCCCCGCCTAAGGAATGATTTTAAAATACCGGATAGTAGACAAGAAAGAACTCACTTTCTTATCTGTAAGGCCAACAGCAACGGGTCGTGCAAGACCACAAAGAATAAGTAAAAGACACATACTTGTGAATCCCCCACAATCACCTGTGGAAGCCCACCAGCCATTAAAATCAAATGGTTAGTCTTTGCTAGAATAACCAAAGATCATATTTCCCGAGGGAAATTAGGTGTAGCTCACACCTAAGGTAAGATTTTACCATTCTGGCTAAAGATGAAAAGAATTCTCTTTTCATCCCTGTAAGGCAACACCAAGTGATTGCACAAGGCAACACAAGTAAGTTAGAAAAGACAGTGTTGTAACCTACTATATCATGGTCTCCCCTGATAGAAAACACTATACAGGGAAGAACTGATACAGTACATGAGGGTGGTGTGCCGGCCGGCTCTTGCCGGTCAGTACCCCCCCCCCCCTTTTCCAAAGGTAGGTCTCAAGTATGCAACTTAGGATCACCCAGACGGGGGAGAACTCCAGTTCCTATGCCTGAACCGGCCGGTAGTGGTTGCCGGTCCGTAGCTACCCGGTTGGCACCCAGCTGCCGGCCATCACTCATAGTGGCCGGCCAACCGAGTGATGTAGCAGGCCGGCCCGGCAGCGGTGAGTAAACCCTGCCGGCTGGCATCCACACCAGGTAGCGCCCGGCTGCCGGCCGCCACTCATAGCGGCCGGCAGGTGAGCAAGGAGACCGGCCAGCAAAGGCATAAAACCACCGCCGACCGACAGCAAGAGAACTAGCGAACACCCCCCTACCGACGGCCGGCCACTAGGCCGGCAGACGGCAAGGACAACACAAGAGAAGACAACAGAATGGGTGCCGGGCCAAGAGGCTATGTACCTCCGCGCCCGACACCCGAAAGAGTGCCGAGAGGAAGGGGAGACACTAAGTCAGGCTTCCTAACCACTGCTTACTGAAACTACAGACGGCAGCGGTTGAGGGACCAAGGAAGGACCGGGCAGCACTCAAAGGATAGGGCCTCTGCCGGTCGGCACACTCTGCCGGCCGACAGGGGACCACGTCAGCTCCCCATCCCAACCTATGCTAGGTACGGATGTGAGACGACTGACACAAAGGAAACGGAAAAATAGAAGGGAAGGACAGAGGGTCCTGTCCAACCTTGCCTTGGTTAAGGATCATTCCAAACTAAGAAAGCTCATCTCAGCCAGAGAGATCCAGGGAGGGAGGCCGGCACTACTGGCTGCCTCCCTAAAACCAAGGCAAGGAAGGAATTGCTATTCCGGAAAGGGAACATATCCCGAACCCGGAACAGCAAAGAGGACAAGTCTAAGGGGTCACCGAGCGAAGGGATCATAATTACCGTAACCTTCCAAGGTGATTCAAGGAGGATAAACCTCCTATGCCCGTGTCAGGCAGCAAGGGAGACTCTGCCCCACGCTAGACCAACACGGACTCAGACTAATACACTGCTGTACTGTCCCCCTCTGAACCAATTCAGTTGGAGCAGGAAGGTACAGTACTACTCCAGCATAGTTATATTTGAAAATTAATTCAAACAAACCACTAGAGTTAAGCCTAAGGCTTAAACAGAGGGAAAGGGTTTGCCCCTTCCCCGAAGAGAAGGGAGCAAACGGGGAAACAGATAATATTATAAAGACCTAAGACAACCTAGCCTAGGCACTAAGAGAATCGATTACCTAAATCACCGAAACTCACTCCAATACTATCTTGGAAATTACTCGAAAAGGGCTTATATGTATAACGTTGCCTAACGCTTTAAGCAATATAAAATCACCCTTGGAAGACTAATTATCATGCAGGAAGTACAAGGACCAACAACTAGGCTACGAAGACTAGTGTTGGTCAGCCTAGGCAAATCTTTCGCCAGGCGCACTACTATCGCATCATAACAGAATTCCTAATTAAGCTAAGCAGCTAATTATTAAAGCGCAGGGGGCTGGGAACGTCGCTCTTGCTAACAAATAAATCCTATTCTAGCGAGCGACAGCGTCCATGACGCCTCCAGCAGCCAACAGCTCTTGTATCAAAGATAACTCTTTTGATTACTTTAATTTTAAACAAGAGCCTACATTTATACATAAAAGAAATAGTACTCAACTTATCCGAAGCAGAAGAAGTTGGAGAAAGCATAATATGAGAGAAAATCCAAGATTTTGGTAGAAACACAGGAAAAAACACCGAGTTGTAAAGCTACGCAAAAAGGAATGGAGATGGCGCCAGAATCGGCGCAGGGCACGCTTACGAAACGGGAGAAGAGAGGGCCTTACGAACGGCTCTCCCCTTTTCTTTCTCGTTTTCGTTTTCTTGCCATTTGACCCCTACGAAGTGTTAACTCTGTTCGGGGTACAGATTGCCATGTGGCGTGTCAAGAATACGTCCTCTGATTTATACGATATCCCTGGCTCTTTTATTAGGGATATTCGCTCCAGGAGTTAGAATTCTGGGTACCTTAAGGTAAATTCTCTGGGAATATCGCCGTAGTTGTAATATACCCTAGGAAGCTACCTTAGAGGAACTTCCATCAGGACGACATGGTTTGAGCCCAAAAATGATATTTACAGTAAAAGCTTTTAGAAAATATGTTATTACAAATATTATTTACCGTATCTATATAAAATCATACAGTACATACTGTACGTAGCAAAGCAGGAAAACAATTTACGAGAGAGAGAGAGAGAGAGAGAGAGAGAGAGAGAGAGAGAGAGAGAGAGAGAGAGAGAGAGAGAGAGAGAGAGAGAGAGAGAGAGAGAGAGATTGTTTTACGTACATAAATGTAAATTTTAAACAAAAAAAATATGATAGGTTACAACATGTATACTCTTCAGACTTTTAAAACCTTCCCTTTAACTTAATGCATACAGTACTAAACTAAAACAGGCACAAATATTAAAATGTTAGAATATTAAAGTAAAAGATAAAGATTGTTACTTTACTCACCACGAAAGAAGTTCAAGAAAAACTTGAATGATGATGGCGATGAATTTGCTGCACAGTAGAAATGATGATGATGAAGCTGATGATGTCTTCTACTGTGCAACCAATGATAGTATTTTACGTCTCTTCAGACGGAGGTGTCTTTTCCTGGGACACCTCTTCAACTTCTTCCTGGGACACTTCTTCAATTTCTTCCGAGGGCATAGTAGCAGGAGGAACTGGCTCTTTTTTGCGAGGCTGGAAAAACATTGTGATCGGAAGTTGCTGCCGCTGCTTCTTTTTTCGCTTGAAGAGCATCCTGTAGGGAGTCATGTGTTCATCGATTTTGTTGCAGAATTGCATAGACCGAACCATATCCTCGTCCCACTCTTGCAACATTTCTTTCACCTCCTTCGCAAGGTTGCAGAGCTTGGCAAGCCGTTCTAATGTTAAGCCCGTTTCTTCGACAATTTCTTGGATCTCTTCCTGTGTTTCACTGTCTTCTTCACTGGCCGATTTCGTCAGGTCTTCAAGGTCTGCGGCCGCGTAACTTCTGCCTTCTTTCAACATATTGAAGAGCGTCACCTTCTCAGCAATCATCATCATCTTTCGGTGGTGTTTAGGCTCACTACCAGCCTTAGTAGAAGCAGAACGCTTGGGAGCCATTGTACAGTAGGGTTTAACAGAAAGTTTAACAAAAAGTTCAACTTAAAACAGTCACGCACAGCACAGATTAAAGTTCACAATAACTTAACAACGTCTACACAGCGATACGGCGGGAGAGAAAGTGACCGCGAAAAGATGCTGCGGGTTGGAGAAGCGGTCAAAACACCAATCACAGGCTAGATTACAAAACTTGGGTTCTGATTCGTCATCTATCAGCGCTTGAACCAATCACAATCCGTCTTATATGCTACGTAGGTTACCAATTCAAAGTACAAGGTACCCTACGTATACAGTAATAATAATAATAATAATAATAATGATAATAATAATAATAGATAATAATAATAATAATAATAATAATAATAATAACAATAATAATTTTAATAACAACAACAACAATAATAATAATAATAATGATAATAATACAGCTTTACGTACGCTATTTTACGCTTGTTTTGTTGTAGGATGTGTCTCACTCTCTCTCTCTCTCTCTCTCTCTCTCTCTCTCTATCTCTCTCTCTCTCTCTCTCTCTCTCTCTCTCTCTCTCTCTCTCGTACTCTCGTACGCTTATTCGAGATGTGATTTTTACAACAAAGAATATTATTGGATGCAGTACTACGTACGTATACATACAAAAGATTCATGGAAAAGAAGCACATCCATTACATTTGTAGTACAGTAGTAGCCATCAGCAGCCTTACACCATTCTAATATGGTATGACTGCATCTGATTTGCGTTTTATGTTCGATTTAATTTTACTACGTACTGTATACAGTACTGTACTGAATTATCGTATGATCACATTCTCTTTTCGTGTTTTATTTCTTTCTGTGCTGAATTATATGTCATATGTAATGCAATGAACAATCAGTAAGAGCAGATATTACTAATTACAGTATTAATGGAATTACAGATAACGAAATATCGTATTTGGGGTCTTCAGATATCGCGGTATTTTCAAAATTTCCGGAAAATCCGCGATATGTATATATATATGGGTTATGAAAAAAACCTGTGAAGTGGTGAATCCGCGATGGTCGAACCGCGAAGTAGCGAGGGCTCACTGTACTGTACTTTCTTACGAAATATTAAGTTGTAATTTAAAGGATTTTGTTATTTTAAGGAAATTTTTGTCCTTTTAATAGGTTTTCTTTGGATAATCTTCGATCTGTTTTCAAAGAGTAACTAGTGTTCAGTTTATTTATGCTACGCAGTTTTCAATCTTATCGTTACGATATTACGATTTCTCTTTGTATCGATTTTTATGAATAGTGCATTCTTCTTACAAACTCAAGTTTTTAAGTTGTAGTAGATAAAAGGAACATGTTATTTTGCAGTTAATTGGTCCTTTTAGTATTTTTCTTTAGTCAAAGATTAAAGGAAGTTATGGTTCAGTTAATGTATATACGACGTAGTATTCTTGACAATCAATGTAGCTCACGATTCTGTGTATCATTGTTTACTTGTTGGTTTTTGTAATACTAAAATTGTTCGTATAATAATTGTAGATGTTCCAATTGTTACAGGTGATAATTCGCCTTTTATTGGAACCCCTTAATATAAGGGTTAATTTTGATTTATAGATATATTCTTTTCTTATATCTATTAAGGTATATGTTAATATTTTATGTTTAATATTTTGTTGCATTTATATGGGATTCAGTGACTTTTGCATTCCTATTCAAACAATTAACAGAATAGTAAGTCTCTCTCTACGGGGGTCATTTTGTTTGAGAGCGTGTATTCTTTGGTTTTTAAACAATTATGAAAATATAATTTTTACCAAAGTAAAATGCAAATTTTTAGTACTAAATTAGTGCAGTGAATTTTATTCAATTTAGTGGAGGGTGCTTCTGTTCGGACCTGTCGTTATCCTAGCCTTAGACCTCTTTCAAGCTCCCGGACCCAGGGGAGAAGTTGCGTCGTGTGGCGAAAAGAATCGAGAGGCGTAGCCTGGCGTTTACCGTCTTGTAAGACCCGGACAGAAGTCCCCTCGAGCGTTTTCTGTCGATCCCCAGAACGCTCACCCTCGCTATAGGTAAAGCGAGGTAAAAGTGTTTTCTAACATAAAGCGATGACGCGCATCAGGCGCGAAGCTGAAAACAAAATTAGAATCATTCTTCGTGTGTTACAATTCATGCAGCGCGGACGTGGTGCCGCCACTTCCACCAGAAGGGTGTTCGTCTCCCGAAAGTGGGGAGCGCTATGGAAACGACGAAGAAGGCGGGTTCGTGTTTGAAAATGCTGCACGCGTGTCGCCAAAGATTGATCCTAATTGGTCTTTGCTGTTAGAAATGAAACAGCAACTATCTTCGTTTATGCAGTCTTATCAGTCTGCTGTTGACAATGCGGTTGGGTGTCACGATTCCGGTTTTGACGCGTTGTCGCACAGGCGACCTGCCTATTCCGGTGATGACTCGTTGTCGCACAAGGCCTACCAGCCGCAATGTTCAACGGCGGGAGAAGGTGGATGCATCGCTTCGAGTACCTGCTTCTCAACGTCAACTGACCACTCATAGCGCCGAGTGTCAGTCTATCCAGGCGCTCCGACGATCGCCAGGCAGCAGAGCATGCCACCAAGCGGCATGACAGACAGCAACGTCAGTCAGACGCGGTAGTGGGGCGGAGCGGCAGCGTCAGTCTCAGTCAGACGTGGTAGTGGGGCGGAGCGGCAGCGTCAGTCTCAGTCAGACGTGGTAGCAGGGCGGAGCGGTAACGGGGCGAAGCGGTAGCGGCAGCGTCAGTCAGACACTATGCTACCCATGACAATAGACTTTGATGTCTACATGACCATGAACGTCTAGCGTTGGATCATTGTTGCGCCAGGCGCTATATTAAGAAATAAATCTTAACTAGAAAGATATGTTCTCGGACCAAGGCCTGCTGGGCTAATTCTTGGTTGGGAGAGCTAGAATTAAAACCTCTAAGCATTGAGGTCAGAATTCAGAATCCTAAGGAGTTGACTCCTAGGAATAAAGACTTCTCTACCTAGGATAGAGACTTGTAGGAGGAAGGGAGTGACTTTCAGAAACTCATGAGTTTTTTCTGAAGAGCTTCCCTTTTATTTTGTACCTGCTGCTCCTCGTTCCGACTTGAGAGTTTTTCGCTAGGTGCGTCGAAGGTGTCTCTGTTTATTTTATTATTATTACTAGCCAGGCTACAACCCTAGTTGAGTAAGCAAGATGCTTTAAGCCAAAGGGCTCCAGTAGGGAAAGATGGCTCAGTGAGGAAATAAGAAAATAAATAAATTAACATTAAATCGTTCTCAGAAGAGTAACAGTGCAAAGAGACAGTGCTGATAGGTCAGTGCAATAACGCGTCCTCAATGCAGCATAACGAACCTAACTGTAGAGGTTGATGCAGCAGCGCCTGCAGCTGCAACAGCAGAAAGTGCATTAAGGCCTTTATGAAAATATAGCGTAAGAGTATATCTCCCACAATGGGCAGATCTTTTATGATTTAATGTAATATACAGTAGTTAAAAACGCAAATGTTCATTGGCTCGTAAACATAACACAGTGCACTGGAGGATGTATTCGTTCGTGTCCGACTTACTCCTAGCCCGACACCTCTTACTTCCCAACCCCTGGGAGAAGGAATGTTGGAAGGGTAAGGTATATCGCGGACCTTGTGCGCTAAACGTATGTTCCACCGAGCGATCCTGTCGATGCATTCCAAGACGTTCGCTCTCGGCTTTGGAATGACGAAGTATAGGTGTTTTCTTCGCCTTCGATTGACGAACTATGATGTCACAACCATGTGACGTAATCTCTTAAGCAGAGCGAAATTTGATGGTCTTGAAGCGATCAGTTCATCATCGCTATGGCATTACGGATCTTGTGACATTTTTCTGCATAATAGGACGCAGTTCCCTGACGAGGATGGCGTTTTACGTTTTCCCTTTCTGCTAGACTAGGAAGTTACTCGTCATAAACGCACGCGAACAGGACTTACCCTCGCAGCAGGCGTGTCGCGATGCTTAAGCTGGAAGCAATCGAGCGTGTTTTCTTCGACGAGAGAGGCGGAAGTCAGACAAGTCGCATACAAACCTAACTCTTCCTCTGGAATCTTATGCACTTTCCAGGAAGAAAGCGTTCGTCCTCGTCGAAGGACGCAAAACCTAGACTTGGTTGACACCAACCAATACGTTCAAGACCTTTCATGAGTCGTATGTCTCCGAATAATCTATCCTGCAGTAACTGATGTTCGCCGGAGGTTTTCTTTTCGGAAGGCGGCGACGTGTCAGCACCAAAAATTGCGTAGGGGGAAAAGGTGCTCAGTTTACTTCTGTTCACGCTTCTTCTCCTCCCCCAGATTGGGGGAATGTCTAGTACTGTCCTCTGGGGGCCATCCGACTACTGTTGACGATATCTCGCAGCATTAGGTACGTTCAGGTCGCGCACAAGGCGCGCTGGAAATGTCATAATGACTTTCCCATGTCGCTCACGGGACTACGGTTGATGATCTCTCACAGCGATCGCTCACGCCTGAGTTAGCGCACACGGTGCCCCGCGAGTGTATGTTATGTCTAAGCTAAAGAGGTCAATTTCATCTCTTTTTGGCGCTTACGATTCTCGAGCAGAAAAATTTCACCTAAAAGAATCTAAGGACAGCTATAGACCAAGAAAACGGTCTTCCGATAGTATCAAACAGCGTAGTTCTCCGATACTCAGCAACGCTTCCTCGCAGTGATCAGCTCGCGTTACGGCAAGCGTTAGAGCGGACGCATGTTGCAGTCTGGTCTCTCCCTCACGGCAGACGCATGTTGCAGTCTGGTCTCTCCCTCACGGCAGACGCAGACGCCAGTCTGGTCTCTCCCTCACGCAGACACAGACGCCAGTCTGGTCGTATGCTAGACTCTAACAGTCAAAGTTGATCCTTTCAACAAGTTGTCTCACCTTCGCATTCTGCGGGACACGCGACTATCGCTTATGCGGACGCATGCTACACGCGGACAGCTCTCGGCAAACTGATCAATCTGAAATCCCACTGCAACCTAGACGCATGTGTCAGCCTAGACATATGCTGGATAAGGTCAGTCAGGTTTTTTCCCCGCGTCATGATAGACAATCAGTTGCTTATTTGCGCCACTGACCAGACGCGATTCTGTCGCCTGCTCGCGGCACGCTGTAGATTTGCAACAGGCGGGACGCAGACAGCGCGCTGTAACCTCACGGCAAGGTGAACACAAACAGCACGCTGACACCATACGGCAATGCAAACGCATGCGGCAATCTGGTCGCATGCTAGCCCCATACAGTCAAGTCTTTTTCTTACAGCAGTATAGACAGATTGTTGTCTCTCCTTCGCGACTCTGGCCGCGCAGCTAACGCTCCCTCGCGTCAAGCCATTGGCATAAAGTATGTTGAACACTCGCTGGTTACACGCGATCAGGTCTTAACCTCACAGCATGAGGTACGCTTTGTTGATGCTACTTATCAACAAGCCTAGCTTTGTGGAGGATTAATTTTTGTTTTATTTTTATTTATTTTTTGTTTGCCAAATCCAGAGAGAGAGAGAGAGAGAGAGAGAGAGAGAGAGAGAGAGAGAGAGAGAGAGAGAGAGAGAGAGAGAGTAGTTAGTGTATCGATTGTTTGTTGTGAGAAAGACTGTTGGTATAAATGAGGTTGTTTGTTTACTTTTAGCTAGGTTAGGAGAATGGTAATTGTTTAGGAGCGAATGCTTTTTTTATTTGACTGCAGCAAGAGGCAATAGTGTGAGTGCTGGATTTACTATTATTTTCCTTACCAGCGTTGGAAGAGTTTTGTTTATTTTTGAGTAAGTACAGTTTTGTTTATCTTTGCTTGTCGTGATTGTGAATGATAGGAACAATTTATTATTTATCTTGATTATAGTGCGATAGATTAGTTAGTTAGGAGTGTTCGTAAGTGTTTTTCTTTTTTTTTTGCAGGCTGTAATTCCTCCTTTGGAGAGAGTTCCCTTGAATGTTTACTTGATTGTTGACGACTTGGCCTGTAACAGAACTTGATACGACTGCTCAGATTTATTTACTTGTTGACGACCTGGACTACGATTATGATTATGATTTGATTGCTCCTAACGATTTTATTGATATTGATGCCATAATGACCCAGCCCGTTTGAAGGATTTTCCGTTTGGATCACTGATAAAGATTGTGATGATGATGATGACTATGATTAATTAGTCCCGATATAGAAAGTGAGTGTGGTAGTTTGACTCGGGGTACTATCGTTTGCCAATAAGTTGTGGCAGTGGGCTGTGAAGGTCTCTTGGGCCTTGTATGGACAACGGTGTCCACACACAATTATACATACTGTATAAATATTGCAAACTTGGCTGTGATTATTATTTTAGTTTGTGTTTTTTTTTGTACTGTTTACGAACTGTGTCATGTCGGGTTTGTGAGGGTATTTTTGAGTATTGGCGACGGTGTCTGTGCTCTAACATGTATTTACTGTATTTTGTTTTTGAAGATTTAGGTTTGGGGATTTGTTTGTCTTTCTTTTAGTATTAAGGTTTCGTGATTGACATTTTTTGGTTATTTGAAAAATTTTTTTAATTGTTTTAGTTTGTAAGTAATATAGTATTAAGGTCATGTTTTGTTTTTTTGTCCTTTTGTCTAAGAGTCCAGTTTATGATAACGTAAGGGGAAAGTTTGTTTTGTAGAGACAATTGTCAGTTAGTGTGATCAAGGGTGTGGGGGTTGTTATTGCAACATCCCGCAACATTATTTTGGCGCCCGAACAGGGACTGCTGAGGTGGGATAGGAAGCTGGATTGTTGGACGAAGGACGGAATTAGGATTAAGGTTGATGAAAAATGGAAGAGCAATTAAAGGTATTAACGGAGGAATTGCATTTGAGTAAGGAGTGTGAGGAGAAATTGTTGCAAGAGAATAAGTGGTTAAGGGGCGAGAATGAAGAGATGCATAGGAAACTGAGGGAAATTCAAGGAACTGTAGAGAGAGTGGAAGAGGGTGTTGAGATGAGGATGCGAGAGAATGAAGAACGAATGGAGAAACGAATGGAAGCTATGATGGGGCAAGTAATGGGAATGATGAAAACTTTCATGGGTGAAGGAGCAGTCGGAGGAGTGGCCTCTGCTACGGGTAAAGGGTTGCTAGTGGAAGAGAAGGTTAAGGTAGGAGATAATAGGAAAGGAAGTGGTAGTGATAGTAATAGTAATAGTGATAGTGAGATTGAAGATAAGGGAATTAAGCATAGTAAGGATGAACAGAAATGTGATAGGAAGAATGAGAAGAAATGTAAAAGTGATATGAAGAAAGAGAAGAAAAAGTGTCAGGATGATAGCAAGGATGATCGTGAATGGGTGAAAGTAGTAAGTAAGAAAAAGGGTAAGAAGGGAATGGTTAAGGATAGGAATTTAAGTGTTGAAGTGGATTCATTATATTCAAATGAGGAAGAAGGTAACAAGGGAGTAGGCAGTGAAGATAGTGAGAATGAAGTTGAAGTTTGTAAGACAGTGTTTATGAGAGAGGTACTGAGGTGTGAAAGGTTCAATGAGCATAGTAGTAGGGATGTATATGAATTTTTCAAGGAGTATGAGAGGTATTGTCAGGATAAGTATGGTGAAAGTAAGAGAGTTTGGGCTAGGGAGTTAGGAGAATATTTGACTGGGTATTTGTTGACGATGTATGGTGTGATAATGAGTGTAGGTGACGTTGATTATGAAAGTGTGAAAAAGAGAATAATTGAGCAGGTAAAACGTATGAAAGGGAGTGTTAGGTATAAGCGTAAGAATGATTTTGATGAGGCATGGATGAATGTAGGAGAAGCGATATCGATGTATGTATGTAGGTTGGAAACGTTAGCTAGGAAGAAGTATGGGGATGAAGGCATAAATGAGAATAAGGAGTTAATGAAGAAGTTTTTGGCTACTGTAGCTGAGAATGTTGCTGAGTTTATTAATTTGAAATGGAAGGGGAAAATGAGGTGGACGAAAGAAAGACTGAAATGGGATGATATTTTAGAGATAGTTGAGGATTACGAGTTGGATAGGTGTATGAAAGAAAGCAAATCTGTGAGTGTAAGAACTGGAATGAAGGAAAGTGTGCCAGAATTTGTTAGTTTTAGAGATGCTGTTATGAGAGGACCGATGAGGGTAGCTGATAGTGTAGTAGATAGGAGTGTTAGGGCGAGTAATGTGGGAATACCTGTAAGGACAAATGAAGGGTTTAGGCAAGGGAATCAGGTTTGGAGGGATAGGAGTGCTAGTGCGAAGCAAGGTAGGTCAGGTAGTTGTATCCATGAAGAGAAGTGTTATAGATGTGGGAAAGTAGGACATAAGAAGAATAAATGTAGATGGGCTCTAAGTGCTTGTTTTGGATGTGGTGAGGTAGGGCATAGAATTAGCGAGTGCAAGAAAGAGAAAGGGGTAAAATGTTATCGGTGTGGTATGACTGGGCACATAGCGAGTGGATGTCGTAGTAATCGTATGAATATGATTTGTGGTAATTGTGGTAAGGATGGTCATTATGCTAGAATGTGCAAGGAGCCGCGGGGTAAGTGTGCTGAATGTGGTGCAGATGGGCATGTAGCTAGAGTATGTAGGAAGAAGGGATTAAGTCAGCTAGGATGTTCGGGAAACTAGAGTGTAGGAGGGTTCACCTGGGTGAGTCCTCCTGTGTATGTAGAAGGAATAGGATCAATTTTCGTGAGAATGGGATGAATAATTGGTTGGAAATGAGTAAGTATGAACCTAGTATGCATGAGAAGTTAGGATTAGCAAATAAGCAATTAGTCTTAGTTGAATATAGGAAAAAGAAGCTTTTGAAAAATTTTCAGTGAGGATAAAGTGCAAGGGAAAGTTATAGGCATAGGTAGGAACCAGAATAGGCATGACAAGGGTGTAAATGTACAAGTGAGTGTGGAAGATAAATGTATTAATACTGATGAAACGTGGCTGAGTATGAGTGATACTTATAGTGTGTGTGGCTTTTCGTTAGATGATGTAAAAGAAAGGATGACGAATGCAAGAATGAGAGATAGGAGAATGATAAGTAGCATGAATGAATCTTTTGCTAAAGTTGAGAATGTTTTTGTTGAAATGGATGAACTGATTACAGAAATGAGTGTAATTTTAGGGCCAGATGAGAGCAAGGTAGATATGATTGTACATGATATATTAGATGATAGGGATTTAGATAGGAATAGTTTTAATGTAGCGAATGACTGTGATAAGGAAGAAGGGAATGAGAGAGTATATGGAGGCCCAGTTACTCGGAGTAGAGGTCCCGTTCCTGACTGCGACTGGGTAATGAAAAAAATAAAGTAAGTGTTGTGTGAGAAGGATTTGGCAAAGTAAGGGAGGGAGGAATGTGGAGGATTAATTTTTGTTTTATTTTTATTTATATTTTGTTTGCCAGAGAGAGAGAGAGAGAGAGAGAGAGAGAGAGAGAGAGAGAGAGAGAGAGTGAGTGTGTGTGTGTGTGTGTGTGTGTGTGTGTGTGTGTGTGTAGTTAGTGTATCGATTGTTTGTTGTGAGAAAGACTTGGTATAAATGAGGTTGTTTGTTTACTTTTAGCTAGGTTAGGAGAATGGTAATTGTTTCGGAGCGAATGCTTTTTTTATTTGACTGCAGCAAGAGGCAATAGTGTGAGTGCTGGATTTACTATTATTTTTCTTATCAGCGTTGGAAGAGTTTTGTTTATTTTTGACCTTATAAGAAAGCACAATTTTTCCTCCTCGACCATCAAGGGGTACAGGAGTGTGCTGGCAGCTGTCTTCAGACGCAGGAAATTGGATCTATCAAATAAAGCCCTTCTAGATCTTCTCAGATCGTTTGAGATGACTAAGAAGCGTCAGCAAGATTCGCAGCCTGGAATTTAGAGGTTGTTTTAAAATTCCGCGCAGTGACGGATTCGAGCCTTTACACTCGGCTTCTCTTTTAAGATCTGACTTTGAAGACTTTTTCTTAGTAAGTTTGGCAACAGCTGAGAGTCTTTGAAGTTCACTCTTTTAGCAAGAACATGGGCTTCAGAAACGGATAAGCCATATGCTCCTTGCAACTTGGATTCTTGGTCATAAACAAACGTTCTTCTCATCCATGGCCTAAATCTTTCGAAATCACTATTCTCTCGGATTTGGTTTGTGAAGAGTTGAAGAGAGTTTTTGTCCGGTTAAAGCGATGAAGTTTTATCAGGACAGGACTAAAGGAGTTAAGAGACTATTCAGAGGCTCTTTGGTGCGCAGTCAAGAAGCCTGCGCTACCTTATGTCTAAAACGCCCTTTCTTTTCTTATAGACCTTAATTAGAAAGGCTCACTCACACTGTGGTGAGGCAGACCTTAAGCTGTCTAAAGAGTAAAGACTCATGAAGTTAGAGCTGTGGCAACTTCTGTAGCTTTTAAACAAAAATGTTCTCTGCAAAGCATCGTGCATACAGCCTTTTGAAGGAGTAATCCTGTATTCACCTTGCATTACTTATACAGTAGGCAGACTCTTTGTGAGGACTGCTACACTTTGGGATCATTCGTAGCAACGAGTGCAGTAGTAGGTGAAACATCCACCACTACATTTCCCTAAATCCCTAGTACCCCTGTTCTCCTCTTGGAACTTTTATATATGTTTTTATGATTGTACGTGAAGATTGGTCGACAATCTTCCGCAATCTTTGATTTAGTCAGGTGGTCATTTTGTTCCTTAAGAGCGCCCGGAACAAGGGTATTAGTTGAGGTCCTGTCAAGTTATAGGTTATTGCACCGTTTGACAGCTCCTAGAGATCTTCAGCCCCCTGGGTGGACCGCTGGATCTCGTAAGGATAGCAGGCAGAATGAGACAGAGAACCATTGAAGTCAGCTTCTTAGCATGTACGAGCCTCTTAAGTTGTTATATTTAACTCTTAAGTGAATTTCCAATTATGTTGCTGTCTTTGACCCACCACCAAGGGTGTCAATCAGCCATTCTTATATAACCAGCGGGTAAGTTTTATGTCTAAAAATGATATTTTCATAATAAAATAAATTTTTGAACATACTTACCTGCTGGTTATATAAGTTATAATCCCACCCTCCTCCCCTTTAGAGACCAAGGGGCATGGAAGGTCTGAATTGGTTGGAATGGTTCGGCCTGTCTACTGCCAGGGCGCTAGTGTACACCTGGCATATCTGCGATTGCCACGAGTTTTGAATTTCTGCCGGAGCGTCCAGGGACTATAGCCATTCTTATATAACAAGCGGGTAAGTATTTTCAAAAATTTATTTTATTATGAAAATATCATTTTTGGGCTTAGGCCATGTTTTCCTGATGGAAGTTCCTTCATTAGTAGCTTCCTAGGTATATTTGACTACAGTGATATATCCCAGAGAATTTACCATAGGTATCCAGAATTCTAACTCCTGGAGCGAATATCCCTTAAAATTTAAAAAGGGATATCGCGTAATATCAGAGGACGTATTCTTGACACGTCTCATAGCTATCTACACCCCTAATAGCGCTTTCGCTTCGAGGGGAAAAAGTGGCAAGAATATAGGAGAGTCGTTAAAAAGGAGACGCTCCTACCGTACTGTAAATAGTGCACCAAATCGCCACCGCGCGGCGCCACCAAGCCATTTCTTTCTGCCGTAACTTTTTTGACCGGTGTTATCCCGTGTTATCTTTGGCTATTTTGGAGTTTATTTGTCGCTATGATGTCTTCACCAGCCTCATCTGCTTCTGGAAAGTTAAGTAATATCTTTGAATTGTGTAAATGTAAGCTCTTGCCAGTTTTGCTCTTCGTTTGAGATCGTAATTAACGGAACAAGAGCTGTTGCCAGCCGGATGGCGTCATGGACGCAGTCGTTCTTTCTTGTACATTTAGTTAGCCAGAACGACTTCCCCGCATTATTTGCTTTAATAACTTTAGCTATTTAGAAATTTAGCTAGGGATTTTTATATTACGTCATTGTTGTCATGGATTTGGCTATTTATGATCGAGCCTCACGAGTGCTAGGCTTCCTAGCCTAGGGACCTACACACTTCATGCATGATTTAACCTTCCTGGTAAAGTTTTATTGAAGCTCAGGCAATATTTTATACAATTAAGATATTACTGCATAAAATTTTCCTCTTCCAAGATAGTATACAAGAGAGTCTCGGTGAACGATTCTCAATGCTCCTAGGCTGCTAGCCTAGGGGCTTTAGTATACTTTCATACATGTCCCCATTGCTCTTGTATTGTCTTTTAAGGGTAGACTGACACCTCCTATACCTTTTAAGTCGATACTAATCTCCTGGCGAGATTTAAGAGCAATCCCCCTTCCCTCTGATTAGCCTAGGCTATCCTCAGTTAGCTTTGCTGTGAACTGAGTTCTGGCAAAGTTTTACTGGGGTGTTTCGTTTCTTTCTCTTAACCACCGAGTCGGTTTTTGAGCTTAGAACGGGACATCAGAGTAATAAGTTTGTGTTAGGCATCTTACTGTCTTGGTGAAATGATTTCCCAAGTCAGGTTAAGTTGTCTTTACAGGAGGCTAGACCTCCCTAGACCATACGTGGAGGTTTTTGTATGACAATTCCTCCTTCCTTGGTCTAGCAGACAGTCCTGTGCTGGTAGATCTTAGACCAAAGAAATGATTTCTTCCTTGCCTAAGATCTCTGGTACGAGATTCTGTTCTCTTGTGAGATTGTGTCCTGTGTGCCGCTTTCTCACTTGACTAACCCAACCTGGGGAAATGATTTCCCCTACTTGAGGTTACTTTATGAGATCAGAATCTTTCAAGTTAGGTAGTGCCTTCGGGTGTTACCTTACTTATAGGACACTTACCCCCTCCCCTCTGTCTCTTTTGTGTTGGATGAGCCATCACCCTCCCTGGCCGTCTTTCTACATTTGACCATATGGGTAATCTGAAGAACTGGCCTGAGGTTCCCTGTCTGCCGCTGGCTGAGCCGGCTGCCGACAGGTACCCTCATATTCTTTAGACTGTTCTTCAGTCCTCTCTTGGACTGCCTTCCATAGCCCATATGGATGAGATATGGTTGGGTGGAAGCCCGAATATAATTCCCCCTTCTACTTGAACCCTCATTCTGGATGTAGGCCGGCAAGGAAAGGCTCTTCCTCCATCCTCTCTTTTTCTCTGCCTTTTCTTGGCCGGCCGCCGGCAGCTAGTAACTGCCAGCGGCCATGTTCGTTGTCTGTCGGCCGGCAGTTGCTCTGCCGCCACTTGCCATGGGTGTCGCTGATCGACGACCCAACGACAGTAGACATACTATGACCGGCTGCCGGCAACTAAGTTGTCGGCCGGCAGCCGGCCACCCAAAGTCTAAACATTTGCCGCTGGCTGCCGCCGGGTCCTACTTGATAGAGGGATCCTTCGGCTGCCGGCCGGCAAAGCCGCTGCTGGCGACCTGCCGCCCATTACTCTGAAGACAGTAACTGCCTTCAATAGCCCAGAATAGGCCGGCATATGTCGGCAGGCCCGACATGTTCCGGCAGGCCCGGCAGGACTGGTGGCATTCCGCCGACAGTCAGTGCTGTAGCCCAAAAGTTTTTTCCAACCTACAAGGTGCTTCATGGGCAGCCTATTGTGAGACCATCACATATAAGAGAGCGATTCTCTCTACCATTTAATGGTTGTCAACCATTATTTTAATCCCCAATATTGAACCTAGAAGATTGTGTTAAGAAGACACTTTATATCAGAGGATATCATCTTCCCCTAAAATTCGTTAAGAATTTAGTGTTCAATATCGGAGGAGGTCATAGCAATGGGCTGGACAGGAAACACAAGTAGGTGTCTTTCCTATTTTCTAGCTTACTCTATCCAAGCTAATATTATTTAAAATATGTATGCTGAAATCTGAAAATTTCACCGAATACTTATATGCTTTTCTTTCTTTACAGGAGGAGCATCCCGAGTGCGGGAACAACTTTTGTAGGGTCCGTAGTAAGAACTTCTACGGCCATGACATGTGCAGGGCCCATGCTCGCTGCGCAGTCACCAAGGGGTCTCTCAAGTACTGGGACCCACAGGTATGTACCGTTTTTGATAAACTGGTGAAAGAGGCTTTTGATGACCAAAAGTCTACTGAGTCAAGGGATGCAGCAAGGGAGACGCTGCAAAAATGGGTCAGGGGTTTTCAGAAGAACACCTCTGGCCCATACCTTCCTAATGACAGGCTGAGGGCTTGTCTTTTCCCTAGGGCATCTTTGGATGCAATCATTCCCCAGGCTCAACCTGAGATTCCCCTAGTTCAGATTCCGGTAGAACCTGACGTATCGGACGCCTTGCAGGGCATCCAATTGGAGGACAACATGTCAGTTGTCTCGGAGGAGACTGAGAACAATCTCCTAGTGGAGGAACTGGATCAGGAGGATGACGTACCTCCTGAGGCTGAAGTCGAAAAAACCGAAACGATTTCGGTATCATCAGCCGCGGTGACTGAGCCGGTGCCTTCGACTTCTTCCACTGCACCCCAGTTAGATTCCATCACGAGTACGTTGCACTTGCTGCTTTCTATGGTGCAGGACATTCAGAAGAAATCGTCCAAGAAAGAGGCTTCTTTTCGGACGGAAATGCATCAGCTGGTTGCAACACGTTTAGCCCCGAAGAAGCTGAACGTCAAGGATCTCCTTGCTTTCTCTGACGTCAACCCCTGGAGATATGCAGAGCATATGCCAATGTCCGGGGGGGGGGGGAGATCTTCCTCTCGGAGAAACTGGGCACTGTCCCAGTGGAGGAAATTGAGTTTTGGCCCAGCAAGGGGGCCTATCCAGATTGCTATGTCCGTCTTAGGACGGAACCTGCATCCAAAGAGGAGACAGAGCCAAAGGAGACCATTGTCCTCGAACTCTCTAAGGCCCAGGCCTTATATACAACCACCTTGAAGGAGAGGGCCTTTACTAGCTCCAAGGTGCCTGCTCTCAGCAAAAAGCACCCCTCCTTTATTGCTGACTCCAAACGTGCCTTCCTCTTTATGGACAAAGGGTTTAAGGCAGTCGAGGCAGGGAAACCTTGCCCTACACTGGAAGAGTGTAGACCCTTTTCCCTCGCCCTTCCATCAAACAATGCATACTGGAAGGATGTCCACAACACCTTCACAGTCGGGAAGCTGGAGGCAGATATTGCCAGCCGACAGTTCGGCGAAGACCTCCCGAAGTTGTCAGACTTTCTCCTGTGCAGGGAACAGGAGACAAAAGAACGTCTTGTTGCTTCCATGTCTCTGCAGACTGGCCTAGAGACTATGGCAAGCATCCCGGACACCCCAGATATGTACATGGTCTTCGCCAAATCTCATTTGGCGACAGTCACCAAGGACCTGTACAATTTTATTAAAGCCCGAAGGGCTTGTAGAGAGTTCGTGTTCACCTCGGCTGCGGTGAGGCACGAACCAAGGATGCTGATAGCCTCCAATATCTGGGGAAAAGACCTCTTCCTAAGCGAAGTTGTCAAAGAGGTCGTGGACAAAGCCGCAACGGAGAACAGGAATCTCCTCTCCATGTGGGGCTTGTCCTCTAAAAGAAAATCTTCAGCTGATAAGGGTCCCCAGCCAAAGAATAAATTGAAACGACCAAGAGCACCCTCTTGGCCAAAACAACAGCAACAGCTTCCCATGGCCACAGTGCCCCAGACGGTGGCACAACCAACCACCACCTTCCAACTGGTGCCCCAAACACTGGCGACCCAATTGCTTGTGTTCACCCCAGTCTTCGAAAGGCAGTCAACAACCTTTAGGCCAAAGTCTTGAGGATCCTTTTGAGGATCCTCTAGACGCTCCTTCAGAGGTAGGGGCAACAAAGGTGGACGTGGCCAAGGAGGTAAATCCTCCAACCAGCACTCTAAGTGAGATGCTACCGGTAGGAGGGAGACTTCTCCTCTTCCGGGATCGTTGGACCTTCGATCCCTGGGCCCGCAGCCTAATCAAGAACGGACTAGGGTGGAGTTGGAGCTCAACTCCACCAAACTTCCCTCAATTCTTCCAACACTCAACCCCCATACTGGAAGAATATATTCAGGAACTCCTGAAAAAAAGAGTTATAAGGAAGGCGAAGTCCATCAGATTCCAAAGAAGGCTATTTTGTGTTCCGAAGAAGGACTCGGAAAAGCTCAGAGTCATTCTGGACTTATCACCACTCAACAAGTTCATAGTGAACTACAAGTTCAAAATGGTGACGCTTCAACACATAAGGACCCTTTTGCCCAAACGGGCATACACAGTCTCCATAGACCTGACGGATGTGTACTGGCACGTTCAAATCAGCCGTCAAGTTTCCCCCTACCTAGGAATCAAACTACAGAAAAGAAAGTACGTTTTCAGAGCCATGCCCTTCGGTCTAAACATAGCTCCAAGGGTATTCACCAAGCTTGCAAATGCAGTCATTCATCAACTACGCCTAAAGAGAATTCAGGTGGTAGCCTACATGGACGACTGGCTGGTGTGGGCAGCATCCAAGGAAGAGTGCATGCAAGCCTCCAAGGAAGTGATCCAGTTCCTGGAACACTTAGGATTCAAGATCAACTTGAAAAAATCTCGACTATCTCCAGCTCAAAAGTTCCAGTGGCTGGGCGTCCATGGACTTGCAGTCACACTGCCTTTCCATTCCATCAAAGAAGAGGAAAGAGATAACAGGATCTGTCAAAAGACTCCTTCAATCCGCCAGGATATCAAGAAGGCAACGGGAGAGAGTGTTGGGGTCCCTCCAGTTTGCCTCAGTGACAGATCCAGTATTGAGAGCACAATTAAAAGATGCATCAGGAGTTTGGAGAAAATACGCATCAAACGCTCGAAGGGATCTACAAAGACCGATACCAAATCGTCTACGATCACTACTCAAGCCATGGTCGGAGGCCAAGAACCTAAAGAGCAAGGTACCTTTGCAACCACCTCCACCGTCAGTCACCGTTCACATGGATGCCTCAAAAGAGGGGTGGGGAGGTCACTCTCATCATCGGAAAGTCCAAGGAACCTGGTCTCCCCTCTTCAAAACCTTCCACATCAATTTTCTGAAAGCCATGGCAGTTTTTCTCTCTGAAGAAACTGAAACTTCGCTGCTCAATCCACATCTGTCTGGTTCTAGACAGCAAAATCGTAATAATAAGATGCCTAAACTGACAAGGCTCGAGATCGCCTCACATAAATCAAGTGATACTGGCCATCCTCCGACTAGCGGAGAAAAAGAGATGGCACTTGTCAGCAGTCCACCTTCAAGGGTTCCGCAATGTGACAGCGGACGCTCTATCCAGGTTTAACCCGATAGAGTCAGAATGGTCCCTAGACGCAAGATCATTCTCTTTCATATTACGCAAAGTCCCAGGACTGCAGATAGACCTCTTCGCAACGAGCGACAACAAGAAGCTACACCGGTACGTTGCCCCGTACGAGAATCCTCTAGCGGAAGCGATGGATGCAATGTCCATAGATTGGAACAGATGGTCCAAGATCTACCTATTCCCTCCAACTAACCTTCTGCTGAAAGTCCTTGACAAACAGATCCTTTCAAGGGACAGCAGCAATAGTGGCCCACAAGTGGCCCAACAGTGTTTGGTTCCCTCTGGTAATGGAACTACGCCTAAACCTGATCCCGTTGCCGGACCCAGTTCTGACTCAACAAGTGCAGAAATTGACTGTCTCAGCTTCATCAGAAAAACCCAGAACCTTCATCTCATGATTTTCTCGCCTTAGCGGTCAAGAAACGGTTCGGGATTTCTAGGGACAGTATTAACTTCTTAGAAGAATACAAGTCAAAGTCAACAAGAAGACAATATGAGTCTTCCTGGAAGAAATGGGTGGCCTTTGTCAAGGCGAAGAAACCTAAGGAGATTTCTACGGATTTCTGTTTGTCCTTCTTCATCCATCTACATGACAAAGGTTTAGCAGCCAATACGATTACTACATGTAAATCTGCCCTAGCCAGACCAATGCTTTACGCCTTCCAGGTAGACTTTTCTAATGAAATCTTCAACAAGATTCCTAAAGCCTACGCTAAACTTCAGCCTGCAGCTCCTCCAAATCCCATTTCATGGTCTTTGGATAAAGTTCTTCACTTAGCATCAACTCTGAACAATGAAGATTGCTCGCTGAAAGACTTGACTCAAAAGGTGATATTCTTATTTGCACTAGCCTCAGGAGCCAGAGTTAGCGAAATAGCGGCCCTCTCGAGGGATGATGGCCACATTCAGTTCACAGACTGCGGAGAACTGCACCTCTTTCCAGACCCGACGTTTCTCGCCAAGAACGAGCTGCCCACTAAGAGATGGGGTCCCTGGAGAATCTGCCCTCTGAAGGAAGAAGCATCCCTCTGCCCAGTGGAATGCCTTCGTAGAACTTCAGATTTTAAGGGAGGTCAGCTTTTCAGGGGAGAGACTTCTGGTTCAACGTTATCCTTGAAACAGATAATGGCAAAAATCCCCTATTTTATACACAGAGTGGATCCAGACAGTACACCCGCAGGTCATGATCCGAGAAAAGTTTCCTCGTCTCTGAATTTCTTTCAGACGATGTCGTTTGAAAGCCTTCGTGCTTATACTGGATGGAAGTCATCCAGAGTATTCTTCAAACACTACGAGAAGCAATTACAGGAAATAAAATTTCGTGTGGTGGCAGCAGGCAGTGTAATAAAACCTGTCACTTGATTACTGCGAAGAACAGTGCACTATTTGGGACTTTTAGTGAAGGGTGTGCATGATAGACTCTCAAGGCATATCATGTTGAGTATTGTGTTTAGTGATGACACTGTAGACTGTTCTATCTACACAGGTGACATTAAGCATAATAGACTAACACAAGTGCCAGGCATACTTATATGCACAGTGTTCCTTGTAACAACAGAATACATAGTGAAATTTTTACATTTCCCTTAGAGTGGCTGGTGTTTTCCTTTTCAGGTGAAACTTATTTTATTTCTGTTATTACTGTTTATGCTTTTATGCAGAATTGTTCAGCGTAATATGTAATTGAATACAACTATGATTTCTATTTTTATTGTAATAAACAACAGAAGGAATCTTTGCGTCTCTTTCGCCTCAAATATTCTAGATTAAGAATAAAGTCAGAGCGTCCTTGATTCTATTGATATTTAAGAAAATATTGGGAACTAAGGTTACTACTGTTCCAAGCAAATAGGTAAGAACTGATTGTACTAAACTGTTCATCTTACTGATTTAAGGTTTCCTACATGTAAATAAACCTGTCTGTCTCTTTAACAACCAGACTTGGGAGGTATCAGTAAACCACACAGATTATTATCATCTAAGTACAAACAATGCTTTACGTATATGATGACACTAATATACAAACTGTTTGCTAGATTTTTCCTTGAACTCACAATCCTCGGGTTTTTTCCTAGAGTCTACCCAGACTCTTTCCTGCAGGGGGCAGGAAGCACTGACATATTTTATGATCAGTTGATTGATGTATAACGGTAACATCAAGTGTCTCTAGGTCCAGAAGACCAAAAAAGGAAAAATTTATCTCGAGATAAACAGCACTATTGAAAATCCACAGATACATTAATGCTCTGGTAAACTTCCATCAGGACGATAAGGCCTAAGCCCAAAAAACAGATTTTGAGCGAAGCGAAAAAAGGGATTTTGACGAAGGAAAAATCTATTTCTGGGCGAGAGACCCGTGTCGCTCAGTGAAATGCTCCTTTAGCACCATTTCTAAGGTATATAACTGCTATATATTACCAGAGAAAAAATTGCATAGGGATGCCAGGTTGAACCCAGCTCGCTCACCTATATAAGGTGTCGATATAATACTGGGGCGTGATAAATCACAACCAGAGGCCTCGCACCATTTAGATATCTCCTGTCAAAATCCCCGAACAGCGAGGTGCCGTTCAACATCCCACCACTACTAGCAATCCCACGCCAGTGACGTCACTCCTTATAGCACCCCAGATTGGGGCCCAATTAGGGAGGGACGGGTGGGTTCACTGGGCGACACGGGTCTCTCGCCCAGAAATAGATTTTTCCTTCGTCAAAATCCCTTTTCTGGGCTTCGACCTGTGTCGCCCAGTGAAATCGTACCAGAGAATGGGGACCCAATATGGCTAACTACCTGAATAGGGAATAACACAAAATAACAGAGCTGATGAGTTTAATATAAAAAAAGAGGGATGTGGAAACCCGTAAAAATAGATCAACATGTATATGACAGTGATAAAAAGACATGGGAAATAATCAATAATGAAACCCGTAGGTAGAATGCAACAGATATGAATAGTGGAAATCCAGCTTGGTAATCAAAAATGCAAAATAAAATCAGCTCGGGGATTAAGAACAAGTGAAATGAAAACTTCGTGAAATTGAACAATTGAATAATAAAATAATACACCATAAGGGTGTATAGTAACAAAACAGGTAGGAACAACAGGTAAGCCAGGCAGGAGGGAAAGAGGACAGAGCAAGACGTTGTGATTAGGACTCGGTACCTTCAGGAGGAACTATATTCCCTGCAGCTACTGTGGCAAATCTAAGAGCTTCTAAAGGTTTTAGGTAGTGGCGCTTGAAAACTTTAGGGGACTTCCAACCCGTATATTTTGAGAGCTCATCAAATTTCATATGGTGGAAAAAAAAAATGATTGAGGTAGCCACAGCTCTAATATCATGGACATGTGGGAATGATGCAGGATTAGCTTGTTAAATAAAATAAAGAATTTGTTGTCTGATTCCCTTAAGGGTAATAGTTCCTCCGTGTTCTCTAATAAATAAGGGCCCTGTGGTTGTAGTGGAAGTTCTACCTAAGGAGGCTTTCAGGGTGGTAACTGGAAACAGGGATGGATCCCGAGGAAGTGGAACAATCTTCCTGGGAGACCACCTGTTTTGGGGGTCTTCATTTTTAGCCAGGAGAACTTTGTTAGGAGAGAGAAGAACCTCACCCGAAGAGAGAAATTCTATATGACCAGGGTCTCTAGATAAGGCTGACAATTCTGAGATTCTGAAGCCCGAGGCAAGGCTCAAAAGAAAAAGTGTCTTTCTTAATAATGCCATATAGTCACAGGATTCATTTGGGGTGTCAGAGGCTAGCTTAAGAACATCGTTCAAAAACCAGGAAACTGCGCTAGGGCGAGTTGAAGGTTTTAGCCTGGCACAAGCTCTCGGAATGGATGAGAAATATGAATCCGTTAGATCAATGTCAAAACCAATATGGAAGATCTTTTTCAAGTCTGACTTGATTGTAGTAATGGTATTGGCTGCCAGGCCAGATTCGAAGAGAGTCCTGAAGAATGTCACAGTTAGGTTCATCGTCATTGTCTCAACTTGGGAATCTTTCAAGAACTTAGCTAATTTCTTGACAGCTGAGTCATATTGACGGAGAGTAGAGTCCCTTTTGTCAGATTCCAGGAAAATAGTATTCAAAGTATCGATGTTTGCACCACGTTGGGCTGCGAACTTCAAGAAGTCCATAAAGTTAAGGCGTTCAGAATCCTTGAGGAAGCGAACACATTGCGAGTTTGCACTGTATTTGTTAACACCGGATTGGGAATCCGCTGGGGGTGGAGACCTAGTTCTAGCAACAAGGGGAACCAATTGCTCTTGGGCCAGTTGGGGGCTACGAGAGCCACTTGACCTTTGACGGATCTGAGTTTGTGCAGAACTTTCAGCAGGAGATTCACCGGAGGAAACAGATAAATCGTCTTCCAGGTATTCCAATCTAGAAGCATAGAGTCCGTGGCATAAGCCTGAGGGTCCAGGTGACAGGTGCCACTTGTGCATTGCCGCCATGGGGAAAAACTTCAACATAATGTGGTTTATTTGGGCTGATCAGGAGCCCTCTCTGTTGAGGCAGTGTACTATGACTGCACTGTCGAGAACCAGTCTGATATGGAGATTCCTGGCTGGATTGAGACATTTTAAAGTGAGGAAGACTGCCATGGCCTCTAGGACGTTGACGTGCATTTGTTGGAAGACCGGTGACCATAACCCTTGGACTTTCTTGTGTTGTAAAGGAACCGACTTGGAAAGATTCTTGATCTTCGTCCAAGTCTGCAGACTTTTTCTCAGGGTTGGGGAAAGGCGAGCACGTCTCTCTCGGCGTATTGCGGTTGCTCTGGAGCGCCACACTCTGTTTATGTCCCTGAGTTTGGACCTCAGGACGATGTCTGTCACGGAGGCGAAGTGTAAAGAACCTAGGATCCACTCTCGGCTCCTTCGGAAGGTCAACTTTCCCCTGAGAAATTGTTTTGTATTCCTCGCTATCACCTTCCTTTTGGCTTTGGGGAGGCACAGCGTATGGGAGCACAGGTCCCCTTGTAGTCCCAGCCATTGAAACTTGGTCTCCGGGACCAGGCGGGATTTCCCGAGGTTGACTTGGAATCCCAGTTGCCGAAGGAAGGTGAGGACTTTGTTCGTTGCTACGCGGGAAATCTGGGCATTGTCTGACCAGATTAGCCAACCGTCTAGATAGGCCACTACCTGTATCCCCTGAGTCCGAAGCTCTTGAATTACTGTCTCTGCTAATTTGGTGAAGATTCTGGGTGGTATGTTGAGCCCCAATAGCATCACTTTGAATGCATAGGCTTGTTTGCCTAGCTTGAAGCCCAGAAAAGGACGAAAATGCCTTGCTATTGGAACGTGATAGTAGGCATCTGTAAGATCGATGGAGGTGGTGACGGCCCCACGGGGAAGTAAGGTCCACACCTGCGAGACTGTAAGCATATGGAATTTGTCGCAACGAATGAAGGAATTTAGACGAGACAGGTCCCGGATTACTCTCCGTTTGTCTGAGCCTTTCTTTGGCACGCTGAACAAGCGTCCGTGAAATCTTAAGCGACGTATACTTTGGATTGCATTCTTTAGTAGCAGATCTTTTGTGAAGGAACGTAGTTCTTCCGTGGACTGAGACCGGTTGAACCACTTGCAGAGGTTGCCTGAATTGGGAAGATTGGAAGGGCCTCAATCTCATCCTACCTTGAATTGGGGTACTAGTAGGCTCATATCTCCTCTTTGAAATCAGGCCCCACCTAACCTTGAGGTTTTGGTTGGCTCTAGCTGCCTCGCTAAGGACCGAGTTAACTAAGTCCCCTGGGAAAAGATCCTGGCCCCAGACTGGAGCTTTGATGAGCCTATTAGGTTCGTGCCTAATCGTGGCTTCGGATAGAACGTGTTGTCGACAATGGGTCCTGGCATTTGCAAAATCATAAGCGTCAGCCATAAAGTTTTGCAAAAGTGACTTAGTGAGGACCTTAAGGAGGTCCTCCTCGTTGTAAGTGGCGACAGTCAATTCCAAAAGGGCAACTGAATTAAGGGATCTGCTGAATCTACACCTCGATTCATATTCCAATTTAATGAGAGACTCCGGGAAGTTGGGAAGCCGTTCGCTGAACTGCGTCGAGGCACAGTCCGGGCTCAACTTACCTACCGAGAAGGTAGCTGGGGCGTTCCGCCAACATTCACCGTCTCCCGGAAAGAGAAGGGAGGGTAAGTCGGTCTCCCTGAGGTGAGGTAAAGGCTTCTCTTCCTTGATAGCCTGAAAGACCGTCTCTATGATCTTGGTCGCACATGGGGTAGGGGTCTGGTCGTCGGCCACAAACATAGTATATGAACTTTTGTAGGCCGTAATCATAGTGTTCAAGCAATCCCACTCATTGAACACGCGGACCAAGACAGACTGTGCCTGTTCTTTAGGAAAATTAACAGTTTCCTTTGGGCCCTTATCCAATCAAATCAGAGCCTCTTCCTTGAGGCGAGCGTAGCCCGGGAAGGGGAATTCAAGACCCTGCGGGTAGAATTCATAATCCGCAAAAGGCCGGGTACCGAAATCTCCGATTGACAACATACCCTCCGAGAAGGGGGCATGCAATGCCAACCTCCAAGGGTTATTCTTATTGAAAGGAGGAAGCTTGGAGGCATCGGGGTGGGGTATTGCTGCTGTGGCGGTGGCAGCCCCGAGCGCATGAGTCCCTTAACTAGGCTCTCCATAGAAGCTATTCTCTCTTGTGATTGTCGCGTATGAGACGATAGTATCGACTCAAAACGAGCAAACATCTCGGAAAAATCCACCAGGCCAGATGATTCAGCCGGGGGGGAAACAGGTGCCGGAACGGAGACTACTCCGTGAGAGGTTGAAGGCACAGCAAATGGGTCTTGAGAGACTCTGGTGGAGGAAGATTTAGCCTTCGAAGCTGATGATTTCGAAGACCTGTGGTCCTTGGAAGACTTGTGGGTCGTATATAAATTCTTACGATGAGCCTTCACCTTGGGGATAACAGGCCGGGGATTGAGACCAGTCCCGGTTGTCCCCGGAAAACCTCGAAAAGAAGAGTGTTCTGAAGGAGAAGAGAAAGCCGGGCTAGGGATAGGAATCTTAGCCCGGGAACCACCTGAATCACCTACGTCCCTACCTGTGTCAGGATCGTCAAGAGCCATGGATTCCACATCGAGGTTGAGGGTAGAGACGTCTTCAGTTAGGGTGCCGCCCGTCTCTTCTTGGTCCAGGGCTGGAAGAAGGGATTCGAACCTCTCGATGAAAGGATCCGCCAATTCTTTGGGGACCGCAGTTGAAGTTTTAGCATGGGGGTAGAGACGGGAACACCATTCCTCAGAGAGGATATAAGGCTGTGTGGCCTTCACGTTGCGGGCGAACCCGTCAATCCAGATCTTGAGGGTAGCCTGAGCTGTATCTTTCTCAAGTTGGGACACTGAAAGAGAACAGACTTTTAGCGAGGGATATTTGCCAAAGAAAAGTGAAGAAGTCCAAGGACTTCGTAGACACTACGTGAAAGGCATGCGGGAAGTCCAGAGGACTAGTGGCCTTAAAATTAATGTTTAAAATTAATGGTAACTCCCTACAAGTCTGTATCAATGAAAATGTACTCACCGAGTCAGATATTAGAGTGGAGGTCATTGTGTAGCAGACTACACAAGCGTCTGGATGCCATACAGCTAAGTCATCCACTCGGACAGAACAGTGGGCGTGTGAATGACACATGTCATGGCCGCAGGGTTGATAGATGACAGCGGCACATGCCGTCAATGCACAGCATACAGTCTGTAAAATAAAAGATACATGAGTATCTTAAAGGAAAGCAAATTAGGGGCCTGGAGGCCCCGGTGCTTAGAATATATATATATATATATATATCTCTATCATGATAAAAATGTTTTATATATATTCATCAGGAATCCTGAATGAAAGCAAATAGGGGCTCGGGGGCCCCGGATTCTTAAATTATACCAATATCATGCTAAAAAATTTACATATCAATATCCTGATAAAAATGTTTTATATATATATACTGTATATAAATCAGGAGTCCTGAATGAAAGGGAAAAATGTTTTATATATATTCATCAGGAATCCTGATGATAAAAATGTTTTGTATATATATACATCAGGAGTCCTGAATGAAAGCAAACAGGGGCTCGGGGGCCCCGGGTGCTTGAATGATATCAAGATCATGATAAAAGATTTATCTATCAATATCATGATAAAAATGTTTTCTATATATACATTAGGAATCCTGAAGGAAAGCAAATAGGGGCTCGGGGGCCCCGGGTGCTTAAGTGATATCAATATCTGATAGAAGATTTATATATCAATATCATGATAACAATGTATTATATACGTACAGTCTGTAAGACAAAAGATACATGAGTATCTTAAATGAAAGCCAATTAGGGATTTAAATATCTACGTATATATATGTCAATATCATGATATAAATCTTTTATATATAGCCATAAAGTATATTGAATGTAAGCAAATCGGGTCCCGGGGGGTCCGGATTGCTTAAATATCAATACCAAAATAATGATATAAATCTTTTATATATAGCCATAAAGTATATTGAATGTAAGCAAATCGGGACCCGGGGCGTCCGGATTGCTTAAATATCAATACCAAAATAATGATATAAATCTTTTATATATAGCCATAAAGTATATTGAATGTAAGCAAATCGGGACCCGGGGGGTCCGGATTGCTTAAATATCAATATCAAAATAATGATATAAATCTTTTATATATAGCCATAAAGTATATTGAATGTAAGCAAATCGGGACCCGGGGGGTCCGGATTGCTTAAATATCAATACCAAAATAATGATATAAATCTTTTATATATAGCCATAAAGTATATTGAATGTAAGCAAATCGGGACCCGGGGCGTCCGGATTGCTTAAATATCAATACCAAAATAATGATATAAATCTTTTATATATAGCCATAAAGTATATTGAATGTAAGCAAATCGGGACCCGGGGCGTCCGGATTGCTTAAATATCAATACCAAAATAATGATATAAATCTTTTATATATAGCCATAAAGTATATTGAATGTAAGCAAATCGGGACCCGGGGGGTCCGGATTGCTTAAATATCAATATCAAAATAATGATATAAATCTTTTATATATAGCCATAAAGTATATTGAATGTAAGAAAATCGGGACCCGGGGGGTCCGGATTGCTTAAATATCAATATCAAAATAATGATATAAATCTTTTATATATAGCCATAAAGTATATTGAATGTAAGAAAATCGGGACCCGGGGGGTCCGGATTGCTTAAATATCAATACCAAAATAATGATATAAATCTTTTATATATAGCCATAAAGTATATTGAATGTAAGCAAATCGGGACCCGGGGTGTCCGGATTGCTTAAATATCAATACCAAAATAACTATTTGATTGTAAAAGGAATTGAAATCAAGTCAGACCGCAACCGTGATCATATCAAAAGAGGGAAGGGAAGGTCGAGAACAAGGATCGTATATATAAAATATATATGTGACTAATATAAAGTTAATCCAAGTAAGAAAGAGTAACGTTGGCTCCAGAGTCGCAACTAAACAACTCGACTGGATGGTAATGTATAAAAGCTACTTCCGGGGATCCAGTAATGAAATCTTAAATATATATATATATATCTATATAAGGTCTGTGAGGTGCGTGACACTAGAGGGGGAAAGGGATCTTTAACGGGTCCGTGACGTGCGGGACTGGGGGAGTAGCGCGTACAAAACTTAATAAATAATATAACATAACAAGGTACCAAGGAACGAGCCGAAAACTTCCCGCCGATCGTTGGCCAAACGAGCGACAGAAAGAAAACGACTACGACCCGGTAGAGTAGTAGAAAGAGTAAGTAATGTACGTGAATGTATAATAATAGTATGCCTCACAGATCAACGGGAACCGCCCGTGCAAAGCGGATGCCCCCGGGAGGGGTACATAGCGCTATAAAGTGACTCAAACTCGATTGGGAGAGAGAGAGGGAGGGAACCCTGGGGTGGGGTAACGGCGGGAGGAGGCTAGGAGTGGGGCGATAGCAGGTATACCAACCTGCCAGACCCACGATTGATATGATCACTCGGAAGGACTAATAACACTATAATAAACATAACGTAGGGTAAAATAAGATAGGACGGCATGCTGGATGATAATAATAATAACATAGTTATACATCAATCGTAAAACAAACGAGGGAGCGAACACGAGACAAGAGAAATCAAGCCTGACGGCGCTGGGAGTAGGCAGGGCTACCAACATAACATAGGGCTGCTGGGAGTAGGCAGGGCTACCAACATAACATAGGGTCAGTGAAGTGCTAACAAAATGAAAACTAATATGTAATATCTAACTCATGAAAGCCCCTCGAGCTAATGCAAGCAAAGGAATGACGTTAAAATGATAAGCAAGTCTGTGGCGTGCGAACGTAAATAATCCAAGTAATAATATGTGAAATAGAACGCCGAAGGCGATCAGGCATGCCAACCTACCAAAAATACGCACACGTATATGTAATAACTGTTATCATAAAAACCCACGCAAGGTCGTGAATAATAAAGCTGAATAATATAAACAAAAAGGGGCAAGGCCCCCTCCAAAATCTCAAAACTCATAGATCTGGTACTTAACTTAGATGGAGGGACAGTGGAGTCAGACATCTTGAGGTAAATCCAGAAAAAAACCAGTGAAATTCACACACAAGGTAAAATACGGCTATCAAATTGCGTGCTAAATAAGGAGTGACGTCACTGTCGTGGGATTGCTAGTAGTGGTGGGATGTTGAACGGCACCTCGCTGTTCGGGGATTTTGACAGGAGATATCTAAATGGTGCGAGGCCTCTGGTTGTGATTTATCACGCCCCAGTATTATATCGACACCTTATATAGGTGAGCGAGCTGGGTTCAACCTGGCATCCCTATGCAATTTTTTCTCTGGTAATATATAGCAGTTATATACCTTAGCGAAAAATCTATTTTTGGGTGAGGTAGCCATGTCGTCCTGATGGACCCACCCTCTTTTTGACAAAAGGATAATGAATCCCTCCCTATGGTATTGTATCTGCAACACCTACAAAGCTACAAAGAATGGCTTGGTGGCGCCGCGCGGTGGCGATTTGGCGCACTATTTACAGTACGGTAGGAGCGTCGCCTTTTTAACGACTCTCCTATATTCTTGCCACTTTTTCCCCTCGAAGCGAAAGCGCTATTAGGGGTGTAGATAGCTATGAGACGTGTCAAGAATACGTCCTCTGATATTACGCGATATCCCTTTTTAAATTTTAAGGGATATTCGCTCCAGGAGTTAGAATTCTGGATACCTTTGGTAAATTCTCTGGGATATATCACTGTAGTCAAATATACCTAGGAAGCTACTAATGAAGGAACTTCCATCAGGACGACATGGCTACCTCACCCAAAAATAGATTTTTCGCTTCGCTCAAAATCCGTTTTTACAATTGCTTTACGGACAGAGCATGCGCACTGTCGGTTAGGATGAAGGGGTCAACCCTTCATCCACATTTACACTCCCTGATGTAAGCATTATTCGAATTGCAATTCTTAGTCTCCTCAGGATCCATCAGTGCTTTATTGGTAACATAATTGGTCACTGTTATCATTCTATTTTTGATTTCTTGGTATTTGTAAACTGTCCCAAGCTGACCACCCAGGACATTTTTTGGTGCTCTTACTAGTAGAAAAATGTATCATCATGTACGCATGATTTGCAGTAAGGTTCTTAACTACATGGTGACCAGTGTGAATGAGACATGCCTGCACTTCGTCCAATCTCATGCTTACCAACAGGCATCACAGAAACTAATGTACGCTGTTTCGTCAGTCTCTAGGGGTGTTAGTGCTGAAGGCAGTTTTGTTACTGAAGGGGGAACAGATTTCCGACACGGGCCCATCTTAAAGGTGCTTTTTATACAAGATCCATTTTTTGGCCAGAATGGCCTGGGGAAAAATTAAAAGAAATAAATAAAACTTGAAGCCTTGAAATTTTCAAATCTTTAAAACCGGCTCCTGGTTCTTCTCTTTGTCAAGATCCTGCTTGGCCTTTAAGGAAAGAACTGTCATCTAATGGGATTGTTGAGATCTGCCTTGCGAGGGAGGCGTCTCGGATTATCAACACCCAAATGAGGCCTGACTTCGGTTTGACACCACTGGAGGTAAATTCCAAGACTGAGTTTCCCTTTGTCAATGTTCTTACACACATTTGGGAGTGCAGTGACCATGGAAAGGCTACTATGACTTTTGTAACAGTATTTGGGACAATCTAGATGTCTTTGTGTTCCTTCCCTTCTGCCTAGTATTGAGGCTTCTGAACAAAGTAAGAGCATCACAAGATCTGTCGATTACCCTCATAGCTCCGATGTGGCAACATGCAGAATGGTTTTCAGACCACCTACATCTGCTCAAAGAGGTGCTGAGGGATCTCCCTTTACTTCCAAATCTACTCATAGGACTACACTCACAGATTTACCACAGTTTTGTGGCTTTGCTCCGTCTTCACACCTGGAGATTATCCAGCACAAAGGTAGTCTTTTTGCAGATAGTGACGAAAAGGATGTCTGCATACCTCTGGGAGTTTTCTTCCACTGTCTACCAGGCAAAGTGATCAGTCTTTTGTGAAGGGTGTCGTGGAAGTAGTATCGCTCCTCTCGATGCTAATATCCCAGTGATAGCGGAGTTCTTGTTATATCTCAGGGAGGAAAAACTCTGCTCGGTTTGTGAGTGTGAGTGGGGTGGCTAGTCTACCCTCCCCCTCTATTCCCCACTAATTAGGGACAGGTTATTATCCTCACCAAAACGTTTCATGGCAAGTTTCAGCTTTTGCAGAAATATATATCCATAGTAAAGAGCTCAAGGTTTGTATAGTTAGGAAAAATACAAATTGTTTTCAAATTTGTCATAATTCCTAACTACTGTGTACAAACATGAGTCTTTTAAGTTAAACTTCATGCCTCAACCACCGTACAAGTCATAGGTTAAAGGTCAAAGTGAGGGTTATACCACCTGTCCGATGGGTGGGACGTACCCATCATCCAACAGGCAGCTATGGTTACCTTGTTAATAGTTTAATGGCTATGCCAGCTTTGCTGAAATCATACTCTTATTAAAGAGCTCAGGCTTTTATTATTAGGAAAAATACTAAATTCAGCATTATGAAGCTTCATCTGTGGTGGATAACGTGGGAGGGTGGGCGTTGGCACCTTAGCAGTACCAGCCGAACTCGGTTGAGTCCCTCGTCAGGCTGGGAGGAACGTAGAGAGAGAAGGTCTCCTTTTTTTCATTTGTTTTGATGTTGGATACCCTCCAAAATTGGGGAAGTGCCTTGGTATATGTATGTATGTACTAAATACTATGAAAAATTTGTGATTTTGCAGACTCGGCTAACCACTGTGCTAGCCGAGTTCTGAAGAGGAAGGATACGAGTGTTTTCTGATTCTTCGGACAAGTTGGACAAGGGAACATATGCTGGAGCTTATGTCTCTTTCCTTTGAAGGATGTAGAAGCAACGGTGGAGAGGAGAATGGATATCCATAACTCCTCATCCGTTGTGCGGTTACCCTCAAGGTTCCAGGCTCTTTGAAGGTGCTGCAGCAAGACTGTTGCCAATCACAAAAGACTATATAACCTTAAAACTGGAGCCTTACGATCTAGTGAATTGAAGATTTTTTCCTTAAGTAAATGTAGACAAGCTGTCAAACTAAAGCACAGGGCTTTTTAAATCAGTGGGTTTTATTTGTAAAATAAAATCTTTCTTTAGAATATGTAAAGGATGTGGTAGAAAGGAAGTGCCTAGGTATATTTCGATATTGTAGTTATAGGTGGTCTTCAGTTTCATTCTGAATGAGATAATTAGGGGTACCACAGGAGTTAGAAAACTATCAGGTAAGATCCAAAAAAGTAGACTGAGGTGGTATGGTCATGTCGTGAGAAGAGATGAACAGTATATTGAGAGGAGAGTGATGGAAATGGAGGTACAGGGAACGAGAAGGAGAGGGAGACCAAAGCGAAGGTGGGTGTACTGTATCAAGGATGACCTTCGATCAAAGGGATTAACCGGTGATGAGGTGTGGGACAGAGGTAGATGGAGAAAGCTGACCAGAAACATCGACCCCACATAGAAGTGGGAAAAGATGTAGACAAAGAAGAAGAAGAAGAAGAAGGTAGTCTTCAGTAAGTGTTATTAAGCGTCATTTAAAATAGTTCTTGAACACTAATATGGTGTATAAAATTTCTTGAATAAGACACAGGCATTTTGGGAGGTGTGGTAATTAGTCACAGAAATATCAGTGGAGTTGCTAGCCTAGTGGACTATGCCTGTGAAATCCCCTTCATCCAACCTTTTACAATACAGTAAATTTCATAAAACATTCTGGTATCTTTTATCCACACTGGTAAACACAGAAACCAAGCACAAAATAGATCACCTCACCAGTTTTCTGTACTTTGTTATCAGCAATTATGGTATCAGTTTTCTTCAATACTACTTTATTAAGAATACAGTACTTTAAATTGCCACCTTTCTTAAGCTAAATGAGATTTTATCATCTCTTCCATTTTATTGGGTAGATAAACTCAACAACATGAACATTGAAAGTTATTTCTATAGAAAGATTAAATTCTAGTAAACATGATGAAAGCCAGATGCTGATGAACATTCAGGCTATGAAACATTCTAGGTTAACTATTTAAAGCCAGTAGGCAACTAAGCAGTTGCTATCATCCACAGTAGTTGGTTTAAGTACTGAATTTTTAGCTGAAAAAGTATCAACAGAGTTAAATTGGTATTGTTAGATTTTCAGAAGACTTAATGTTGATGATGATGAATATTATCATTAATATTAGTTTTTCAATATTAAACTTAGCCGGTGATTATATAAGCTGCAACTCTGTTGCTCGACAGAAAACTCTACGTTAAAAATCCGCCAGCGATCGCAATGCAGGTAGGGGGTGTACTTCAACAGCGCCATCTGTCGTGCAGGTACTCAGTACTCAATGTAAACACAGAACTCAATTTTCTCTCTGTCGGGCTACCGGCAAGACCTACTAATTCGCTGTTACTAACTGGATTTGTTTTCACAACTATTTGGTGAAGTACACTATTCTAGTTTTGAGCTTTCGCTATGCAGGTGTTTTATCTTCATCTCAAAACTTGAACTCGTTTTGGATAGATTTAATTATGGTGACAAAGAGAGTATGGACTCTCTTTCACTTTTAAATGGCCGACCCTTCCCTTACGGAAGTGTGTTTAGGTTTTTAGTAATTTTGCTTAACACGTTATAGATCTATATATTTTATATCTCTCCGCCTTTATTAGGCCTCTTCGATTAACTTTCCTTTTATTATAAACATATAAAAATAAATTTTTATGTTTTGTTTATATGCGACCTTTCCTGATAGTAGGCGGTCCTAACTTGGAACCGAAGTTAATCAACGTTGAGCCCGTTATTTCGTATTTAGCCTTTAAAGAATTTAAAACTTTTTAGATTTAATGTTTTATGAAAGAATTTCTTTGATAGTCTTCGTACTGTTTTCAAAGATGAACTAACGTTTAGTTTTTTGGGCTCAAGCCATGGCGTCCTGATGGAAGGTTCCTTTTTGGTAGCTTCCTTGGGTAAATAACTACTAAGATATTCCCAGAGAAATTAACCACAGGTTATCACAGAATTCTAACTTCTGGAGCGAGTATCCTAAAGGTTTCCCTTTTAAGACATCGTATATCAACAGGGGATGCATGTATTAACGCGCCACATAGCTATCTACACCCCGAACAGAGTTAATGCTTCGGTGTGTAAGGGCTGAGAATAGCTGGGAGCCGTTCCATAGCTAATCTCATTCGTGGCTACTTCTGGTACTCGAGACGTAAACAAACGGGCGCCATTGCTTAAATGACGTCACGACCGTCTTCATCCTTTGTTCAGTAGCTTGCCCTACTTAGACGGATTTTCCCTGTGCCTTACTTATCGCTTTGCATCTACGTTATGTCGCTACCTTCGGCCTCGCCTTCTTCTGGAAAGTTGAGTACAAGGTTCCAGTATTGTTTAGTTAAGCTCTGACCGTAAAGTAAATATTACTTTCCGAGATAATTGTTGTTTTGTGGCAGAGCTGTGCCTCTACCGGACCCGCCATTTTATGGCGTCGTTGTTGTTATGCATGCCTTATTTAGTTAGCCACAACAACGCTTCCGGCCTTATTTACTAATCGATAACATTAGTTTTTTTGGGCTCAAGCCATGTCGTCCTGATGGAAGTTCCTTAAAGGCAGCTTCCTAGGGTATATTACAACTACGGCGATATTCCCAGAGAATTTACCTTAAGGTACCCAGAATTCTAACTCCTGGAGCGAGTATCCCTAAAAAAGACCTTAGGGATATCGTAAATATCAGTGGACGTATTCTTGACACGCCTCATAGCAATCTATACCCCGAATAGAGTTAACACTTCGTAGGGGTCAAATGGCAAGAAAACGAAAACGAGAAAGAAAAAGGGGGAGAGCCGTTCGTAAGGCCCTCTCTTCTCCCGTTACGTAAGCGTGCCCTGCGCCGATTCTGGCGCCATCTGCATTCCTTTTTGCGTAGCTTTACAACTCGGTGTGTTTTCCTGTGTTTCTACCAAAATCTTGGATTTACTCTCATATTATGCTTTCTCCAACTTCTTCTGCTTCGGATAAGTTGAGTACTATTTCTTTTATGTATAAATGTAGGCTCTTGTTTAAAATTAAAGTATTTATAAGAGTTATCTTTGATACAAGAGCTGTTGCCTGCTGGAGGCGTCATGGACGCTGTCGCTCGCTAGAATAGGATTTATTTGTTAGCAAGAGCGACGTTCCCAGCCCCCTGCGCTTTAATAATTAGCTGCTTAGCCTAATTAGGAATTCTGTTATGATGCGTTAGTAGTGCGCCTGGCGAAAGCTTTGCCTAGGCTGACCAACACTAGTCTTCGTAGCCTAGTTATTGGTCCTTGTACTTCCTGCATGATATTTAGTCTTCCAAGTGTGATTTTATATTGCTTAAAGCGTTAGGCAACGTTATACATACAGCCCTTTTCGAGTAATTTCCAAGATAGTATTGGAGTGAGTTTCGGTGATTTAGGTAATCGATTCTCTTAGTGCCTAGGCTAGGTTGTCTTAGGTCTTGATAATATTATCTTTTCCCCGTTTGCTCCCTTCTCTTCGGGGAAGGGGCAAACCCTTTCCCTCTGTTTAAGCCTTAGGCTTAACTCTAGTGGTTTGTTTGAATTAATTTTCAAATATAACTATGCTGGAGTAGTACTGTACCTTCCTGCTCCAACTGAATTGGTTCAGAGGGGGACAGTACAGCAGTGTATTAGTCTGAGTCCGTGTTGGTCTAGCGTGGGGCAGAGGCTCCCTTGCTGCCTGACACAGGCATAGGAGGTTTATCCTCCTTGATTCACCTTGGAAGGTTTCGGTAATTATGATTCCTTCGCTCGGTGACCCCTCAGACTTGTCCTCTTTGCTGTTCCGGGTTCGGGATATGTTCCCTTTCCGGAATAGCAATTCCTTCCTTGCCTTGGTTTTAGGGAGGCAGCCAGTAGTGCCGGCCTCCCTCCCTGGATCTCTCTGGCTGAGATGAGCTTTCTTAGTTTGGAATGATCCTTAACCAAGGCAAGGTTGGACAGGACCCTCTGTCCTTCCCTTCTATTTTCCGTTTCCTTTGTGTCAGTCGTCTCACATCCGTACCTAGCATAGGTTGGGATGGGGAGCTGACGTGGTCCCCTGTCGGCCGGCAGAGAGTGCCGACCGGCAGAGGCCCTATCCTTTGAGTGCTGCCCGGTCCTTCCTTGGTCCCTCAACCGCTGCCGTCTGTGTTTCAGTAAGCAGTGGTTAGGAAGCTTGACTTAGTGTCTCCCCTTCCTCTCGGCACTCTTTCGGGTGTCGGGCGCGGAGGTACATAGCCTCTTGGCCCGGCACCCATTCTGTTGTCTTCTCTTGTGTTGTCCTTGCCGTCTGCCGTCCTAGTGGCCGGCCGTCGGTAGGGGGGTGTTCGCTAGTTCTCTTGCTGTCGGTCGGCGGTGGTCTTATGCCTTTGCTGGCCGGTCTCCTTGCTCACCTGCCGGCCGTTTTGAGTGGCGGCCGGCAGCCGGACGCTACCTGGAGTGGATGCCAGCCGGCAGGGTTTACTCACCGCTGCCGGGCCGGCCTGCTACTTCACTCGGTTGGCCGGCCACTAAGAGTGATGGCCGGCAGCTGGGTGCCAACCGGGTAGCTATGGACCGGCAACCACTACCGACCGGTTCAGGCATAGGAACTGGAGTTCTCCCCCGTCTGGGTGATCCTAAGTTGCATACTTGAGACCTACCTTTGGAAAAGGGGGTGGGGGTGCTGACTGGCAAGAGCCGGCCGGCACACCACCCTCATGTACTGTATCAGTTCTTCCCTGTTTAGTGTCTTCTACCAGGGGAGAACATGATATAGTAGGTTACAACACTGTCTTTTCTAACTTACTTGTGTTGCCTTGTGCAGTCACTTGGTGTTGCCTTACAGGGATGAAAAGAGAACTCTTTTCATCTTTAGCCAGAATGGTAAAATCTTACCTTAGGTGTGAGCTACACCTAATTTCCCTCGGGAAATATGATCTTTGGTTATTCTAGCAAAGACTAAACATTTGATTTTAATGGCTGGTGGGCTTCCACAGGTGATTGTGGGGGATTCACAAGTATGTGTCTTTTCCTTATTCTTTGTGGTCTTGCACGACCCGTTGTTGTTGGCCTTACAGATAAGAAAGTGAGTTCTTTCTTGTCTACTATCCGGTATTTTAAAATCATTCCTTAGGGGGGGCTACACCTTCTTCCTTTGGAAATTTTCCATTGGTTAATCTGGCATAGATTAACTATACGATTTTATGAATTGGAAGGCTACAACAATTGGGTGTGCGGGAAATACCAGGATGTGTCTTTCCGTTTTGTTATGTTACTGTGCATATCCAGTGATACGTAGTTCACTTGATACTCATGGAAATTTCTTCTCTTTACAGGAGGACCATCCGTAGTGCGGATGTATTTCTGCAACGTCCGCAGTAGGGCTTCTGCGGACATGGTTCTGAAGGAGGCGGTGGCATGCGCTGTCTCCACGGATGTTCTCCGGTATTGGGTTCCCCAGGTATGTTTCATATGCACTAACCTATCTATTGAGGTTTTTTCTTTTCGCTTCGCTCAAAATCCGTTTTCGTCTCCCCTACAACGGTGGATTCAAGGGATATAGCTAGGGAGAAGCTTCGTACCTGGGTGAGGGGCTTTCAGAAAATTACCTCTGGACCTTATCTTCCAAATGAGAAGATGAGGGCTTTCTTTTCCTAGGGCATCAACTGTTACAGTGATTCCCCAACCCCAAGAGGAGGTCCCCTTAATTCAGATCCCGTGGATGCTGAAGTCACGGTCGCCTTGCTTAGCATCCAGTTGGACGACAGGATGCCAGACGTGTCCGAACGTCTGAAGGAAGACCTCCTGGCAGAAGGCCAGGATGAAGTTCGAGCTCCGGACAAGGTAGCGGAAGAGGCCGAGAGAGGTCGGCTGCTCCGGTTCAGGCCCTTGAACCTGCTCCCTCAACATCATCTGCTCTCGCAGTAGAGCAGGCCCTCCCTCCATTGTTGGCTTGATCCAACAAAGGCAGAGGGAGAAGAATGGGAAGGCAGCTGCATCGTAACTGCAGGGGCACATCCGGACTGCGAGGTCCGGTGGAAAGAGGTACCAGCTTCAAAGGAAGAGACAGAGCCGAAGGAGGTCGTAGTGATAGACCATGCTAGGCTCATGCCTTGCTTTCTTCTTCGATGAAAGAGAGGGGCTTCATGAACTCAAAGGTAGCTGTATTTGAGTAAGAGGCTCCCTTCCTTTGTGTCCTCTCCTGCCACAGCCCTCCCCCTTTTTTCGCTGAAAGGGTTTGCGGCGGTTTTGAAAACAGTCGAGGCTGGCAAGCCTTTCCCCTCCCTGGTGGAGTGTAAACCCTTGTTGCTGGCCTTTAGAAAGGAAGATTTAGTAAGCAAAACAAGGACTGGAAGGACGTCCATCTTACCTTCTCAGTCCAGATGTGGGAGGCGGATTTTGCCGGATGCCGGTTCGGCGAGATCCTCTCTAACCTGTCTGGTTTTCTTTTGCGGAGAGAACTCTAGACAAAAGAAAGACTGGCTGCCTCTTTGTCTCTTCAGTCCACGTTGAGATGATGACAAGTGATCCCAAGGTCCATGAAACGTTCATGGTTGTGATCAAGACTCATCTGGCCACTGTGACGAAGGATCTCTACAGCTCCGTCAGGGCGAAGAGAACCTGTAGGGAATTCGTGTTCGCCCGGGCTACGATGAGGCACGAGCCAAGGAAACTAATCTCCTCCAATAGTTGGGACAAAGACCTTTTCCCTAGTGAGTCGGTCAAAAAGGTTGATAGGGCCGCCACGTACGATAGAAATCTTCTCCGGGAGTGGGGCCTGTGTACCAAGAGAAATTCTTCCCCGGAGGGGGTCCCCAACCTTGGAGGAAGACTAAAAGGATTAGGATACTTTCTCGGCCAGCTAAGTCAAGTAGACATCAGCAGCAACGGCATTTGCTGATGCCCTCAGTGCCCCAGATGGTGGCAAAAATCCCCGACCACACTTCAGTGGGTTCCCCAATTCGTGTCGACACAGTCTCCGGCATTCAACCCATCGTTCGAAGGTCAGTCAACTGCCTGTCGAACAGGCCTAGAGGAGCAGCCAGAATTTCGTCTAGGCGCCCCTCAAGGAGAAGGGGTTTCATGGGTGGTCGAGGTCAGAGAGGCAAGACCTCAGGACAACAGTCTGAACGAGATGATATTGGTAGAAGGGAGTCTCCAACGGTTTTGGGATCGGTGGACCTTCGATCCCTGGGTCCACAGCCTACTCAAGAAGGGACTGGGCTGGAGCTGGTACAGCACTCCATCCCCATACCCTCGGCGTTTTTCCGATACTCCACCCCCGTTCTGGAGGAGTTCATTCATGAACTGTTAGAGGAAAAGTGATCCGAAGGGTAAAGTCCATCTAATTCCAAGGGAGGCTGTTTTGTGTTCCCAAGAAAGACTCGAAAATCTCGGAGTCATTCTGGACTTGTCGCCACTTAACAGGTTCATAGCGAACTACAGGTTCAAGATGCTAACAATACAACACATAAGGACCTTACTGCCCAAGAGGGCATTTACCGCCTCCATAGTTTTGTCAGACGCCTATCGGCACGTTCCAATCTATTGTCGATTCCCCTCCTACCTAAGGTTAAGGCTACAACGAAGACTATGCGTCTTCAAAGCCATGCCTCTCGGGCTTAAAATAACCCCAAGGATTTTCACGATGCTTGCGAACGTAGTTCTCAGTCAATTACGCCTAAAGGGAATTCAGGTAGTAACCTACCTGGATTTTTGGCTGGGGTGGGCAGCACCCAGGACAGAATGCTTGCAAGCTTCCCTGTATGTGATCCATTTCCTAGATTATCTAGGCTTCAAGATCAACAGGAAAAGTCTCAACTTCCTCCATCTCTAAGTTCCGGTGGGTGTGAATCCACTGGGACCTAATGTCACACCGTTTTCTCCGTCATGGCGGAGAAAAGAAAGGAGATAGCTGGTTCTGTCAAGAGACTTCTAGATTCCGTATGGATATCAGATGCGAACTGGAGAGTGTACTGGGGTCTCTCCAGTTTACTTCGGTGACAGACCCGGTGCTAAGAGCACAGCTAAAGGATGCAACCGGAGATTGGAGTAGTTATGCATCAGATGCGCGAAGAGATCTGAGAAGACCAGTTCCGCTTCATCGAAATACTCTTCTCAGGCCTTGGTCCCAAGCCAGACTCCTTAGGAAGTCGGTTCTTCTTCATCCACCTCCCCCGTCGGTGACGAGTCACCCAGACGCCTCGAAGGAGGGAGGGGGAGTTCACTCTCATCAGAAATAGGCCCAAGGGTCTTGGTCCAGTCTATTCAAGACCTCTCACAGTCATTTTCGAGAGACTATGACAGTCCTTCTTTCCTTCAAGAAAGTCTCCCCGCATCGCTCGATCCACACTAAGTTGGTGCTGGACAGCGGGGGAGTTGTGAGATACTTGAATCGACAAGGATCAAGGTCGCCACCTTTCAACCAGGTGATGTTGGCCATCTTCCGATTTGGGGGAAGAAGAAATGGTACCTGTCAGCAGTTCACCTTTAAGGAGTCCGCAATGTGACAGCGGACGCTCTATCCAGGTTCACACCGATAGAGTCGGAATGGTCCCTAGACGCAGGACCATTCTCCTTCATTCTGAGTCAAGTCCCAGAACTGCGGCTAGACCTCTTTGCGATGAAAGACAACAAGAAGTTGCCCCTGTATGTGTCCCCGTACGAGGACCCCTTGGCGGAAGCAGTGGACGCGATGTCCCTCGACTGGAACAGATGGTTCAGGATTTATCTGTTCCCTCCTTACAATCTTCTGTTGAGGGTCCTCAACATACTGAGATCATTTAAGGGAGTAGCGGCAGTAGTGGCCCACAAATGACCGAACAGTGTGGGGTTCCCTCTGGCATTGGAACTACGATTGGAGTTTTGTCCGCCTCCAGATCCAGTTCTGACCCAGTGAGTCCAGAAATCAATTGTCTGCGCTTCATCACAGAAAATCCGGACCCAGCAGCTCATGATTTCTTTCCTTAATCAGGTGAGAAAGTGTTTCGGGATTTCGAAAGCCAGCACGGACTTCCTAGAGGATTATAAGTGCAAACCTTTTATAAGGCAATATGAGTCATCTTGGAGAGAATGGGTAGCCCTTGTCAGACGAAGATTCCGCAGGAGATCACGACGGACTTCTGCTTGTCTTTCTTCATCCATCTCCATGGTTATGGATCGGTAACTAACACGATTTTATCATGTAGGCCTACTTTGACAAGACCCATTCTATATGCCTTCCAGGTCGACCTCGCTAACGAGATCTTTTATAAAGTTCCGAAAGCCTGAGCTAGGCTCAGACCTTTAGCACCTCCAAAGCCCAATTCATGGTCTTTAGAAAAGTTCTTCATGTTGCTTCACTGTTGAACAATAAGGAGTGTGTGTTAAAGGATTTGACCCATAAGTTATCCTCCTTTTTGCACTCGCGTCCGGGGCCAGGGTTAGTGAGATCATACCCCTCTCGAGAGAGGAAGGTCGTGTTCAGTCCCTGGATGGGCGAACTGAACCTATTTCCGGATCCTACGTTTCTCACCAAGAACGAGTTACCCACCATCAGGTGGGGTCCCTGAAGAATCTGCCCTCTGAAAGAAGATGCATCTCTATGTCCAGTAGAATGCCTAAAGGTCTATTTTCGTAGAACTTCAGACTTCAAGGATGGCCATCTGGCCAGGGGAGAAACGTCAGGCTCAAAATTTATTACTGAAATAACTCAGGGCGAAAATCACATATCTTATTCGCAGAGCGGATCCTGACTGTTCACCCACAGGTCACGATCCGAGGAAAGTTGCTTCATCCTTAAACTTCTTTAGTTGTAGGGATTTTGGACATCTTAGTTCGTACACTGGCTGGAAGTCTTCCAGAGTGTTCTTTCGTCACTATGCGAAGCAAGTGCAGCAACTAAGAGGTTCTGTGGTGGCAGTGGGTTGCGTCGTTAACCCTGCTGTTTAACTCTGCGAGGAACAGTAACATAATTGGGACAATTAATTCCAGGGTGAGTATGTAGTCACATGTTGTACTACATACTATGTGAGGGTACTGGGTGACCCACGTTGACTGTTCCACTTTCAAAGGTGAACCCAGCATAAGTGCAAACATGCGTGCCGAGCGTTTCTAACGCTAATGTGACTGATTAGTAAAACAGACTTTTGACTTTGATACTTTGGTATCTTAAAAGTGGCTCCAATGTTTTACTTTCAGATAAACAAGTTGCTGTTTACTATCATACTTATGCTTAAAGTTTTAGTTATCCTCCTCTTATATATAGATATATATATATATATATATATATATATATATATATATATATGAGTGTGGTTAACCTGTTTGTTTATTGTCTGTCAATAAACTGGTTCTTGAGAACCTTGCGTCTCCTTCACCTGTGAGCATTCATTCTATGTATATTTACCCGGGGATAATTCTAATAGAATGTTCCCTTATGCAAGCTAATATTGCATTGGTTTATGCTTCCCCTTAGCTGGAGGACTCCATCCCATAAAGGGATGGTGGCGGATTTACGAGTTTCCTCCTAAGCGGATATGAACCTTTGTCCAATACGTGTTTTGAGTGGAGGACTGGTCGATATTTCATATTGACACAGTGATTCTTTTCGAACTTCGCTTTACCCAGTATGGGGTGAGACCACTATACTCGCTTGCCTGGGGTTCATACTTACATATATGTATTCTTCGAGACTTTCCCAGAGTCTAGTAAGACTCTTCCCTGTTGGGGGCAGGAAGCTCTATCATGGTTTATGATTAGTTGAAAAGATGTATGACGGTAACATCTTAGGTCTCTAGGTCGCGTCGACTGGGGGAAATATTTCTGAGGAGTACGGCACATTTTGAGAATCCACAGATACAGTAATGCTCTGGTATACTTCCATCAGGACGACATGGCTTGAGCCCAAAAAACGGATTTTGAGCGAAGCGAAAAATCTATTTTGGGTAAGATGGCCATGTCGTCCTGATGGACCCGCCCTTCCCTTTCAATGAAAGGGCCGTAGGATCCCTCCCTACATACAGCATCTGTAGCACCTCGTGTTTCGCTACAAGGAATGCAGATGGCGCCAGAATCGGCGCAGGGCACGCTTACGAAACGGGAGAAGAGAGGGCCTTACGAACGGCTCTCCCCCTTTTTCTTTCTCGTTTTCGTTTTCTTGCCATTTGACCCCTACGAAGTGTTAACTCTATTCGGGGTATAGATTGCTATGAGGCGTGTCAAGAATACGTCCACTGATATTTACGATATCCCTAAGGTCTTTTTTAGGGATACTCGCTCCAGGAGTTAGAATTCTGGGTACCTTAAGGTAAATTCTCTGGGAATATCGCCGTAGTTGTAATATACCCTAGGAAGCTACCTTTAAGGAACTTCCATCAGGACGACATGGCCATCTTACCCAAAAATAGATTTTTCGCTTCGCTCAAAATCCGTTATTTAGTCTTCATAGCTAGGAACTTTTATATCATGTTTTGACGCTTTTTATCGGTCATCGATTGACCTCTTACCAGTAGGCTACTATAGCCCCCAGGCCAGAGCGCCTATATATCAGCGTTCATGCATGATTTTATTAGTGATCCTAGGCTAAGTTATGAAGATAGTGGCATTATTTTACAATACTTTCGACTGTGATGCAAGTGTTTTTCGCCTTCAGGGACCATATAGGGGATAGGTTAGTTAGTGTCCCTTCCTAACCTAACCTACTTGTAGGACCCCTATATGCTTCATTCATCCCCCTGCCCTTGGCATTCCCTCTGTTTAGCCTTGATTCCCTTACTAAGTAAAGGGATCAAGCGCCTAACGGAGTATATTATCGCCTCTCAGTCCTCCCTAAGGGAATGAACCCCCCTTAAGGTTGCGTCCGAGAGTGAGGAACGGCTAGCCCTTCCTCTATGGCTAGGACTAGTCTATGACTGTCCTGCGATAGCGATATGTCTTCTATCTTTCCTAGTTCAGGGCTTTTAGCCCTGCTCTAGGTTAGGTTTTGGAAAGGTTCTTTCTGTCCCCTGCTGAAACTGTACCCATGCACCGTTTCAGCCAGGCTGCCTTATCTTAGGTTAGGGAGTGTCCTCTCTTTCCCTAGTGGCTGCTCTGGTACAGAACCCCTTCCATGGAAGACTCTTCTCTTCTCCCCTCCCCACCTATCTCTTGTATAGCCTAGCCTACACTTAGGTTAGTCTATACCCATCTGTCCCCTGTCCTACAACTCCTCCTTAGGGTGGAGTGATAGGGCTACCTTGAGCTTCTATGTGCAGTCCGCTCTGGTACATATACCCTTCATAGTGTCCTATGGGGTTAGCCACTGGATGTGTTCTGTATGTAGAGGTCTCCCCCTCTTGGGTGTCCCCTAGCCCTCCCTTGGGCTACCCTAGCTCCCGGTCCTCTGAGACCCCTGCTTCTGGGGGATAGAGCCAGCCTCTATCATGGGTACACCCTCTCAGGGGGGGATGTCTGGGAGTCCATGACTGGACTTCTTACATCCCTCCCCCTGTCTCTCTCACTATCCGGGTGCCGGTCCCTTGCCGCCTCCACTGTCGGCGATACCCGCCTCCTACCTTGGTGACTCTCCCCTTACCCTCATGCCGCCAGCCCCCCGCGTGGCGGGGGACTGCCGACCGCCGATGGCTCTCCTCCTCCTCCTAGCTTCGCCGTCTGCCTGCTGGTCGGCCACCGGAGTGCCGGCATCCATTGCCGGCAACCTGGTTCCGCTATAACCATCCTTGTCCCAGTCACCAATCCGGCATCCTCCGACTGCCGGAGCCGCCGCTCCTCTGCCGGCGTGCCGCCGTTGTGCCGGCGGCCGCCACCCTGGTATTACTCTTGACTTATATATTGTCTGTTCTAATGCCAGAAACTCTGCTGGAGCGGCCTCCGGCGTGCCGGAGGTCTGCCGGAACCCCCCGGAGGCGTCAAGACTACTTGCACCCCCTTCTACTAGCTATCATATGAATACTGATAGCCCTACACTGCAAACAGATGGCCTGTTTACGCTATTAGATCAGTGCCTTGGTACTGTTCTATTAGTAATCATGCTGTCCCTTTGCATTCTTCAAAATTCCAGCATGCTGCGTGTATCTTAGCGCGGCTGGTTGCCGGAAGCAGTTACCCTAAGGGACCTGTTAGCCCCCTAATTTGGGACTGAGTAGCCTCGGTCCCAAACTTATCCTTGGCATTTTCCATGGAATTCCATTGCCCTATGGACTTCTAAGAAATGCTATCCTGTGCCTTCGGCCATCTCGGATTATCCAAGGATAAAGCTTGCGGTAGCCAGCCGGGCGGGATGCATGGAGTATGTTTTCTTTACTACTTCAATCTCTATGCATCACACCCTTCATTAAGTTAAAATTATTGATTAATATTAACTTAGATTAAGAGCCATTCTTATGACTCCCCCCATACTCATTTTCTCTTTCTTCCACAGGAGGAGCAGATGAAGTGTGACTTCGACTTCTGCGCTGTGAAACGCCCGCACTTCTACGGGCATACGGCTTGCAGGACTCACGCCCCTTGTGCTAACAAGAAAGGGGATTTGAAATTCTGGGACCCGCTGAACTGTACGGTCTGCCAGGCTCACATAGCTGATGGCTTCCATAACTCTCCCTCAGCGGAGATCAGGGACATTGCTCGAGAGAAGCTACGCAAATGGGTGCGTGGCTTCCAGAAGAATGCCACCGGACCGTACCTGGCCACTGAAGAATTGAGGTCACTTCTGTTCCCAAAGGCCTCCCCTGATTCTGTGGTGCCCAAGGATTTGATCCCCACTGTCCAAATTACGGTGGAACCTGATGTAGTCATGGCCCAGTCCATGCACGATTGCCGCCTAGATTCCGATGATGACGAACACATGTCGGATGTCTCGGAGGGTACGGAGAAGACCCTCATGGCCCAAGGAGCTGAAGATGACGAAGACCAGGTGGAATACGCCGAGTCGGAGCAAGAGGTCGCTCCTCCTTCCATCTCCGCCCCTACTCCTACACCGACGGAAGTGTCTATCCCGTCTACCTCCACGACCCCGGAACCCTCATCTTCCACTCAGGAAATGATCCGGTTGATTAGAGCCGTCATGGACAACAGGTTAAAGGAGAATCAGGAGTTCATCAGGTCCATGATGGGATCCAAAGAACCGAAGAAGATCTCGGTTAAGGATCTCCCCGCTTGCTCACATGCCAACCCATGGAGGTATGCTGAGCATATGGTTATCGCGACCGGCAGGATCTTCGTCAGCGACAAGATCGGCACGGTCCCCCTGGAAGACGTGGAGTTCTTCCCAAACTTCGAGGCCTACCCGGACTGTTACGTCCGACTTCGCTCCGAACCTGCCTCTAAAGAAGAGACCGAACCGAAAGAAGAGATAGTGTTCGATCTCGCGAAGGCCCAGGCTATGCTAGCCAACACGTTCAAGAGTAGGGGTTTTACCTGCTCTAAGCTTCCGGCCCTGAGCAAGAAGCACCCTACCTACGTCGCACCTGAAAATGCGGTACTTCCATTCATGGAAAAGGCCTTCGCTGCGTGCCTTAAAGCTGTGGAAGAGGGGAAAGCCTGCCCTGCACTGGAGGAGTGCAGACCCTTCTCCATAGTTACTCCCCCTGACGCTCGACACTGGAAGGACATCCAGCATACTTTCGTCGTGGGAAAGCTAGATCCTGACGTCGCCGGACGTCAGTTTAATGAAGACCTCCCGAAACTTAACGATCACCTCCTTCGTCGGGAAAAAGATACGAAGGAGAGGCTCGCAGCATCTATGTCCCACCAGGTCCAACTTGACATGGCCTGTGACACCAGAGTACCAGACCACTACATGGTACTTGCCAAATCCCACATGGCAACCCTGGTGAAGGACATGTTCCACTTCATGAAGGCTCGGAGAGCCTGTCGTGAATTCGTGTTTGCAGGTGCCACTGTGAAACACGAACCCCGGAGGCTGATTTCCTCCAACATCTGGGGCAAACACCTCTTTCCTTCTGACCTTGTGAAGGAGATCACTGACAAAGCCGCCACGGAGAATAGGAACCTTCTCCACAAGTGGGGCATGTCAAAGAAGAGGAAACCCTCTCAGGACGACGGACCTCAACCTAAGAGGAAATCTTCGAAACAGAAACCCCAGCAACGTCAACCAAGACGTCAGTTTCTGGGACCCGCTACCTCCCAAGTGGCAGCTCAGCCACAACAGACCTTTCAACTGGTCACCCAACCGGTGTTGTCACAGTCACCGGTCTTCACCCCTGCTTTCGAGCAACAGACGACTACCTTTCGTCCCAAAGGTAGAGGCTCAAACAGAGGTGCAGGCAGAGACGCGTCTCGCCGTCCCTCCAGAGGCAGAGGAGGAAAGGGAGCTAGCGGCCGAGGCAGCAAGCCCTCGGGACACCAGAAGCAATGAAGTGCTTCCGGTGGGAGGAAGACTCCGCCAATTCCAGGATCGTTGGACCTTCGATCCCTGGGCACACAGCATCGTCAAGAAGGGTCTAGGCTGGAGTTGGACTCAACCACCCCCAACATTCCAGCAGTTCTTCCAACAATCAACCCCCCTTCTGGAAGAATATGTCCTAGATCTCTTGAACAAGAAGGTGATAAGGAAGGTAAAGTCCACCAGGTTCCAAGGAAGACTGTTTTGTGTCCCCAAGAAAGACTCCGACAAACTCAGAGTCATTCTGGACTTATCCCCCCTCAACAAGTTCATAGCGAACGACAAGTTCAAGATGCTGACTCTTCAACAAATAAGGACCCTTCTGCCTCGAGGTTCCTACACTGTCTCCATAGACCTGGCGGATGCCTACTGGCACGTTCCAATGAACCATCACGCTTCCTCCTACCTAGGATTTCGACTCCAAAGGAAAAGCTACGCCTTCAGGGCCATGCCCTTCGGCCTCAATGTGGCCCCTCGGATCTTCACAAAGCTGGCGGACGCCATAGTACAACAGCTCCGCCTCCGAAACGTCCAGGTGATGGCCTACCTTGACGACTGGCTAGTTTGGGCTCCATCGCCCGAGGATTGTGTAAAATCCTGCAACAAAGTCACCCAGTACCTAGAACACCTGGGATTCAAGATAAACGAGAAGAAATCTCGCCTCTCTCCAGCTCAGAAGTTCCAGTGGTTAGGAATCCAATGGAACCTTCAGTCACACCGCCTTTCCATCCCCCAGAAGAAAAGGAAGGAAATAGCAGGGTCTGTCAAGCGACTACTGAAATCCAAACGGATTTCAAGACGCCAGCAGGAACGAGTTCTAGGCTCTCTACAGTTCGCCTCAGTAACAAACCCAGTGCTTCGTGCACAGCTAAAGGATGCCGCGGGAGTCTGGAGACGTTCTGCATCCATCGCTCGAAGAGACCTCAAGAGACGGCTCCCAAACAGACTTCGACTTCTCCTCAAGCCGTGGTCGGAAGCAAAGGCCCTGAAAAGGTCCATCCCTCTTCAACACCCACCTCCATCACTCAACATCCACACGGACGCTTCGCTGGAGGGTTGGGGAGGTCACTCCCACCAAAAACAGGCTCAAGGCACCTGGTCTCCCCTGTTCAAGACGTTCCACATCAACATCTTGGAGGCCATGGCGGTCCTTCTAACTCTGAAGAAACTATCCCCGCCTCCCTCGATCCACATTCGTCTAACCCTAGACAACTCGGTGGTAGTTCGATGTCTCAATCGCCAAGGCTCAAGATCGCCCCAGATAAATCAGGTGCTTCTCTCAATCTTCCGTCTGGCTGAGAATAAGAAGTGGCACCTGTCTGCAGTTCACCTACAAGGATTCCGCAACGTGACAGCGGATGCTCTATCTCGAACAAACCCGATAGAGTCGGAATGGTCTCTAGACGCAAGATCATTCTCCTTCATCTCTCACCAAGTCCCAGAACTTCAGATAGATCTCTTCGCAACGAGCGACAACAATCAACTTCCTCGGTATGTGGCCCCGTACGAGGACCCCAAGGCAGAAGCAGTGGATGCCATGTCACTGGACTGGAACAGATGGTCCAAGATCTACCTGTTCCCTCCCACCAACCTTCTGCTGAAAGTCCTCTCTAAACTGAGAACCTTCAAAGGGACAGCGGCCCTAGTGGCTCCCAAGTGGCCCCGGAGCAACTGGTACCCCCTGGTCCTGGAGCTGCAGCCCAAGCTGATCCCTCTCCCGGGCCCAGTTCTCTCCCAACAAGTACAGAAGTTGACTGTCTTCGCTTCATTATCGAAAATCAAGGACCTTCATCTCATGATTTTCTCTCCCTAGCCGCAAAGAAGAGGTTTGGGATCTCGAAGAAAAGTCTAGACTTCCTAGAGGAATACAAGACCGAATCCACAAGACGGCAATACGAATCATCCTGGAGAAAATGGGTCTCTTTCGTCAAGACAAAAAATCCTAAAGAAATCACAATTGATTTCTGCATGTCCTTCTTCATTCACCTTCATGGACAAGGATTAGCAGCCAATACGATTTCAACCTGCAAATCGGCCTTGACCAGACCAATTCTGTATGCCTTCCAAATTGATCTGTCCAGCGACATCTTCAATAAACTACCGAAAGCATGTGCTCGTCTACGCCCAGCACCCCCACCGAAACCGATCTCCTGGTCATTAGACAAGGTGCTCCATTTCGCCTCCAACTTGGATAATGATTCATGCCCTCTCAAGGATCTGACTCAGAAAGTTATATTTCTCTTTGCTCTTGCTTCGGGAGCCCGAGTCAGAGAAATAGTGGCATTATCAAGAGAAGAGGGTCACATCCTGTTTACTGATACAGGAGACATTACCCTCTCCCCTGATCCGACGTTTCTCGCCAAAAATGAATTACCCACCAAAAGATGGGGCCCCTGGAGAATATGCCCCCTGAAGGAAGATGTCTCTTTATGCCCAGTAGAGAGCCTCAAGGTGTATCTTCGCAGAACTTCGAACTTTGGTGGAGGCCAACTCTTCAAAGGAGAAACATCGGGCAGCGACCTGTCACTGAAACAATTAAGAGCGAAAATCACCTACTTCATTCGCAGAGCGGATCCTGACAGTACACCCGCCGGTCATGATCCTAGGAAAGTTGCATCATCTCTGAATTTCTTTCAGAGTATGGACTTCGAAAGCCTTAAAAGCTTCACAGGCTGGAAGTCCTCGCGCGTTTTCTTTAAACATTATGCGAAACAAGTGCACGAAGTCAAACATTTTGTGGTAGCCGCAGGTAGTGTTATGAAACCTGCACCTAACTCTGCATAGAACAGTGAGTTATTTGGGACTCTAACTCTTCGGGTGCCTATGTTGACCCTCGAGCGATACATAGTGATGTCGAAAACACTTAGTGCTTTTATAACTGTTCTTATCCCAGGTGAAATGTCATAGTTGTCACACAAGTGCCGCATGTCCTGAACATGATGTGTTTTAATCAAAGACTAACGTTCCTCGAGAACGAGTGCCTACTAATAAATTTGAAATTCCTCTTCAGATTCAAGAGCAAGTCTTTATTACTATGTACATTATAATTACTGTAAATGAACTTTACTTATTGTTGCAATTCATTTAATTTCTGCATTTGTGAAATAAAATTTCTATTTTATTACCTGTGCGTCTCAATCAGCTCCTACTTACTATGAAATACATGCCTGTCATAGTTTTATTATCCCCTTTTCCTTATGGTTCTTGGAGAAATTAAGATACTAACTCTTAATTTATATTCACTCTGATTATGTAATGTTCCAATACGAATACTTACTCTTCATACCCTGGAGATGAATCCAACTTTCTCAGCACACAGTGTCCAACCACCACTGGTCTGCTTTTCAGAATGTTCCTATACGAATGCCAAACATTCAGCTTCGTCTCCAAGTTCTTCAAGTTCTTCTATCAGGGTGAATAGCCCTTCAATACCACTTTGACGTCGGCATGGCCCGTGGGAACTTCACTGCCAAGGGGGGCAGGAAGATTCTTCCCTACGGTTCTTTACTAAGATTACTATGCTATTTTGTCAATGCCCTTGGCACTTACTAATAGGGGAAAATCTACCACGATACATTGATTCTCTGGTATGCTTCCATCAGGACGCCATGGCTTGAGCCCAAAAAACGGATTTTGAGCGAAGCGAAAAATCTATTTTTGGGTGAGATAGCCATGGCGTCCTGATGGACCCTCCCTGCTACTTCGTCCAGTTTTTAGGTCCCACCCTGCTCTGCTGTATCATGGTGATAGGCAAGCAACTGGCTTCAGGATGAAGACGGTCGTGACGTCATTTAAGCAATGGCGCCCGTTTGTTTACGTCTCGAGTACCAGAAGTAGCCACGAATGAGATTAGCTATGGAACGGCTCCCAGCTATTCTCAGCCCTTACACACCGAAGCATTAACTCTGTTCGGGGTGTAGATAGCTATGTGGCGCGTTAATACATGCGTCCCCTGTTGATATACGATGTCTTAAAAGGGAAACCTTTAGGATACTCGCTCCAGAAGTTAGAATTCTGTGATAACCTGTGGTTAAATTCTCTGGGAATATCTTAGTAGTTATTTACCCAAGGAAGCTACCAAAAAGGAACCTTCCATCAGGACGCCATGGCTATCTCACCCAAAAATAGATTTTTCGCTTCGCTCAAAATCCGTTTTTTAGACTACGCAGTTGTTGACGTTCAGGACGTTCAACATGCGCTCTATCGTTACGATAGAGAGAGAGTGTATCACGGTTTCACTTTGCAAGAGGAGAGAAAAGTAAGAGTAAATCGATTCTGACGTTTTGTTCATTCTTTCTTAGCTTAAATGTTTTAAATTCTAAATTAAAGGAACTTTTTATTTGGAAAACCTTTCAGTTTTTTCCTTTAGTCAAATAACATGTTTTTTTGACGATATATAATTGGGCTCTTCTCTTAGGTGCGAAATCAAGAGAGAAAGAGAGAGAGAGATAGAGAAGGAGGGAGAGAGAGGAGAGAAAACGTTCCGTTCAAGCGGGTAACGTTGTTCTCGTGTTGCTCTCGTCCCTAGTCTCTGTACGGGGAGGAAGGTAAAACGTTTCTAGGGTTTTATTCTTGTCCCCAGGCTATGTGCGGTGAGAGATTGTAAACGTAGTTTATTTGAACTAGTGTTTAGTCTCTTTCCCAGCCACTGAATTTTTTATCTTTATATATGTTTTCTGTTTTTTGCTAGTATTAATGAGCTGCATTATACGACTGATTTCGCAATTACTACCTTTTGATGAAGGGTAGAATTGCGTGTTTCAGGTAGAAATCAGTAAAAGTTTCGATTTCAGTGAAATAAGTGCAAAACAGAAAATCGATAAAGTGATATGCGCAAAGTGTTACAGTGTTGCGTCCGAGGGTTCGTCTGTTCGTGCCTGTCGTTCACCTAGTCCGGGACCTCTTGCAAGCTCCCAAGCCCAGGGGAGAAGTAATGTCGAACGACTTATGGGTTCGAGAGGCCTTGATCAACGAACAGACGTTTTTTCCCTCCGTGGTTTCGGGCGTATCTACCCAAGATCGCCCCACCCACACAAAGACGAGAGAGCCCATTTATTTCTCGTCTGCGGAAGAGGTTTCTCGTAAGAAACCATGGACCAAGGTCTCGCGGCTTATTAAGCGCAAGTCGGTCCCTTCCGCGCAAGTCCAACGGCCCAGTTGTAGCCACTAGGTCAGTTCGGACTCGCTGCAGTCTTCCGACGACTGCTCACCTCCTAAGAGAGGCAAAGCGGTACCGCATCAGGCAGTCACACCGTCTGTTGCCGCACCTGCTCTTGTAGACCCTAAGTGGTCTTTGCTGCAGACCATGCAGTCTCAGTTAACGTCATTGATGCAGGACTTTCGTGCGGAGAAGGTTGACACCAACCTCTAGCCTACAACCAACCACGGTTGTGCGTCCTGTGGACGCTGAGGCGACCTTCTGCCGCACTCCAGCTGAGAGAGTCCCGCCACCCATGCGTTCCAGTGTACCCTGCCAGCCGCATGTTGACGTTCAGCGACGCACGGAACCTTCCGTTGACGTTCGCGAGGTACAACAACAGTCTAAATTGTTTTGTTTTGACGCGGTGCGTCAACCTCCGCATTCTAGAGTTGTTTTGACTGCTCAGTCTAGACAGTCAAAGCAGTCTCGAGTGGACACTGTACGTCCTCACACACCTGTTGTGGTTGACAGTTCAGTTGTTGACAGTTCACAGACTGTCAAGCAGTTACATGACGTTACCTTCTGGTCTGCTACTAATGCTCCAGTGAGAGACTCACTGAGGTAACCTAGCTTTTATCGGACAAGGTTCCTGTAGATGAGGAAGTTGCTGTTCTCCCTCCTACTGATATTCCCTTGAGGACTCTGTCAGATGGAGAGGAGCCTTAAGCTGCTTAGCCTCCTATGGACTTTAATTAAATCATGATGATTTTTTTTTAAGGATCTTCGTCCGGATCTTGTAACTGCTGCTCCTCGTTCGCCTAAACGTCAGAACTTACACTAGGCCTAGCTACTTCAAAGCCGTTGTTTTTAAGCTAGTGCTCTCTCGCTCTCCTAGAGAGCGTTACGTTGGCTAGGCGACTGGTTTTTGCACCAGGAGGAGTTTTTAGGGATACAGCCTTTGATTTCCCTTCTTTTAAACTGGCTTATAGAGCGAGCGTCTGATATGACACGAGAGAAGTTCTCGGCTTGGGAGTTCATGCCTCTGCCCAGATAGACTTCTCAATTCTGGTAGACTCGCCCTGGCGCCTAGCCAGGAGACGCTCCAAGTTGTTTACAGGTCAACTTCTCAGCTTTTGTCAAGCCTTTGAAGTTTTGCTGTACTATTATGTCACACATAACAAGGCTTTCAGGGATGGTAAACGGTTCCGCCTCAGTCGCTAACCCCGTCTGTTGCCACACCTGCTCCCGTAGACCCTAAATGGGCTTTGCTGCAAGCCATGCAGTCCAAGCTTGCGTCCTTGATAGAGGACTTAAATGCGGAGAAGAACCTTCTGGCCAACAACCTTCCAACCAGTCGGTTGTGCGCCCTGTTGACGCTGAGGTAACCTACTCGCGTCTGCCAGTTGAGGTGGTTCCTCCTTCTGGCCAACAACCTTCCAACCGGTCGGTTGTGCGCCCTATTGACGCTGAGGTAACCTACTCGCGTCTGCCAGTTGAGGTGGTTCCTCCTTCTGGCCAACAACCTTCCAACCGGTCGGTTGTGCGCCCTGTTGACGCTGAGGTAACCTACTCGCGTCTGCCAGTTGAGGTGGTTCCTCCACCGATGCGACCCAGTGTTGGTTGCCAGTCGCACGTTGACGTTAAGCGACGCTCGGAGGTGGTTGTTGACGTTCAGGACGTTCAACAACCAGCAGAGGTGACTTGTTGTGACGCAGTGCGTCAACCTCAGCAACCCGGTAGGGTGTTGACTGCACAACCCAGACGGTCTAGACAGTTTCGGGTTGACGCTGTACTTCCTCGCGCACCCGTGGTTGTTGACAGTTCACAGACTGTGCAGCAGTTCCATGATATTGCGTCCGGCTCCGTCACGCATCCACCAGTGCGACCGGATTCAGCGAGTCAGACGTTGCCCACTCCGTTGCCGTTTCCTCATCAGTTTCGGATGAGGAACCCTCTGATGAGGACGTTGCTGAACAAGACGATCAGCCCCCAGCCCTGCTATCCATCCAGAAGATGCTGAAGAAGGAACGCTGCTCAGTCAGGCTGTGGATGAGTCTGGTAGGGACATTGTCATCCGTGGATCAATTTGTGTCACTAGGAAGACTACACCTCCGTCCTCTTCTATACCATCTAGCTTTTCACTGGATAAAGGACAAGACGCTAGAAGCGGTCTCGATCCCGGTTTCCGGAAAGATAAAGTCTTGTCTGACTTGGTGAAAGGACTATATCAACCTTAGAGAGGGTCTTCCCCTGACTGTTCAGACTCCCAACCACGTTCTCTTCTCGGACGCATCGGACGTAGGCTGGGGTGCGACATTAGACGGTCGGGAATGCTCGGGATTATGGAACTCGAGTCAAAGGACAATGCATTTCAACTGCAAGGAGCTACTGGCAGTAAGTCTGACCTGGAAAAGCTTCAGGTCTCTCCTTCAAGGCAAAGTGGTGGAGGTGATCTCGGACAACACCACGGCTTTGGCGTACATCTCCAAGCAAGGAGGGACCTACTCTCTGACGTTGTACGAGATCGCAAGGGACCTCCTCACCTGGTCAAAAGGTCTAGACATATCACTAGTAACGAGGTTCATCCAAGGCAACTTGAATGTCATGGCAGATTGTCTCAGTCGGAAGGGACAAATAATTCCAACAGAATGGACCCTCCACAAGGATGTATGCAAGAGACTTTGGGCCACCTGGGGCCAGCCAACCATAGATCTCTTCGCAACCTCGATGACCAAGAGGCTCCCAATATTTTGCTCAGCAATCCCGGACCCAGCAGCAGTTCATATAGATGCCTTTCTACTAGATTGGTCACATCTAGATCTATATGCATTCCCTCCGTTCAAGATTGTCAACAAGGTACTGCAAAAGTTCGCCTCTCACGAAGGGACAAGGTTGACGCTAGTTGCTTCCCTCTGGCCCGCGAGAGAATGGTTCACCGAGGTACTTCGATGGCTAGTAGACGTTCCCAGAACACTTCCCCTAAGGGTGGACCTTCTACGTCAGCCACGCGTGAAGAAGGTACACCAAGGCCTCCACGCTCTTCGTCTGACTGCCTTCAGACTATCGAAAGACTCTCAAGAGCTAGAGGCTTTTCGAAGGAGGCAGCCAGAGCGATTGCTAGAGCAAGGAGAACATCCACCCTTAGAGTCTACCAATCGAAGTGGGAAATCTTCCGAAACTGGTGCAAGTCAGTATCCGTATCCTCGACCAGTACCCCTGTAACTCAAATAGCTCACTTCCTCTTATATCTGAGGAAAGAACGATCTCTTTCAGCTCCCACTATCAAGGGTTACAGAAGCATGTTGGCATCAGTCTTCCGTCACAGAGACTTAGATCTTTCCAACAATAAAGATCTACAGGACCTCCTTAAGTCTTTTGAGACCACGAAGGAGCGTCGTTTGGTTACACCTGGTTGGAATTTAGACGTGGTACTAAGATTCCTTATGTCAGACAGGTTCGAACCGCTACAATCAGCCTCCCTGAAAGATCTCACCTTAAAGACTCTTTTCCTGGTATGCTTAGCCACAGCTAAAAGAGTCAGTGAGATTCATGCCTTCAGCAAGAACATCGGATTCTCATCAGAAACGGCTACATGTTCTACAACTTGGTTTTCTAGCCAAAAACGAGCTGCCTTCTCGGCCTTGGCCAATATCGTTCGATATTCCAAACTTATCGTATGGTTGGAAATGAACTAGAAAGAGTCTTATGTCCTGTAAGAGCTCTTAAGTTCTATTTAAAACGAACTAAACCTTTACGAGGCCCGTCTGAAGCTTTATGGTGTTCAGTTAAGAAACCATCTTTGCCTATGTCAAAGAATGCTTTATCCTATTTTATCAGACTGTTAATACGAGAAGCTCATTCCCATCTGAATGAGGAAGACCAAGCTTTGCTGAAGGTAAGGACACACGAAGTAGAGCTGTCGCAACTTCCGTGGCCTTTAAACAAAATAGATCTCTGCAAAGTATAATCGACGCAACCTATTGGAAAAGCAAGTCAGTGTTCGCGTCTTTTTATCTTAAGAATGTCCAGTCTCTTTACGAGAACTGCTACACTCTGGGACCATTCGTAGCAACGAGTGCAGTAGTGGGTGAGGGCTCAACCACTACAATTCCCTAATTCCATAACCTTTTTAATCTTTCTCTTGAAATGTTTTATTATTGTTTTTGGGTTGTCCGGAAGGCTAAGAAGCTTTTCGCATCCTACTTAATTTGGCGGGTGGTCAAAGTCATTTCTTGAGAAGCGCCTAGATTAGAGGTTTTGATGAGGTCCTTTTGTATGGGTTGCAACCCTTGATACTTCAGATCCTAGGGGTCGCTCAGCATCCTAAGAGGATCGCGAGGCTCCGTAAGGAAGACGTACTTAAAAAGGCAGAGTAATTGTTCAAGTCGACTTCCTTACCAGGTACTTATTTATTTTCAATATTAAACTTAGCCGGTGATCATATAGCTGTCAGCTCTGCTGCCCGACAGAAAAACCTAAGGACAAAATACGCCAGCGATCGCTATACAGGTGGGGGTGTACATCAACAGCGCCATCTGTCGAGCAGGTACTCAAGTACTCCATGTCAACACAGAACCAATTTTCTCTCTTGTCGTGCCACTGGCAAGACCTACTAAATACGCTGTTACTAACTGGATTTGTTTTCACAACTATTTGGTGAAGTACACTATTCTAGTTTTGAGCTTTCGCTATGCAGGGGTTTTATCTTCATCTCAAAACTTGAACTCGTTTTGGATAGATTTAATTATGGTGACAAAGAGAGTATGGACTCTCTTTCACTTTTAAATGGCCGACCCTTCCCTTAGACGGAAGTGTGTTTAGGTTTTTAGTAATTTTGCTTAACACGTTATAGATCTATATATTTTATATCTCTCCGCCTTTATTAGGCCTCTTCGATTAACTTTCCATTTATTATAAACATATAAAAATAATTTTTTATGATTTGTTTATATTCGACCTTTCCTGATAGTAGGCGGTAATAACTTGGAACCGAAGTTAATCAACGTTGAGCCCGTTATATCGTATTTAGCCTTTAAAGAATTTAAAACTTTTTAATTTTAATGTTTTATGAAAGAATTTCTTTGATAGTCTTCGTACTGTTTTCAAAGATGAACTAACGTTTAGTTTTTTTTTTTAGACTACGCAGTTGTTGACGTTCAGGACGTTCAACATGCGCTCTATCGTTACGATAGAGAGAGAGTATCACGGTTTCACTTTGCAGTAAGAGTAAATCGATTCTGACGTTTCGTTCATTCTTTCTTAACTTAAATGGTTTAAATTCTAAATTAAAGGAACTTTTTATTTGGAAAACCATTCAGTTTTTTCCTTTAGCCAAATAACATTTTTTTTTGACGATATATAATTGGGCTCTTCTCTCAGGTGCGAAATCAAGAGAGAAAGAGAGAGAGAGATAGAGACGGAGGGAGAGAGAGGAGAAAAAACGTTCCGTTCAAGCGGGTAACGTTGTTCTCGTGTTACTCTCCTCCCTAGTCGCTGTACGGGGAAGAAGGTAAAACGTTTCTAGGGTTTTATTCTTGTCCCCAGGCTATGTGCGGTGAGAGATTGTAAACGTAGTTTATTTGAACTAGTGTTTAGTCTCTTTCCCAGCCACTGAATTCTTTATCTTTATATGTTTTCTGTTTTTGCTAGTATTAATGAGCTGCATTATACGACTGTTTTCGCAATTACTACCTTTTAAATTAGGGTAGAATTGCGTGTTTCAGGTAGAAATCAGTAAAAGTTTCGATTTCAGTGAAATAAGTGCAAAACAGAAAATCGAAGTGATAAAGTGATATGCGCAAAGTGTTACAGTGTTGCGTCCGAGGGTTCGTCTGTTCGTGCCTGTCGTTCACCTAGTCCGGGACCTCTTGCAAGCTCCCAAGCCCAGGGGAGAAGTAATGTCGAACGACTTATGGGTTCGTCAGGCCTTGATCAACGAACAGACGTTTCCCTCCGTGGTTTCGGGCGTATCTACCCAAGATCGCCCCACCCACACTAAGACGAGAGAGCCCATTTACTTCTCGTCTGCGGAAGAGGTTTCTCGTAAGAAACCATGGACCAAGGTCTCGCAGCTTATTAAGCGCAAGTCGGTCCCTTCCGCGCAAGTCCAACGGCCCAGTTGTAGCCACTGTATCAGTTCGGACTCGCTGCAGTCTTCCGACGACTGCTCACCTCCTAAGAGAGGCAAAGCGGTACCGCAACAGGCAGTAACACCGTCTGTTGCTGCACCTGCTACTGTAGACCCTAAGTGGTCTTTGCTACAGTCTATGCAGACACAGTTAGCATCTTTTATGCAGGAGTATCGTGCGGAGAAGGTTGACGCTGCACCCGTTAGCCTACAACCAACCAAGGTTGTGCGTACAGTAGACGCTGACGCTACCTGCTCCCGCACTCCGCCTGTGAGAGTTCCACCACCCATGCGCAGTGTACCCTGCCAGCCGCACGTTGACGTTCACAGACGCACGCTACCCTCCGTTGACGTTCGCGAGTTACCACAACAGGAGGGTGGAGTTAAGTTGCTTTGTTTTGACGCTGTGCGTCAACCTCCGCAGTCTAGAGTTGTTTTGACTGCTCAGTATAGACAGTCAAAGCAGTCTCGAGTGAACACTCTATGTCCTCACGCACCTGTTGTGGTTGACAGTTCAGTTGTTGACAGTTCACAGTCTATCAAGCAGTTACATGACGTTGCCTTCTGGTCTGCTACTAATGCACCAGTGCTGTATGTCCTCACGCACCTGTTGTGGTTGACAGTTCAGTTGTTGACAGTTCACAGACTGTCAAGCAGTTACATGACGTTGCCTTCTGGTCTGCTACTAATGCACCAGTGAGAGACTCACTGAGATAACCTAGCTTTTATCGGACAAGGTTCCTGTAGATGAGAAAGTGCTGTTCTCCCTCCTACTGATATTCCTTTGAGGACTCTGTCATTTGGAGAGGAGCCTTAAGCTGCTTAGCCTCCTATGGACTTTAATTAAATCATGATGATTTTTTAAGGATCTTCGTCCGGATCTTGTAACTGCTGCTCCTCGTTCGCCTAAACGTCAGAACTTACACTAGGCCTAGCTACTTCGAAGCCGTTGTTGTTAAGCTAGTGCTCTCTCGCTCTCCTAGAGAGCGTTACGTTGGCTAGGCGACTGGTTTTTGCACCAGGAGGAGTTTTAGGGATACAGCCTTTGATTTCCCTTCTTTTAAACTGGCTTATAGAGCGAGAGTCTGATAGGACACGAGAGAAGTTCTCGGCTTGGAAGTTCATGCCTCTGCCCAAATAGACTTCTCAATTCTGGTAGACTCGCCCTGGCGCCTAGCCAGGAGACGCTCCAAGTTGTTTACAGGTCAACTTCTCAACTTTTGTCGAGCCTTTGAAGTTTTGCAGTACTATTATGTCACACATAACAAGGCTTCCAGGGATGGTAAATGGTTCCGCCTCAGTCGCTAACCCCATCTGTTGCCACACCTGCTCCCGTAGACCCTTAATGGGCTTTGCTGCAAGACATGCAGTCCAAGCTTGTGTCCTTGATAGAGGACTTAAATGCGGAGAAGAACCTTCTGGCCAACAACCTTCCAACCGGTTGGTTGTGCGCCCTGTTGCGCTGAGGTATCCTACTCGCGTCTGCCAGTTGAGGTGGTTCCTCCACCGATGCGACCCAGTGTGGGTTGCCAGTCGCACGTTGACGTTAAGCGACGCTCGGAGGTGGTTGTTGACTTTCAGTGTGTCACTAGGAAGACGTTCAACAACCAGCAGAGGTGACTTGTTGTGACGCAGTGCGTCAACCTCAGCAACCCGGTAGGGTGTTGACTGCACAACCCAGCAGTCTAGACAGTTTCGGGTTGACGCTGTACTTCCTCGCGCACCCATGGTTGTTGACAGTTCACAGACTGTGCAGCAGTGCCATGATATTGTGTCCGGCTCCGTCACGCATCCACCAGTGCGACCGGATTCAGCGAGTCAGACGTTGCCCACTCCGTTGCCGTTTCCTCATCAGTTTCGGATGAGGAACCCTCTGATGAGGACGTTGCTGAACAAGACGATCAGCCCCCAGCCCTGCTATCCATCCAGAAGATGCTGGAGAAGGAACGCTGCCCAGTCAGGCTGTGGATGAGTCTGGTAGGGACACTGTCATCCGTGGATCAATTTGTGTCACTAGGAAGACTACACCTCCGTCCTCTTCTATACCATCTAGCTTTTCACTGGAAAAAGAACAAGACGCTAGAAGCGGTCTCGATCCCGGTTTCCGGAAAGTTAAAGTCTTGTCTGACTTGGTGAAAGGACTATATTAACCTTAGAGAGGGTCTTCCCCTGACTGTTCAGACTACCAACCACGTTCTCTTCTCGGACGCATCGGACGTAGGCTGGGGTGCGACATTAGACGATAGGGAATGCTCGGGATTATGGAACTCGAGTCAAAGGACAATGCATTTCAACTGCAAGGAGCTACTGGCAGTACGTCTGACCTGGAAAAGCTTCAGGTCTCTCCTTCAAGGCAAAGTGGTGGAGGTGAACTCGGACAACACCACGGCTTTGGCGTACATCTCCAAGCAAGGAGGGACCTACTCTCTGACATTGTACGAGATCGCAAGGGACCTCCTCACCTGGTCAAAAGGTCTAGACATTTCAATAGTAACGAGGTTCATCCAAGGCAACTTGAATGTCATGGCAGATTGTCTCAGTCGGAAGGGACAAATAATTCCAACAGAAAGGACCCTCCACAAGGATGTATGCAAGAGACTTTGGGCCACCTGGGGCCAGCCAACCATAGATCTCTTCGCAACCTCGATGACCAAGAGGCTCCCAATATTTTGCTCAGCAATCCCGGACCCAGCAGCAGTTCATATAGATGCCTTTCTACTAGATTGGTCACATCTAGATCTATATGCATTCCCTCCGTTCAAGATTGTCAACAAGGTACTGCAGAAGTTCGCCTCTCACGAAGGGACAAGGTTGACGCTAGTTGCTTCCCTCTGGCCCGCGAGAGAATGGCTCACCGAGGTACTTCGATGGCTAGTAGACGTTCCCAGAACTCTTCCCCTAAGGGTGGACCTTCTACGTCAGCCACGCGTGAAGAAGGTACACCAAGGCCTCCACGCTCTTCGTCTGACTGCCTTCAGACTATCGAAAGACTCTCGAGAGCTAAAGACTTTTCGAAGGAGGCAGCCAGAGCGATTGCTAGAGCAAGGAGAACATCCACCCTTAGAGTCTACCAATCGAAGTGGGAAATCTTCCGAAACTGGTGCAAGTCAGTATCCGTATCCTCGACCAGTACCTCTGTAACTCAAATAGCTGACTTTCTCTTATATCTGAGGAAAGAACGATCTCTTTCAGCTCCCACTATCAAGGGTTACAGAAGCATGTTGGCATCAGTCTTCCGTCACAGAGGCTTAGATCTTTCCAACAATAAAGATCTACAGGACCTCCTTAAGTCTTTTGAGACCACGAAGGAGCGTCGTTTGGTTACACCTGGTTGGAATTTAGACGTGGTACTAAGATTCCTTATGTCAGACAGGTTCGAACCGCAACAATCAGCCTCCCTGAAAGATCTCACCTTAAAGACTCTTTTCCTGATATGCTTAGCCACAGCTAAAAGAGTCAGTGAGATTCATGCCTTCAGCAGGAACATCGGATTCTCATCCGAAGCGGCTACATGTTCTACAACTTGGTTTTCTAGCCAAACACGAGCTGCCTTCTCGGTCTTGACCAATATCGTTCGATATTCCAAACTTATCGCATGGTTGGAAATGAACTAGAAAGAGTCTTATGTCCTGTAAGAGCTCTTGAGTTCTATTTAAAAACCTTTACGAGGCCCGTCTGAAGCTTTATGGTGTTCAGTTAAGAATCCATCTTTGCCTATGTCAAAGAATGCTTTATCCTATTTTATCAGACTGTTATTACGAGAAGCTCATTCCCATCTGAATGAGGAAGACCAAGCTTTGCTGAAGGTAAGGACACACGAAGTAGAGCTGTCGCAACTTCCGTGGCCTTTAAACAAAATAGATCTCTGCAAAGTATAATCGACGCAACCTATTGGAAAAGCAAATCAGTGTTCGCGTCTTTTTATCTTAAGAATGTCCAGTCTCTTTACGAGAACTGCTACACTCTGGGACCATTCGTAGCAACGAGTGCAGTAGTGGGTGAGGGCTCAACCACTACAATTCCCTAATTCCATAACCTTTTTAATCTTTCTCTTGAAATGTTTTATTATTGTTTTTGGGTTGTCCGGAAGGCTAAGAAGCCTTTCGCATCCTACTTGATTTGGCGGGTGGTCAAAGTCATTTCTTGAGAAGCGCCTAGATTAGAGGTTTTGATGAGGTCCTTTAGTATGGGTTGCAACCCTTCATACTTCAGCTCCTAGGAGTCGCTCAGCATCCTATGAGGATCGCGAGGCTCAGTAAGGAAGACGTACTTAAAAAGGCAGAGTAATTGTTCAAGTCGACTTCCTTACCAGGTACTTATTGATTTTATGTTTGTTATTTTGAATAACTGCTAAAATGAAATACAAAATACTTAGCTCTTAATGTAACACATAATGCTGGTCTCTACCCACCCCCCTGGGTGTGAATCAGCTATATGATCACCGGCTAAGTTTAATATTGAAAAATGTTATTTTCATTAGTAATATAAATTTTTGAATATACTTACCCGGTGATCATAAATTAAAGGACCCTCCCTTCCTCCCCAATAGAGACCAAGTGGGCAGAGGAGAAAATTGGTTCTGTGTTGACACGGAGTACTTGAGTACCTGCTCGACAGATGGCGCTGTTGATGTACACCCCCACCTGTATAGCGATCGCTGGCGTATTTTGTCCTTAGGTTTTTCTGTCGGGCAGCAGAGCTGACAGCTATATGATCACCGGGTAAGTATATTCAAAAATTTATTTTACTAATGAAAATAACATTTTTATGTTTGTTATTTTGAATAACTGCTAAAATGAAATAAAAAATCCTTAGCTCATAATAATGTAAACAATTATTGCTGGTCTCTACCCACCCCCCTGGGTGTGAATCAGCTTATATAATCACCGGCTAAGTTTAATATTGAAAAATGTTATTTTTATAATAAAATAAATTTTTGAATATACTTACCCGGTGATTATATATTAAAGGACCCTCCCTTCCTCCCCAATAGAGACCCAGTGGACCGAGGAGAAAATTGAGTTCTGTGTTTACATTGAGTACTGAGTACCTGCACGACAGATGGCGCTGTTGAAGTACACCCCCTACCTGCATTGCGATCGCTGGCGGATTTTTAACGTAGAGTTTTCTGTCGAGCAACAGAGTTGCAGCTTATATAATCACCGGGTAAGTATATTAAAAAATTTATTTTATTATAAAAATAACATATTACAGTACTTGCTAAGCTATGAGCCTAGTTGGAAAAGCAGGATGCTATAAGCCCAAGGGCTCCAAATGGAAAAATAGCCCAGTGAGGAAAGGAAACAAGGAAATAGATAACAAGAGCAGTAATGAACAATCAAAATGAAATATTTTAAGAACAGCAACAAGATTAAATTGGATCTTTTATATATAAAATATAAAAGCTTAAAAAACCAGGGAAAGAGAAACAAAAAAGAATAGCATGTCCGAGCGTACCGTCATGCAAGATGAAAACTATTTATCGATTTTAGAATAAGATTAATAGATTTCAACATGTAAAAATGATAAGGCTGTTTTATGTCTTGTTTCTGTAGGGGTCACCCATTTTTAAGGTGAGAAAGTGACACACAGGTAGACTAAGATATGTGGAGGACTGACAGATATCACAAGAAACATGTGGGGTTTTAGCCTCAGGCAAGCATGGGATATGTGGCGGACTGGCAGATATCTGTTATCACAAGAAATGTGGGGTTTTAGCATTATAGAAGGAAACTTTCTACATGATACCTATGATAGAATCAAAGAGAAATTAATACAGGAAGACTTGTTTGTTCCATTTTCTAAAACAGGAGATAATCCAAAATGTAAATGGTCTGACTCTTAGAATTTAATTACTGACTGAAAAATAGAAAGTTTGGTATTCATAATATTATTATTATTATTATTATTATTATTATTATTACTTGCTAAGCTACAACCCCAGTTGGAAAAGGAGGATGCTATAAGGCCAGGGGCCCCAACAGGGAAAATAGCTCAATGAGGAAAGGAAACAAGGAAAAAAATATTTTAAGAACAGTAACAACATTGAAATAAATAATTCCTATATAAACTATAAAAATTTTAACAAAACAAGAGGAAGAGAAATTAGATAGAATAGTGTGCCCAAGTGTACCCTCAAGCAAGAGAACTCTAACCCAAGACAGTGGAAAACTACAGTACAGAGGCTATGGCACTTGTCAAGACTAGAGAACAATGGTTTGATTTTGGAGTGGTGTTCTCCTAGAAGAGCTGCTTACTATAGCGAAAGAGTCTCTTTTACCCTCACCAAGAGGAAAGTAGCCACTGTACAATTACATTGCAGTAGTTAACCTCTTGGGTGAAGGAGAATTGTTTGGTAATCTTAGTGTTGTCAGGTGTACGAGGACAGAGGAGAATATGTAAAGAATAGGCCAGACTATTTGGTGTATGTGTAGGCAAAAGGAAAATGAGATGTAACCAGAGAGAAGGATCCAATGTAGTACTTTCTGGCTAGTCAAAGGACCCAATAACACTCTAGCGGTAGTATCTCGACGGGTGGTGGGTGCCAACCTACTACCTATTATAAATAAGATACCAATGAAACCCTGTATGAGGTCAAAGTATGAGGATTATTTATGATTATTGAATTAACTTGGACAAGGTTACACCAGATTGGTTATTGGCTTCACTTAAATGAGCTGCCACAAGAATACATATCCAATTTAGTTGAATTAGCTGCCACTGGAATTCATATTCAATTCAGTTGAATTAGCTACCACTTGAATCTTCTTTCCCACTGTTTTCCCTACATTAAGGGGTTGGTTGCCTGATGCACCCTCTCCAATGCCTTCTATCAATGGCATCCTCTTCCACTAAACCTCTTCTCTCCAGATCAAACATCACCTTATCTCAACATCTGATTCTCTACCTACTTCTGCCTCTCCCTCCCACTTGAATGGTTTGAGCTAAAGTTTATGTATGAGTGTTTATATCTTTGCATCCCATTATTAGCTAAAGATACATAAGAGTGAAAATTGATTCAGTGATGATTTACTGTGTTTTATGCCATTCCCGTCTTATTTTTTGTTTGTGAGGTTATTGCTAGGTTGGCATGAAATTAAGAACTTCCTTTTTTTCCTTAACTATTATCTTATTTTAAATATTTAACTTAGCCGGTGAATATATAATAGCTGCAACTCTGTTGCTCGACAGACACATACATAAAAAACTCGCGAGCGATCGCTATGCAGGTTGCGGGTGTGCCCACCAGCGCCAACTGTCGGCCAGATACCACTCTCGGATGTAAACAAAACCTTCAATTTCTTCTCTGTCGACGTGTCGACAAGACGTACTTTTACTCGCTGTTGAACCTGGAGTTTTTCCCATCATATTTGGTGAAGTACTTTAATTTGGTTTGAGCTTTCGCAGTACAGGTGTTTTTCTTCAAATAAATCCTTGAACTCGTTTTTGGATAGATTTAATTTTTGATGACAAAGAGAGTATGGACTTTCTTTGACTTTTAAATGGCCGACCCTTACCTTAGACGGAAGTGTGTTTAGGCTTTTAGCAATTATCACGTTATAAATTAATTATAGATTTTCCTCTATATATTTTATATCTCACCGCCTTTATTAGGCCTCTTCGATTAACTTTCCATTTATAATAAACATAAAAATAAATTTTAATGATTTGTTTATATGCGACCTTTCCTGAGAGTAGGCGGTCCTAACTTGGAAACCGAAGTTAAACAACGTTGAGCCCTTTCAATCGTAAATAGCTTTTAAAGAGCTAATGATTTAAAACTTTTTAAATGAATATTTTTTAATAGATATTTTATGAAAGATTTTCTTTGAATAGTCTTCGTACTTTTAAAATATTTAACTTTGCCGGTGAATATATAGCTGCAACTCTGTTGCTCGACAGACAAAAAACTGTACAAAAAAACTCGCTAGCGATCGCTATACAGGTTGGGGGTGTGCTCATCAGCGCCAACTGTCGGCCAGATACCAAACTCTATGTAAACAAAGACTCAATTTTCTCTCTGTCGACGTGTCGACAAGACGTACTTTACTCGCTGTTGAAACCTGGAGTTTTTCCCATCATCTTTGGTGAAGTACTATATTCTGGTTTGAGCTTTCGCAGTGCAGGTGTTTTATCTTCATCTTAAATCTTGAACTCGTTTTGGATAGATTTAATTTTTGGTGACAAAGAGAGTATGGACTTTCTTTGACTTTTAAATGGCCGACCCTTCCCTTAGACGGAAGTGTGTTTAGGCTTTTAGTAATTATCTTATCACGTTATAAATTAATTATAGATTTTCCTCTTCGATTAACTTTCCATTTATAATAAACATAAAGAATAAATTTTAATGTTTTGTTTATATGCGACCTTTCCTGAGAGTAGGCGGTCCTAACTTGGAAACCGAAGTTAATCAACGTTGAGCCCTTTAAATCGTAAATAGCTTTTAAAGAGCTAAGGATTTAAAACTTTTTAAATGAAATATTTTATGAAAGAATTTCTTTGAATAGTCTTCGTACTGTTTTCAAAGATGAACTAACGTTTAGTTTATTTATGCTACGCAGTTTGCGCTCTATCGTTACGATAGAGAGAGAGTGTATCATGGTTTCACTTTGCAGAAAGAGTAAATCGATTCTGACGTTTTGTTCATTCTTTCAAAGCTTAAATGTTTTAAATTCTATTTTAAAGGAACTTTAATTGAAAAACCTTTCAGTTTTTTCCTTTGGTCAAATAACATGTTTTTTTGACGAAACGTAATTGGGCTCTTCTCTTAGGTGCGAAATCAAGAGAGAGAGAGAGAGAGATATAGAGACGGAGGGAGAGAGAGGAGAGAAAACGTTCCGTTCAAGCGGGTAACGTTGTTCTCGAGTTACTCTCGTTCCTAGTCTCTGTACGGGGAGAAAGGATAAAACGTTTTTAGTTTTATTCTCGTCCCCAGGCAATGTACGGTGAGAGATTGAAAACATAGTTTTGAATGAACTAGTGTTTATTCTCTTCCCCAACCACTGATTTTTTTTATCTTAAAAGATGTTTACTGTTTTTTGTGCTGGTAGTAATATGCTTGCATTATACGCCTGTTTTCGCATTTACTACCTTTTGATGAGGGTAGAATTGCGTGCTTCAGGTAGAAATCAGTAAAAGGTTCGATTTCAGTGTAAAAAGTGCAAAACAGAAAATCGTAGTGATAAAGTGATATTGCGCAAAGTGTTACAGTGTTGCGTCCGAGGGTTCGTCTGTTCGTGCCTGTCGTTCACCTAGTCCGGGACCTCTTGCAAGCTCCCAAGCCCAGGGGAGAAGTAATGTCATACGACTTATGGGTTCGAGAGGCCTTGATCAACGAACAGACGTTTCCCTCTATGGTATCGGGTGTATCTTACCAAGATCTCCCCTACCATAAGGCGAGAGAGACGTTTTTCTCCTCGTCATCCGAAGGCTTTTCGCATAAGAAACCTGTAACAAGGTTTCGAGACCCTTAAGCGAAAGTCAGTCCTTTCAGGACAGGTCCAGCGTCCTGGTTGCAGCCATTAGGACAGCTCTGACCCTATGCAGTCATCGGAAAACTGCTCGCCGCCTAACAAAAGCGTAACACAGACTCCGAGAGTCTTTTTTGTTGGCAAAGTGTTGCGGTCACAGACGTTACCCTCGTCTCTTACCGCAACCATTTCCGTGGATCCTTAATGGGTTGTACGGCAAGACATGCAGAATATGCTTGCCTCCCTTATGGAAGACTATTCTGCCTATTAGTCCGTTGAGTCTAGCCGTTTATCTCATCGATATCCTGGCTTTCAGCCAACCTAACGTTCCTTTGTGCATCCTGTTGACGTTGGCGTAGCTAAGTCACGTCAGTCAGGTTGTTTAGAACCACACTCGATGCGGTCTCGTGTGGATTTTCAGCCACATTTGGACGTTAGGCCACTTGCTGATGCTCCTGCTGACGTTCAGGACGTTCGCTAACAATCGGAGTTGACTTGTTTTGACGCTGTGCGTCAACCTCCGCATTCTAGAGTTGTTTTGACTGCTCAGTCTAGACAGTCAAAGCAGTCTCGAGTGGACGCTGTGCGTCCTCACGCACCTGTTGTTGTCGTTGACAGTTCAGTTGTTGACAGTTCACAGACTGTCAAGCAGTTACATGACGTTGCGTCCTGGTCCGCTACTAATGCACCAGTGTGTGTGGACTCTGCTTGTAAAGCATTGCCACCACGGTAGGTCTCTCCCTTGCTTGAGACTCAGCTTTTATCGGACAAGGTTCCTTTAGATGAGGAAGTTGCTGTTCCCCCTCCTACTGATATTCCCTTGAGGACTCTGTCAGACGGAGAGGAGCCTAAAGCTGCTTAGCCCTCTATGGACTTTAATTAAATCATGCTGATTTTTAAGGATCTTTGTCCGGATCTTTTTGTAACTGCTGCTCCTCGTTCGCCTAAACGTCAGAACTTACACTAGGCCTAGCTACTTCGAAGCCGTTGTTTATAAGCTAGTGCTCTCTCGCTCTCCTAGAGCGCTTTACGTCTGCTAGGCGACTGGTTTATCACCAGGAGGAGTTTTAGGGATACAGCCTTTGCTTTCCCTTCTTTTAAACTGGTTTATAGAGCGAGAGTCTGATATGACACGAGAGAAGTTCTCGGCTTGGGAGTTCCTGCCTCTGCCCAGATAGACTTCTCAAATCTCGTAGACTCTCCCTGGCGCCTGGCCATGAGACGCTCCAAGTTTTTTACAGGTCAACTTCACAGCTGTTTTCGAGCCTTTGAAGTTTTGCTGTACAATTATGTCATGCATAAACAAGGCTTTCAGGGATGGAAAGCGGTACCGCCTCAGTCGCTAACCCCGTCTGTTGCCGCACCTGCTCCCGTAGACCCTAAATGGGCTTTGCTGCAATACATGCAGTCCAAGCTTGCGTCCTTGATAGAGGACTTTAATGCGGAGAAGGTTTCTGCTGAACCTTCTGGCCAACAACCTTCCAACCGGTCGGTTGTGCGTCCTGTTGACGCTGAGGTAACCTTCTCGCGTCTACCAGTTGAGGTGGTTCCTCCACCGATGCGACCCAGTGTGGGTTGCCAGCCGCACGTTGACGTTAAGCGACGCTCGGAGGTGGTTGTTGACGTTCAGGACGTTCAACAACCATCGGAGGTGACTTGTTTTGACGCGGTGCGTCAACCTCAGCAACCCGGTATGGTGTTGACTGCACAACCCAGACGGTCTAGACAGTCTCGGGTGGACGCTGTGCTTCCTCGCGCACCCATGGTTGTTGACAGTTCACAGACTGTGCAGCAATTCCATGACGTTGCGTCCGGCTCCGTCACGCATGCACCAGTGCGACCGGACTCAGCGAGCCAGACGTTACCCACTCCGTTGCCGTTTCCCCATCAGTTTTCGGATGAGGAACTATCTGATGAGGACGTTGCTGATCAACAAGACGATCAGCCCCCAGAATAGATCAAGCCCTGCTATCCATCCAGAAGATGCTGAAGAAGGAACGCAGCTCAGTCAGGCTGTGGATGAGTCTGGTGGGGACGCTGTCATCCTTGGAACAGTTTGTATCACTAGGAAGACTACACCTCCGTCCTCTTCAATACCATCTGGCTTTTCACTGGAAAAAGGACAAGACGCTAGAAGCGGTCTCGATCCCGATTTCCGGAAAGATAAAGTCTTGTCTGACTTGGTGGAAGGACAATATCAACCTAAGAGAGGGTCTTCCCCTGGCTGTTCAGACTCCCCACCACGTTCTCTTCTCGGACGCATCGGACTTGGGCTGGGGCGCGTCACTGGACGGTCGGGAATGCTCAGGTCTGTGGAACTCGAGTCAGAGGAGCATGCATATCAACTGCAAGGAGCTGTTGGCAGTTCATCTGGCCTTGAAAAGCTTCGAGTATCTCCTTCGAGGCAAAGTGGTGGAAGTAAACTCGGACAACACCACGGCCTTGGCGTACATCTCCAAACAAGGAGGTACCCACTCACTGACGTTGTACGAGATCGCAAGGGACCTGCTCATCTGGTCAAAAGGTCAAGACATCTCCCTAGTAACGAGGTTCATCCAAGGCGACTTGAACGTCATAGCAGATTGTCTCAGTCGGAAAGGGCAAGTAATTCCAACCGAATGGACCCTCCACAAGGATGTGTGCAAGAGACTTTGGGCCACTTGGGGTAAACCATCCATAGATCTCTTTGCAACCTCGCTGACCAAGAGGCTTCCAATCTATTGCTCTCCAGTCCCGGACCCAGCAGCAATACATATAGATGCTTTCCTCCTAGATTGGTCACATCTGGATCTCTACGCATTCCCACCGTTCAAGATTGTCAACAAGGTACTGCAGAAGTTCGCCTCTCACGAAGGGACAAGGTTGACGTTAGTTGCTTCCCTCTGGCCCGCGAGAGAATGGTTCACCGAGATACTTCGATGGTTAGTAGACGTTCCCAGAAGTCTTCCTCTAAGGGTAGACCTTCTACGTCAGCCACACGTAAAGAAGGTACTCCAAAGCCTCCACGCTCTTCGTCTGACTGCCTTCAGACTATCGAAAGACTCTCGAGAGCTAGAGGCTTTTCGAAGGAGGCAGCCAGTGCGATTGCTAGAGCAAGGAGAGCGTCTTCCATTAGAGTCTACCAATCGAAGTGGGAAGTCTTCCGAGACTGGTGCAAGTCAGTTTCTGTATCCTCGACCAGTACCTCTGTAGCTCAAATAGCTGTTTTTCTCTTATACCTGAGAAAAGGACGATCCCTTTCAGCTCCCACTATCAAGGGCTACAGAAGCATGTTGGCATCGGTCTTCCGGCATAGAGGCTTAGATCTTTCCAACATAAAGATCTGCAAGACCTCCTTAAGTCTTTTGAGACCACCAAGGAGCGTCGTTTGGCTACCCCTGGATGGAATTTAGATGTGGTACTAAGATTCCTCATGTCAGACAGGTTGGAGCCGTTACAATCAGCCTCCCTGAAAGATCTCACTCGTAAGACTCTTTTCCTGGTATGCTTAGCCTCGGCTAAAAGAGTCAGTGAGATTCATGCCTTCAGCAAGAACATCGGATTTTCGTCGGAAAAAGCCACTTGTTCGCTGCAACTTGGTTTTCTAGCCAAAAATGAGCTGCCTTCTCGGCCTTGGCCTAAATCTTTCGATATTCCCAGCTTATCGGAGATCGTAGGCAATGAACTAGAAAGAGTCTTATGCCCTGTTAGAGCTCTTAAGTTCTATTTAAAGCGTACTAAACCTTTACGAGGCCAATCTGAAGCTTTATGGTGTTCAGTTAAGAAACCATCCTTGCCTATGTCAAAGAATGCTTGGTCAGACTTTATCAGATTGTTAATAAGAGAAGCTCATTCACATCTGAGTGAGGAAGACCGAACTTTGCTTAAGGTGAAGACGCACGAAGTTAGAGCTGTAACAACTTCCGTGGCCTTTAAGCAAAATATATCTCTGCAAAGTATAATGGATGCAACCTATTGGAGAAGCAAGTCAGTGTTCGCGTCATTTTACTTGAAAGATGTCCAGTCTCTTTACGAGAACTGCTACACACTGGGACCATTCGTAGCAGCGAGTGCAGTAGTGGGTGAGGGCTCAACCACTACAATTCCCTAATTCCATATCCTTTTAATCTGTCTCTTGAAATGTTGTTTTTTTATGGGTTGTCCGGAAGGCTAAGAAGCCTTTCGCATCCTGGTTGATTTGGCGGGTGGTCAAAGTCATTTCTTGAGAGCGCCCAGATTAGGGGTTTGAGGAGGTCCTGTTGTATGGGTTGCAGCCCTTGATACTTCAGCTCCTAGGGGTCTGTCAGCATCCTAAGAGGATCGCGAGGCTCTGTAAGGAAGACGTACTTAAAAGGCAGAGTAATTGTTCAAGTCGACTTCCTTACCAGGTATCTATTTATTTTGTTTTTGTTATTTTGATAACTTCTAAAATGAAATAAAAACTCTTAGCTCATAAGATGTAAACATTTTTAACTGGTCTCTACCCACCACCCTGGGTGTGAATCAGCTATATATTCACCGGCTAAGTTAAATATTTAAAAATGATATATCTGGGCTCGAACCTGTGCCGCCCAGTGAATAAGCTCCATTTAGCACTTATTCTTAGGTAATTTACTGCTAAATATACCAGAGAAAAAATGTAAAGGAGTGCTAGGTTAACTAGCTCGCTCACCTATTGGTGTCGGTATAAAATTGGGCGTATAATCCAGAGGTCCCGCACTATTTAGATTCATCCACAACAAAGATCCCAATAGAGGAGAGCCGTTCAACCTCACTCGGCACCACCAACTCTGCATCCGCTCAGAACCCAAACTCCTTTTAGCACGCCTGTGTTGTAACCCGCTTTTTTGTTGTGCTCTCGTATTTCGCTTATTTTCCACTGGATTATGGCTTCTTCGTCGGTTTCCCAGGAGACACCGTCTAAGTTAAGTACCAAGCTATGTTTTGCTGTGTTTTGAGCAATCTAGATCGTTTAATATTTAAATTATAGGAGTTTATTCTCTTCGTTCATTTCGATCTTGCTTGATTCCGCTTACAGTTGGTACTCCTGTTTTGAGAGCTTTTAGTTTCACTCGCGGTGTTACTATGTGTATTATTTTTATTATTAATTAAATGTTATTTGTTTTTGTGAATATTCATTATTTAGCGTTTAGAACCCTCGTGGTTCATTTTTAGGGCCGATATCAGTTACGTATCGTTATGGCTTGCCGACCTTCGTTACTAGGCGGCAAATTTATTTTATAAGTCATCAGGTGTGTCCTTTGTGATATATTTATTATGTTGCATGCCTTGCCCTAAAATTTTTATGTGTATATTTATATAAGTTTTCAACGCTATTACTATTATAATGAATATTTGTGCTATTACTCCGTTTGATCTGTCTGGTTGGGGATCGTCAGTTGGTAGCCCTGCTGCTCCGTATCACGTGATCCTCCCCCAAGCTCCCCCTCTCGCTAGGTGGGCGGCTAGGCTTCTCTCCCCCCTCCCCTAGGGGACCGTGGCCTTCCCTCCTTTAGAGGGGGTAGTTCAGTGTGTATGGACTTTGTCCTCCGGGTGTCCCGGCGGGTTCGTCTCTGTCTAGACGGGTTGGCCACCGGTCAACAGAGTTGGATCCCGGTGCACCCTGTTTTATATTCACTTATCACACTTTTATTATGTTATACGAAACCCTCCGGGTTCGGTTGGCGGTTCTTATCTACAGTTCCGCCCCCCTATTAATTTATAACAGTTCCTATGATTATATATGATTATATATGACAGATTACTATCTCGGAGTTCCTATATGAATTGGTTTATGGATATACTTTTATTTCCCGGCCCGGGGCTTAACCTCGCTCCGGGAAATCAGACACTATGTGTCTTAATTCTTTGTTGCATTTTATACTCCCGGCTCGACCGGAATGGATAGCTATACTCTAGTCTTAAGTTAGACTTATGTTTAGGCCCGGGTCCTCCGGACCTGCCCCTACTTAAGAGTATTACAATTAAGCTCTAGTCTTCAGTTAGACTTATGTTAGGCCCGGGTCCTCCGGACCCGCCCCTACTTAAGAGTATTACAATTAAGCTCTAGTCTTAAGTTAGACTTATGTTAGGCCCGCGCCCCTACTTAAGAGAATTACAGTTTCTCATATACTATTCTTTTTATAGATGGTGCATTGTCAGACGACGGCCTGTGCGGCTGTTCTGCATCAGCCTTGTGGGCACACCGTATGTCGGTCTCACGCCCTCTGCGGGGTTCAGCTGGAGGACATCGTGGTCTGGCACCCTGACAACTGCATGGTCTGTTTTGACCTCATCACCACCCTTGGATCTGACTCGGTGAGTCCTGTTGGCTATGTTGTCTTTTTATTTATCTTACCTTTTTTGGTATACATACACTATTTAGTAAGATTTCTATGGTCTTGAAGGACCACTATGAGTCTGCCTTTTTATAATTCCCACTATTATTTTAGGCATCCCCGGAGCAAAAGTCTGCGGCTCGGGCCACACTGAAAGTGTGGGTTGGTGGTTTTGCCCGGAACGTGAAATCCAAGCAGCCTTACGTCCTATCCGAAGACTATTGTGCCATGGTCTATCCTAACGCCAAGTCTTCAGCCGCTGTGGCTAGGCATGTTGCAGCTCCCATCATTGCCCACATTGATGCCACCATAACGGGGTTTATTGATCAAGATCAAGATCCGTCGGATGCCCCCGGAGATCTGGAAGACAATGTGGCTTCCATGAACCTGGACGTCGAACCCATGTTATTGGATGATCCGGACGCAGGTAGGGTGGTAAGTGAGGCAGGTGTTACCGGCGCTGAGATTCCTATCCTCAGCCCCGCTCTTTCTTCTTCTTCTGATCGCTCTTCCTTTCATGGTTTTTCTGGGGACCGTGATTCGTCTCAACGATCACACCCGGTTCCCCCCAAGGATAAGTCTACATCTAGAACCTTACCTAAAGCTCGTAAGCCTCACAAGGCTTCCCATAGTTCTAAGCTGAATACAAACCCGTCATCTAAGGCTTCCGGCTCCTCCTCTAAGTCTCACGACCCAGGAGTACAATCCGCCACTCCTGCTCCTAGCCCGGGCCTTTCCGAATCAGCCATGCTTCGTATTGTGTCGGAGATGCAAGCTAAGTTGGTGTCGTAAATGCAGGCCAAGATGGACACGATGTTCTCTAACATCGGTCAGAGACTTGGAGCATTAGAGCAAGGGGCTCCGGAGCGAGTCCAAAGCTCTCTCATCCCGGATGCCTCTAAGCTCCCGCCGTTTACCAAGAATAATCCTTGGCGCATGGCTCTTCATTCTCCGTTCTCAGACGGAATGTTAACTTTGGAAGGTCTTGGCACTCGTCCTCTAGAGGACTTTGAATTCTTTCCTCCTGGTCTGGCATTTCCATTTCATGGTTATGCCAGGCTTACCGAGGAAGCTCTGGTTCGGCTAGATAAGGTCCCCAAAGAGACCGTCATCTTCCCAAAAGAGCAAGCCCAATCTGTTTGGGCTAGGTTCTTGAACGACATCGGTTGCACCAACACCATGTTAACGCCGTATAAGAGTTCCTTCACAATGTTTTTAATGGATAAAAACACCGTGACTCCATGTGTCAATAAGGTAGCAGAGCTTGCTTTCCAATATGCTCTGGAGGAGAAGCCCTTGCCTCCCATCCGAGAGGTGGATCCGATCTCCCTCCTTCCGAGAGGTGGATCCGATCTCCCTCCTTCTTCCTTCTGGCATTGAGTGTTGGGACAACGTCCATACCACTTTTACCTCTGGCAAGCTATCAGCGGACTGTGCCTCAGTCTTGTTTAGTGAGCGGCTCATTTGGTCAGACACCTCCCAAAATTGCCTAAAACCCACTCACAGAGTCATCCAGTACCTTCAATCTCTAGGCTTCCAGATCAACTTCAAGAAGTCCCGTCTTCTTCCGAAATCAAAGTTCCAATGGCTCGGCCTGCAATGGGATCTTATATCTCATACTCTGTGTCTTCCCAAACCCAAGAGGTTAGAGATTGCAATAAACACCAAACGCTTTCTCAAAGACAAAGTAAGTTCCAGACGACTCCAAGAGAGGATCCTAGGGTCCCTTCAATTTGCTTCAGTGACGGATCTACTTCTGAAGGCAAAATTGAAAGATATCAATCGTGTCTGGCGTTCGAGGGCGAACCGGAAGCTCCGGGACAGGAAAGTCCGCCTTCCTCCCATTCTCCGGGAAAGACTTCTACCTTGGACAAGGGCCAACAATCTGTCAAAGTCAGTTCCCCTTCGATTTCCGCCTCCGAAGTTAATCATTCACACGGACGCATCCCTATCAGGTTGGGGAGGCTATTCTCAGCTCAGGAAAGTTCAAGGTCTTTGGTCTCCCTTATTCCGCCAACTTCACATCAATGTGCTGGAGGCCATGGCAGTTCTTCTAACCCTGAAACGTCTCTCTCCACCCAAGAGACAACACCTTCGCCTGGTTCTCGACAGCGAAGTGGTGGTCCGCTGCCTCAACAGAGGCGGATCAAAATCAGGGCCTCTGAACCATGTTCTAGTAGCCATATTCTCCCTAGCAGCCTCGAACCGTTGGCATCTTTCAGCCGTCCACCTGGCGGGAGTCCGGAACGTAGTGGCGGACGCCCTGTCCCGGACCTCCCCTGTAGAATCGGAATGGTCACTCGATCTAAAGTAATTCCGGTGGATTCTCTCTCGGGTTACGGGTCTCCAAGTGGATCTCTTCGCCACGGAGTCCAACCACAAGTTGAGAGTATATGTGGCTCTCAATCTAGACCCTCAGGCCTACGCCACAGACGCTATGTCACAGAATTGGGACATCTGGGAAAGGATTTATCTCTTTCCCCCGGTGAATCTTTTACTGAAAGTCCTAGACAAGCTGAGATCCTTCAAGGGTCGAGTAGCCTTGGTCGCACCCAACTGGCCCAAGAGCAATTGGTATCCTCTCCTGCGAGAGTTGAGACTACATCCTCACCCGATACCCAATCCGGTTCTGTCTCAGATAGTACAAACACGCGTTGTGTACGCTTTCTCAAACATTCAGAGCGCCCTAACTTTATGGACTTCATGAAGTTTGCGGCCATGCATGGGGCCAATATCGATCCTCAAAACACCGTTCCTAGAATCAGATAAACGGGATTCCACCATCCGCCAATATGATTCTGCGGTTAAAAAGTTGGCTAAATTTTTGATAGACTCAGACGTACACTGTATGAACTTGAACCTTACAGTCACTTTCTTTAGAACTTTATTAGAATCAGGTCTGGCAGCCAATACTATCACCACTATTAAATCTGCCTTGAAAAAGATATTCCTAGTGGGTTTTAACATAGACTTAACCGACTCGGTGTTAGCTTCTATTCTGAAAGCCTGTGCCAGACTGAAACCGGTTACTCGTCCTACCCCGGTTACCTGGTTCCTTAATGATGTACTCAAATTGGCTTCTGATACCATTAACAGTTCTTGTGATTACATTCCCCTTCTCAGGAAAACACTTTTCCTGGTGAGTTTGGCTTCCGGGGCAAGAATTTCTGAACTGGCAGCTTTGTCAAGAGACCCGGGTCATATTGAGTTCCTTCCTTCGGGAGAGGTCCTTCTTTCACCTAACAAATTCTTTTTAGCTAAGAACGAAGACCCTCAGAACAGATGGTCCTCCTGGAAAATTGTTCCCCTCACGCAAGATCCGTCTCTGTGCCCTGTTACTACTCTTAGGTCTTATTTATCCCGGACCTCCTCTAACTCCTCGGGGCCTCTATTCGTTAGAGAACAAGGCGGTACCATTACCATTAAAGGGATCAGGCAACAAATTTTGTATTTTATTAAACAAGCTAGCCCTGACTCTTTTCCTCTTGCACATGATATCAGAGCGGTTGCTACTTCGGTGAACTTTTTTCACCACATGAATTTTACGGATCTTTCCAGGTATACAGGGTGGAAGTCACCCTCAGTGTTCAAGAAACACTACCTTAAACATTTGGAAGCCCTTAAATTTCCTACAGTAGCTGCAGGGAGCGTAGTTACCCCCAGGTAACTCATATGTTAATTCCTTGTTATTTTATCTCTCCCCCATACCTGCCTCATTTATACCCTATTTGTATTCGTTGGTTTCGCACCTGATTACTATTATTATATTTGTTAATTTTTGACTCCTGAGTATCTGTATATATCATCACTCACGGCATTATTATACCTTACCTTATTTGTCAGTTGTTCCACCAAGTGGATTATGTTCCTTTTAAGATACCCTTATAATTGTTTTGTGGCACTCATCTCTGATTAAAGCATCCTGTATTTCCCTCACGCTTATGTTTTTTCCTTTATTTTGCAAGTTTGGTGACATTTCTCTTGTATAGATTCACTGGGCGGCACAGGTTCGAGCCCAGAAAAGGGATTTTGACGTAGGAAAAATCTATTTCTGGGCGAGGGACCTGTGCCGCCCAGTGAACCCTCCCAGCTCCTCTCCCTTGGAGTCCCCAAACTTTGGGTGCTAAGGAGTTGGGTTCTGAGCGGATGCAGAGTTGGTGGTGCCGAGTGAGGTTGAACGGCTCTCCTCTATTGGGATCTTTGTCGTGGATGAATCTAAATAGTGCGGGACCTCTGGATTATACGCCCAATTTTATACCGACACCAATAGGTGAGCGAGCTAGTTAACCTAGCACTCCTTTACATTTTTTCTCTGGTATATTTAGCAGTAAATTACCTAAGAATAAGTGCTAAATGGAGCTTATTCACTGGGCGGCACAGGTCCCTCGCCCAGAAATAGATTTTTCCTACGTCAAAATCCCTTTTTAATTATAAAATAAATTTTTGAATATACTTACCCGGTGAATATAAATTAAACGGCCCTCCCTTCCTCCCCAATAGAGACGCAGTGGGATGAGGAGAAAATTGAGTCTTTGTTTACATAGAGTTTGGTATCTGGCCGACAGTTGGCGCTGATGAGCACACCCGCAACCTGTATAGCGATCGCTAGCGAGTTTTTTTGTACAGTTTTTTGTCTGTCGAGCAACAGAGTTGCAGCTATATATTCACCGGGTAAGTATATTCAAAAATTTATTTTATAATTAAAATATCATGTTTCAAAGATGAACTAACGTTTAGTTTATTTATGCTACGCAGTTTGCGCTCTATCGTTACGATAGAGAGAGAGAGTATCACGGTTTCACTTTGCAGAAAGAGTAAATCGATTCTGACGTTTTGTTCATTCTTCTTTCAAAGCTTAAATGTTTTAAATTCTATTTTAAAGGAACTTTTTAATTGAAAAACCTTTCATTTTTTTCCTTTGGTCAAATAACATGTTTTTTTGACGAAACGTAAGTGGGCTCTTCTCTTAGGTGCGAAATCAAGAGAGAGAGAGAGAGAAAGATAGAGACGGAGGGAGAGAGAGGAGAGAAAACGTTCCGTTCAAGCGGGTAACGTTGTTCTCGAGTTACTCTCGTCCCTAGTCTCTGTACGGGGAGAAAGGATAAAACGTTTTTAGTTTTTTATTCTCGTCCCCAGGCAATGTACGGTGAGAGATTGAAAACGTAGTTTTGAATGAACTAGTGTTTAGTCTCTTCCCCAACCACTGAATTTTTTATCTTAAAATATGTTTACTGTTTTTTGCTGGTATTAATGTGCTTGCATTATACGACTGATTTCGCAATTACTACCTTTTGATGAGGGTAGAATTGCGTGCTTCAGGTAGAAATCAGTAAAAGTTTCGATTTCAGTGAAATAAGTGCAAAACAGAAAATCATAGTGATAAAGTGATATTGCGCAAAGTGTTATCAGTGTTGCGACCGAGGGTTCGTCTGTTCGTGCCTGTCGTTCGCCTAGTCCGGGACCTCTTGCAAGCTCCCAAGCCCAGGGGAGAAGTAATGTCGTACGACTTATGGGTTCGAGAGGCCTTGATCAGCGAACAGATGTTCCCTCTATGGTATCGGGTGTATCTTACCAAGATCACCCCTACCATAAGGCGAGAGAGACGATTTTCTCCTCGTCATCCGAAGGCTTTTCGCATAAGAAACCTGAAACAAGGTTTCGAGGCCCTTAAGCGAAAGTCAGTCCTTTCAGGACAGGTCCAGCGTCCTGGTTGTAGCCATTAGGACAGCTCTGACCCTATGCAGTCATCGGAAGACTGCTCGCCGCCTAACAAAAGCGTAACACAGACTCCGAGAGTCTTTTTGTTGGCAAGGTTTTGCGGTCACAGACGTTACCCTCGTCTCTTACCGCAACCATTTCCGTTGATCCTAAATGGGTTGTACGGCAAGACATGCAGAATAAGCTTGCCTCCCTTATGGAAGACTATTCTGCCGATAAGTCCGTTGAGCCTAGCCGTTTATCTCATCGAGATCCTGGCTTTCAGCCACCCTAACGTTCCTTTGTGCGTCCTGTTGACGTTGGCGTAGCTAAGTCACGTCAGTCAGGTTGTTTAGAACCACACTCGATGCGGTCTCGTGTGGATTTTCAGCCACATTTGGACGTTAGGCCACTTGCTGATGCTCCTGTTGACGTTCAGGACGTTCGCTAACAATCGGAGTTGACTTGTTTTGACGCTGAGCGTCAACCTCCGCATTCTAGAGTTGTTTTGACTGCTCAGTCTAGGCGGTCAAAGCAGTCTCGAGTGGACGCTGTGCGTCCTCACGCACCTGTTGTTGTTGACAGTTCACAGACTGTCAAGCAGTTACATGACGTTGCGTCCTGGTCTCTCGCACCTGTTGTTGTTGACAGTTCACAGACTGTCAAGCAGTTACATGACGTTGCGTCCTGGTCCGCTACTAATGCACCAATGCGTGTGGACTCTGCTTGTAAAGCATTGCCACCACGGTAGGTCTCTCCCTTGCTTGAGACTCAGCTATTATCGGACAAGGTTCCTTCAGATGAGGAAGTTGCTGTTCCCCCTCCTACTGATATTCCCTTGAGGACTCTGTCAGACGGAGAGGAGCCTAAAGCTGCTTAGCCCTCTATGGACTTTAAATAAATCATGCTGATTTTTAAGGATCTTTGTCCGGATCTTTTTGTAACTGCTGCTCCTCGTTCGCCTAAACGTCAGAACTTACACTAGGCCTAGCTACTTCGAAGCCGTTGTTTTATAAGCTAGTGCTCTCTCGCTCTCCTAGAGAGCTTTACGTTTGCTAGGCGACTGGTTTATCACCAGGAGGAGTTTGGGGGATACAGCCTTTGCTTTCCCTTCTTTTAAACTGGCTTATAGAGCGAGAGTCTGATATGACACAAGAGAAGTTCTCGGCTTGGGAGTTCCTGCCTCTGCCCAGATAGACTTCTCAAACCTCATAGACTCTCCCTGGCGCCTGGCCATGAGACGCTCCAAGATTTTACAGGTCAACTTCACAGCTGTTTTCGAGCCTTTGAAGTTTTGCTGTACAATTATGTCATGCATAAACAAGGCTTTCAGGGATGGCTCCAATGATCTGACAGCCACGTTCTCTGCAGGAACAAGTCCCTCAGGGATGGCTCCATGATTGGGCAGCCATGTTCACTGCAGGAGTACGTAAGAGGCAAGTGCGCTCAATGTGTTCATTGTCAAGACAAACTTCACGATGAAGTCTTCCAGGCTGTCTTGACAGCATTTATGGAAGGCGACTGGATGGTCTCTCTCGACCTTCAGGAGGCATACTTCCACATTCCTATACACCCGGATTCCCAACCGTTTCTGAGGGTTGTTTACAGGAATGTGGGGTACCAGTTTCGAGCTATCGGGGATCCGAGCCTCCCTGTACTTGGACGACTGGCTTCTCAGAGCATCGTCCAGCCTTCACTGTCTGCAGGATCTACATTGGACGTTGAGTCTGGCCAGGGAGTTGGGACTTGTGGTCAACCTAAAAGTCCCAACTGATCCCATCCCAGATTATTCTATTTTTGGGGATGGAGATTCGCAGTCAAGCCCTGCTCGAAGTCCAACTAATGCTGAAAAGAAAACGTTTATTCAGTCAGGAGTTGGAACAGTCTCGTAGGGACTCTCTCATCCCTGGAGCAGTTTGTCTCACTAGGGAGACTACCCCTTCTGCCTCTCCGGTTCCATCTAGCCTCTCACTGGAACTAGGACAAGACATTAGAGACGGTATCATTCCCAGTCTCCGAACCAATAAAGGCATGCCTGAAATGGTGGGACAGCAATATCAGTCTGAGAGAGGGACTATCCCTAGCAGTCAAGAACCCAACCACGTGTTGTCCTCAGACGCGTCGGGTTTGGGTTGGGTGCGACCCTGGACGGTCGGGAATGCGCTGGTCTGTGGACCTTAAGTCAGAAGAGCATGCACATCAATGGCAAGGAGCTATTAGCAGTCCACTTGGCCTTGATGATATTAGGAAGCGTCCTCGAAACTAAGTGGTAGAGGTCAACTCAGACAACACCACAACTTTGGCGTACATCTCCAAGCAAGGAGGCACACACTCCTTCCCGCTGCTCGAGATCGCAAGGGACCTTCTCTTATGGTCTAGAATTCGAGGCATCTCCCTGTTGACGAGATTCATCCAGGGGGACTTGAACGTCTTGGCAGACTGTCTCAGTCGGAGGGGTCAGGTGATACCCACGGAATGGACCCTCCACAAGGACGTGGGCAAGAGTCTTTGGGCTTCTTGGGGTCAACCAACCATAGACCTCTTTGCCTCCTCGTTGACCAAAAGGTTACCAATCTTTTGCTCTCCAGTCCTAGATACAGAAGCAATCTACATAGACGCGTTTCTACTGGATTGGTCTTTTATGGACTTATATGCATTCCCACCATTCAAGATAGTCAACAAGGTACTGCAGAAGTTCGCCTCTCACGGAGGGACAAGGTTGACGTTGGTTGCTACCCTCTGGCCCGCGAGAGAGTGGTTCACCGAGGTACTTCAATGGCTGGTAGACTTTCCAAGAAGTCTTCCTCTAAGGGTAGATCTGTTACGTCAGCCCCACGTAAAGAATGTCCATCAAAGCCTCCCCGCTCTTCGTCTGACTTCCTTCACACTATCGAAAGACTCTCAAGAGCTAGAGGTTTTTCAAAGGAGGCAGTCAGTGCGATTGCAAGAGCTAGGAGAGCTTCTACCATTAGAGTATACCAGTCGAAGTGGGAAGTCTTTCGAGACTGGTGCAAGTCAGCATCTGTGTCCTCGTCCAGTACCTCTGTAGCCCAAATCGCAGATTTTCTTTTACATCTGAGAAAGGTTCGCTCCCTTTCAGCTCCCACGATTAAGGGCTACAGGAGCATGTTGGCTTCGGTCTTTCGACATAGAGGCTTAGATCTTTCCAACAATAAAGATCTACAGGACCTCCTTAAGTCTTTCGAGACCTCTAAGGAATGTCGTTTGGCAACTCCTGGATGGAACTTAGACGTGGTCCTAAGGTTCCTCATGTCAGACAGGTTTGAGCCATTACATTCAGCCTCCCTGAAGGATCTCACCCTCAAGACACTTTTCCTAGTGTGCTTGGCTTCGGCTAAAAGGGTCAGTGAACTTCATGCCTTCAGTAAGAACATCGGCTTTTCTACAAAAAAAAAAAAAAAAAAAAAAAGCCACTTGTTCACTTCAACTTGGTTTCCTGGCCAAAAATGAACTGCCTTCTCGTCCTTGGCCTAAATCTTTTGATATTCCTTGCTTATCAGAGATCGTAGGCAACGAACTGGAAAGAGTATTATGTCCTGTTAGAGCTCTTAAGTTCGATTTAGCTCGTACTAAGTCATTACGAGGGAAATCTGAGGCATTATGGTGCTCAGTTAAGAAACCTTCATTGCCTATGTCAAAGAATTCTTTGTCATATTTTATCAGATTTTTTTAATACGAGAAGCTCATTCTCACTTGAGTGAGAAAGACCGATGTTTGCTCAAGGTTAAGACGCACGAAGTTAGAGATATAGCAACCTCCGTGGCCTTCAAGCAAAATAAATCTGCAAAGTATTATGGACGCGACTTCTTGGAGAAACAAGTCAGTGTTCGCGTCATTTTACTTAAAAGATGTCCAGACTCTTTACGAGGACTGCTACACACTGGGTCCATTCGTTGCAGCGAGTGCAGTAGTGGGTGAGGGTTCTACCACTACACTTCCCTAATTCCAATATCCTTTTAATCTGTCTCTTGAAATGTTTTTAATATTGTTTTATGGGTTGTTCAGAAGGCTAAGAAGACTTTCGCATCCTGATTGATTTGGCGGGTGGTCAAAGTCATTTCTTGGGAGCGCCCAGATTAGGGGTTTGATGAGGTCCTGTTGTATGGGTTGCAGCCCTTGATACTTCAGCTCCTGGGAGTCTGTCAGCATCCTAAGAGGATCGCTGGGCTCCGTGAGGAAGACAGACTTACAAGGCAGAGTAATCGTCTAAGTCAACTTCCTCTCCAGGTACCTATTTATTTTGGTTTTGTTATATTGATAACTGCCAAAATGAAAAAACTCTTAGCTTATACGCTGTAAACATAATTAACTCTGGTCTCTACCCACCTCCTTGGGTGTGAATCAGCTATTATATATTCACCGGCTAAGTTAAATATTTAAAAATGATATTTTAATTATAAAATAAATTTTTGAATATACTTACCCGGTGAATATATAAATTAAATGACCCTCCCTTCCTCCCCAATAGAGACGCAGTGGGATGAGAAGAAATTGAAGGTTTTGTTTACATCCGAGAGTGGTATCTGGCCGACAGTTGGCGCTGGTGGGCACACCCGCAACCTGCATAGCGATCGCTTGCGAGTTTTTTATGTATTTGTCTGTCGAGCAACAGAGTTGCAGCTATTATATATTCACCGGGTAAGTATATTCAAAAATTTATTTTATAATTAAAATATCATTTTTCAGGTTGTCGTCCCCGCAGAAAAGAAACCAGATTCCCTCAGTTATCACTCGTCACTTTTCTCGTCAGGTGTTTTACGTACTTGTTCCCACAAGGGACAAGATATAGAATTTCTTGCTGATGAAATTCAGGTATGTTATTTTTAAATAATGTTATGAATTTAGATGTACAATTTGTTATTTGTTTTGTCTATAACACTTCCAGAAGGCTAAAATCACTGGCTACAATACCCATGTACTAACTGCATAGTCTCTTCAACGTATACGTTTCCAGAACGCTAAAATTACTGGCTACAATACTACATGCACCTACTTCAAAGACGCTACAATATTGCAACGCTTACAGAAGGGAAAATTCACTTAAAAATATAGAAACCTTTTAAATTGGAGTAATTTCTGGCACATTGGGGTTTTGTTTTTATAATTAGTTGATAAGGTATAGTAGACTAAAGTCGGAATGAGGGAGAGTACCCACTCACTCATTTGTCAGTATATCTCATTTTTATTCAACTTTTTTTGATAAAAACATCTCCAGTGATGCTTTTTTTTTTTTTGCAGTATTTGTATTGAGTGCTTTTGCAAATTGTCATTTTATTGTCACTTGAAGATTAATCCTTTTGTTCCTTTAGAAGGAACCAGGAGTGTTTATTTCCCTTGCATGTTTAACTCTTGCAGAAGGGGTTGAGAAGACTTATTCAGTGTTGTTGGAAGGTAATATGCCTCTGTTAACCCTTAATGACCATTAGGGTGGTATTTTACTGGTAAACCTTGAAACCACTCCTCACTATTATTATTATTATTATTATTATTATTATTATTATTATTATCATTATTTTTATTATTATTATTATTATTATTATTATTATTATTATTATTATTATTATTTTTACTTGCTAAGCTACAACCCTAGTTGGGAAACCAGGATGCTATAAGCTCAAGGGCTCCAACAAGGAAAATATCCCAGTGAGGAAAGGAAATAAGGAAAAACTACAAGAGAACTTTAAGAACAATAATAACATAAAAATAAATCTTTCATGTATAAACTTTAAAAACTTGAAGGTAACAAGAGGATAAAATCTTCAAAATAACAAGAGGAAGAGAAACAAGATAGAATAGTGTGCTGAGTGTACCTTCAAGCGAGAGGTCTCTAAACCAAGACAGTGAAAGAACATGGTACAGAGGCAATGGCACTACCCAAGACTAGAGGACAATAGTTTGATTTTGGAATGCCCTTCTCCTATACAAGCTCCTTACCATAGCTAAAGAGTCTCTTCCACCCTTACCAAGAGGAAAGTAGCCCTTGAACAATTATAGTGCAGTAGTTAACCTATTGAGAGAAGAAAAATTGTTTGGAAATTTCCGTGTTGTCAAGTGTATAAGGAAAGAGGAAAATGTGTAAAGAATATGTGTATGTGTTGGCAAAGGCAAAATGAGCTGTAACCAGAAAGAGGGATCCACTGTAGTACTGTCTGGGCAGTCAAAGGACCCAATAACTCTCTAGCGGTAGTATCTGCAGTCATGGGAGAATTTTAATGGGGAAGTCTTGACTTGCCTGCCGAGTTCCTTACACTAGCCTAAGTTCCATAATTGGGTCTAGTGGTCTTAATTACATAGTGTTCCTACCCTATTTCAAACCCTAACCTAACTCCTAAAATGGTAAAGTGAGGTCTATTGAAACTACTCAGGATCTACCAGAATCAAGAAAAAATTTTCGCAATATGAGGCGAAAAAATCTTTGCATCTCGTTTCGCATCATTTAAAATTCATATGCAAATACATTCATATCAAGAGGTATCACTGTAATTGATTTGGTGACAATCAAAATTATTAGGTACATCAAGATATACCATTTAGAGACGAGCCATAGTCCAGTATTTTGAATAACTTTATAAAGCAATCTGGAGTGCTGTATTTTGATGTGGTTTTTTAAAAGTAATCTAGACAAGGTTAGTACAGTAAATCTTAACTATGGTATATTTCTTCCAATTAGATTTATTCTATTTCTTTCCCTCACTGGTATCCCACCTCCAGTAGAGTGTGAAAGTCAGCAATATGAGCATCAAGCGAGGCTCAGAAATAAGAGGTCGTATTTCTATACTGACCATCCTCCCCAGTGCCTTTTGGTATCAAGAGGGTAGGGATAATTTCTAGTTCAAAAACTGAAGAGACAAAGAGACTGGCGTGTCAGTTATCACTTACAGCTACAATGTTCTTTCCTTTACTAAGAGCATGTGTTTAAGGGAAAGCAAAAAGGAAAATATTTGAATTTTAAAGTTTAACAGAAGAAGCAACATAAACATCAGAAGAATATAGAAATAGGATATTTGATTATTAAATTTTTATTTTAACTAGTTTTGCAGTTGATGTTGATACATGCAGCCCAATACTCAAAATATACAGTAGTTTCCATCTTGCTTGCAAATAGCTAAAATATAATTTTTTTGTATAGTTAAAAAGGGATTTTGACGAAGGAAAAATCTATTTCTGGGTGAGGAACCTGTGTCGCTCCGTGAATTGCTCCTTAAAGCACCATTTCAAAGGTATAAATACTGCTAAATATACCAGAGAAAAAATGCATGGAATGCTAGGAATATAAAATATGATTTTTGCATATATATAGTTAAAATATAATTTTTGCATATGGTTTAAATATCATTTTCTTTCAGGTCATAGGAGAAAATAATCTAGAAAATTACCCATTCAAAGCAAGAACCAAGTCAACCCCAGACTACGTTCGCCAATTCCTCCATCTTAGAGGACGCACAAACTTCAGTTCATTACTTCGGGTCAGGTCACAGGTACTTTGCTTTTAATTCTATGGTTATTAAAAAAGGTGTTACCATTTGCTTTGTTTTATTGTGTAAAAAGGTAATGAAGTATTTGGATGAGAAAAATATGTATGGTGGCCAGCGTGTTTGGTTTTTCTTGGGGAAAAGTTATGGCATATTTAGATGAGAAAAATATGTATGATTACCCAATTAATTTTGTCTTATAATTAGTTCTAATATTCTTTAGATCCTACAGTATTTGCAAGAGTAGATATTTTCCAATGTGAGTATTGGTAAAGAAATAAAAATACAGGTGGTATCATGGTTCCATATGATTGTAGAACCGTAGATTTAGATTGATTTTGGTGAAAATCTTTTGTGGTATAGCTTATTGTTGGAAGTTTTCAGCTGAGAAGTAGATTACAATAGAAATTAAAGGAACAAAGTAATAGCTCCTTTAGTCTAAATGATCATGCACTTTTACGTTCTTTAGATAAGGCCATTTTGTGAAAAGATAATTTTTTCCAAAAGGTTGCACTTTTGTCCTTCGTAAAAGTAACTATTAATTATGTTAAGCCAAAGTAGATATTAATTTTGTTAATTCAAAGGTCTGTAAATATCCGGACGAATCCGACAGCAATATCAAGGTATACATAAAATAAGAAAGGGATACCAAGCAGACTTAACATGGCTAAGGAAGAAAATGGGGTATTATAAAACGGATATTTGACTACAGTGATATTCCCAGAGAATTTACCTTTAGGTCTCCAGAATTCTAACTCCTGGCGCGAATATCCTTAAAATTTTTCTTAAGGATATCGCATAAATCATTGGACGTATATCTTGATACGACACATAGCAATCTTCACCCCGAATAGCGTTTTTGCTTCGAGGGGGAAAGGGGCAAAAATAGAAGGGGAGCCGTTATCAAGGTACCCTTCCTCCCGTACTACTACTGAGTATCTAGATGGCGCTGTATGTCAACCTAGCGCGCTATTCCTTGTAGTGTTGAGCATGGTGCTACAGATATAGTAATTTTGGGAGGGATCCTTCCAAGGCCTTTTCGTGTAGATAAGGAGGGCGGGTCCATCAGGACGACATGGCTATCTCACCCAAAAATAGATTTTTCGCGTTGCTCAAAATCCATTTTTTGGGCTCAGGCCATGTTGTCCTGATGGAAGTTTACCAGAGAATTACTAGAAAGTACTGTATCTGTGGATTTTTAAAATCCCTTAACCTTGGGACAGTTTTTTCCCTTTGGTCATCCAGATCATTGAGACATGACGTTACTGTTATACGTCATTACTGCTAAACATAAACCATGTTAGTGCTTCCTGCCCCCCTGCAGGGAAGAGTCATACTAGACGTAGGAAAGGAGTCTCAATGTTTGCATATAACATATAAACAAACATAGCATTAACTACATACAGTTCTCGCTGTATGTATAACGCATGGAACGAGCATTGCCAGAAAATGTTTGTATCCGTATGAGAACAAAAGGTATTAGCTATACATATTGTTCATAAGAAAATATATGCAGTTTATGGCCGCGGGGGCATAAAAGCAATTAGAATAGCGCCAACGTTATTCCTGCGTGTCGTAAGAGGCGACTAAAAGGGACGGGACGAGGGGGCTGGGAACCCCCTCTCCTGTATAAAAATCCTACGAGGCATCAACAAAGAGATGGAGCTGGGGGGAAAGTGACAGCTCCCCGCACTCTAGTTTTGGGGTGTCTGAATGTGCGTGGATGTAGTACGATAGAGAGTAAAAGATGTGAGATTGGAAGTATGTTTAGAAGTAGAAGGATGGATGTATTGGCCTTGTGTGAGACAAAGATGAAAGGAAAGGGTGAAGTGATGTTTGGTGAAATGTCTGGTAGAGTGTCTGGGATTGAAAGGGGAAGAGCGAGAGAGGGTGTGGCTTTATTGCTGAGTGAATGGATGACAGGTAAAGTAGTGGAATGGAAGGAGATATCATCTAGGTTAATGTGGGTAAGGGTTAGGTTGAGTAGGGAATGTTGGGCGTTTGTCAGTGCGTATGGGCCAGGTAGTGAGAAAAGTGAAGAAGAGCGGAATGAGTTCTGGAATGAATTAACTAGGTGTGTAGAAGGACTGGGTAGAAGGAATTATGTAGTTGTCATGGGTGACTTAAATGCTAGAGTGGGCGCTGGAGAGGTAGAAGGTGTCATTGGGAAGTATGGCGTACCAGGTGAAAATGAGAGTGGTGAGAGACTGGTAGATGTGTGCGTTGAACAAGAGATGGTAATAAGTGCTAGCTTTTTTAAAAAGAAAGATAAAAATAAGTATACATGGGTAAGAGTGGCAAATGGAAGAGTAGTAGAAAGGGCATTAATGGATTATGTGTTGATAACTAAAAGAATGTTTGGAAGATTGAAAGACGTGCACGTGTTTAGGGGTATGGCTAACGGTATGTCTGATCATTTTTTGGTGGAAGGAAAATTAGTTGTAGTAAAAGAGTGGGGGAATAGAGTAGGTGGATGTAAAAGGGAGCTCGTGAGGGTTGAAGAGCTAATAAAACCGGGGGTAAAAAGTAAATATCAGGAAAGGTTGAAAATGGCATATGACGAGGTGAGAGTAAGAGAAACTGGTAATTTAGAGAAGGAGTGGAAGTTAGTAAAAGAAAATTTTGTTGGGATTGCAAGTGATGTATGTGGCAAGAAGGTTGTTGGAGGCAGCATGAGGAAGGGCAGTGAATGTTGGAATGAAGGAGTGAAGGTAAAAGTGGAAGAGAAAAAGAGGGCTTTTGAAGAATGGCTGCAGAGTAACAGTATAGAGAAGTATGAAAAATATAGAGAGAAAAATGTGGAAGTAAAGCGCAAGGTACGTGAGGCAAAGAGGGCAGCTGACCTGAGGTGGGGTCAGGGATTGGGTCAGTCATATGAAGAGAATAAAAAGTTTTGGAAAGAAGTGAAGAGAGTAAGGAAGGCTGGTGCAATAATTGAAGAGACAGTGAAAGATGGAAATGGAAGGTTGTTAAAAGGAGAGGAGGCAAGAAGGTGGGCGGAATATTTTGAAAGTTTGCTGAATGTTGAGGATAATAGGGAGGCAGATATAATTGCTGTTCCAGGTATTGTGGTGCCAGTGATGGGAGATGAGAATGAGAGAGAGATTACAATAGAGGAAATGAGGAGAGCACTAGATGAAACAAGAGTAGGAAAAGCATCTGGTATGGATGGTGTGAAAGCTGAGATGTTGAAGGAAGGGGGTGTGACTGTACTTGAATGGTTGGTGAGATTGTTTAATATGTGTTTTGTGTTGTCAATGGTACCAGTAGATTGGGTTTGTGCATGTATTGTACCACTATATAAGGGTAAGGGAGATGTGCACGAGTGTTGTAATTCAAGAGGTATTAGTTTGTTGAGTGTAGTTGGAAAAGTGTATGGTAGAGTAATGATTAATAGGATTAAGGATAAAACAGAGAATGCAATCTTGGAAGTACAGGGTGGTTTTTAGAAGAGGTAGGGGTTGTATGAATCAGATTTTTACAGTTAGGCAGATATGCGAGAAATATTTAGCAAAAGGTAAGGAGGTGTATGTTGCGTTTATGGATCTGGAGAAAGCATATGATAGAGTTGATAGGGAAGCAATGTGGAATATGATCAGGTTATATGGAGTTGGTGGAAGGTTGTTGCAAGCAGTGAAAAGTTTCTACAAAGGTAGTAAAGCATGTGTTAGAATAGGAAATGAAGTGATAGATTGGTTTCCGGTGAGAGTGGGGCTGAGACAGGGATGTGTGATGTCGCCGTGGTTGTTTAACTTGTATGTTGATGGAGTGGTGAGAGAGGTGAATGCTTGAGTGCTTGGACGAGGATTAAAACTGGTAGGTGAGAATGACCATGAATGGGAGGTAAATCAGTTGTTGTTTGCGGATGATACTGTACTGGTAGCAGACACAGAAGAGAAACTTGACCGACTAGTGACAGAATTTGGAAGGGTGTGTGAGAGAAGTTAGTTGAGAGTTAATGTGGGTAAGAGTAAGCTTATGAGATGTACGAGAAGGGAAGGTGGTGCAAGGTTGAATGTCATGTTGAATGGAGAGTTACTTGAGGAGGTGGATCAGTTTAAGTACTTGGGGTCTGTTGTTGCAGCAAATGGTGGAGTGGAAGCAGATGTACGTCAGAGTGTGAATGAAGGTTGCAAAGTGTTAGGGGCAGTTAAGGGAGTAGTAAAAAATAGAGGGTTGGGCATGAATGTAAAGAGAGTTCTATATGAAAAAGTGATTGTACCAACTGTGATGTATGGATCGGAGTTGTGGGGAATGAAAGTGACGGAGAGACAGAAATTGAATGTGTTTGAGATGAAGTGTCTAAGGAGTATGGCTGGTGTATCTCGAGTAGATAGGGTTAGGAACGAAGTGGTGAGGGAGAGAACGGGTGTAAGAAATGAGTTAGCGGCTAGAGGGGATATGAATGTGTTGAGGTGGTTTGGCCATGTTGAGAGAATGGAAGATGGCTGTCTGCTAAAGAAGGTGATGAATGCAAGAGTTGATGGGAGAAGCACAAGAGGAAGGCCAAGGTTTGGGTGGATGGATGGAGTGAAGAAAGCTCTGGGTGATAGGAGGATAGATGTGAGAGAGACAAGAGAGCGTGCTAGAAATAGGAATGAATGGCGAGTGATTGTGACGCAGTTCCGGTAGGCCCTGCTGCTTCCTCTGGGCTCCTTAGATGACCGTGGAGGTAGCAGCAGTAGGGGATTCAGCATTATGAAGCTTCATCTGTGGTGGATAATGTGGGAGGTTGGGCTGTGGCACCCTAGCAGAACCAGCTGAACTCTGTTGAGTCCCTGGTTAGGCTGGAGGAACATAGAGAGTAGAGGTCCCCTTTTTTGTTTTGTTTCATTTGTTGATGTCGGCTACCCCCCAAATTTTGGGGAAGTTCCTTTGGTATATGTATGTATGTATTAAAGGGTAATAAAACTCTGATATATTTTTATTGAAAATCAATTGTAGGGCGAAATAAGACGCAAATACACACTGATAATTTATTGGTAATAATTGACCAACATGAAGTAACATGTATAACTTAAATGTTAATGAATGCAATAAAAAACATATCCAACAATCAAAGCACAGAAAATATTTTTTTTCACCTGAAAGGGAAAAGATATGCCACTGTAAATCTGAAAATTTGCTTAATTTTCTAGTATGCATTTCTGTGATATTGAATGTCTATTTCACACTGTTAGTACACACGGCACAATTGTTATCTATATGTTTCTTCACCTCAACTAAATAAAACAGTCCTTAATGTCACCTTGGTGACATTTATTTCAAGTATTGCACTGAGAGGTGTCAACACGTTCACCCGTTTTATTGATGGTCCCAATCAATTCACTGTTCATCGCAGCACTAGACGACAAGTTTTAGTGCACTACCTGCCGCCACCACGTATCGCTTGAGTTCATGCACTTGCTTCGCATAATGCTTGTAGAACACTCTGGATGACTTCCATCCGGTGCATGAGCGCAGACGCTCAAAATCCATATACTGAAAAAAAGTTCAGTGATGAAGCGATTTTTCTTGGATCATGACCTGCGGGTGTACTGTCAGGATCCGCTCTGCGAATGAAATAGGTGATTTTTGCCCATAGTTGTTTTAGGGATAGGTTTGATCCTGAGGTTTCTCCTTTAAAGAGCTGTCCTCCCCTGAAGTCTGAAGTTCTTCGAAGATAGACCTTTAGACACTCCACTGGACACAGCGAGACATCTTCCTTCAGAGGGCAGATTCTCCAGGGACCCCATCTTTTGGTGGGCAGCTCATTCTTAGCAAGAAATGTTGGATTAGGAAAAAGATTCGGTTCTCCCACTTCTGTAAACTGAATACAGTGGTACCTCTACATACGAATTTAATTCGTTCCACAACCGACTTCGGATGTAGAAAATGTTCGGATGTAGAAACGAATTTTCCCTTAAGAATACATGGTAATTCATTTAATTCGTTCCTCAGCACCAATTAGAGATTTCCTCTTGAAAATCCCTGAAACAGCGAGGTGCCGTTCAACATCTATGCTGCGTAAGCTACTACTACCAACCCAACCCACGCTAGTGAACTCACTTCTATTATAGCACCCGTACTGGATATGTCTCACGTTTTTTTGTCTGGTGTTTCTTTGGTGTTTTCTCTGCTTTTCGCTCTGATGTCGGACTCTCAGGTCTCCCCATCAGTGTTAAGTACCAGATCTATGAGTTTTGAGCTTTGGGAGGTAGCATTGCCTTTTATTGTTAATTATTCGAGTGTTATTGTCTCGATGTTCCGACCGTCCGAGTTCTTTTGGCGTGCTCCCCTCCCTTGCTCGTCACGTTTCACAATGAGTTTCATTACTGATCGTTATCCGTTTCGAACATTATTTGGAGTTATTTCACCATTACACCTATTTTTATTGTGAGTCTATTAGATCCAGTTTAATTTTTAGATCATCTATTCATCATAGCTTGTTCTCGGTTGGCATGCCTGCCTTCGGGCTTAGTCTAGTTGGTTTCGCTGATGCCTTATTTATTGTCAGTTTCAATATTCATCATTGTTTACGCTACGATTACCATCTAGTATCATTATTTAGTTCGAGTGGGACTCTCGAGACACGGATATTTTATTACGAGAGGCAGTTATTAGCATCTTACTGTCGACATCTATCCGCAGTAGATTCAGTTGGTACCCCTGATCAGAGCGTCTCACCCTCTCTACAGGCTCCCCGTCATACCCCCCCCCCTGCCATCTCCTGCGTCCCTCTCTTACTGATTTGTTTTACGCATGCTTATTCCAGTTCAATGCTTACATTACTTGATATTTAGTTGATCATTATTACTGTTCTGTTATGATCTCCGTTTGTTCCGTATCCGATTACAAACCAGGCTTTTATGTACAGTACTTAGTTATATCGGACAGGTTGGTATTCCTGTCTCATATTATCACGTGATCTCCTTGTTCCCCCTCATGGACTTGTTCTCGCTTCCCCACTATCTCACCCCAACCCAGGGGTCCCTCTCCTACTGTTCATTGTGTGTGTGGTTTAACTCTACGGCCGAGTCTTCTCGTACCTCAGTTCTCCCACCACCTTCCCCTCCCCCTCATCCGTACGGGGATTTATTACGACTCACTAGTGGGTGGCAAGTCTTTCCCCCGGGGTTTTCATCCAGTACACATGTACCTGGTCGTTCCCGTTTTCTTCCCCGCCGCCCTGATTGGCCATCAGCGGCGGGGAGAGAGAACTAGGCTCGGCCGGGTTGCAATTTTATTATTTCCGTACTCGACGGAATCCGTATTACAGTATTTTAAATTACACCCTGGATATGGAGAGTTATTGTGTTTGTTAGGATACAAGTATGTTCCGCAACCTACGGAACTTCCTTTATGATTAATTCTTACCAGTTTTACATTTAGTGCTTTGTGCTACCAGTTTTCCCGTCCGTCCCGTGTGTCACGGAACTGTCCTGTTTTCTCCCGTTACTGGGGAATCTTGCTATGAAAGTTTGAATTTAATGAGAGTGTCTTACGACAGATTGCTAGGCCTCCGACCCCCCCCGCAACTGCTTCCCGGGTCTGACGGGACTGATTTTGATATTACGACTCTACTCTTTTACATTATGGACGGGAAACTATCTTTTGCCATGGACAATTCACTTTGAAATGATCATAATACGGAACTAAAAATTTTTTTCTCAGAGGTTTATTTTCTAGGATTACTGTTACATATCCTTATTCTACATTTAAGTGCATCCTGACTTAAGTTTAATATCCGGCCCCCCCGGGACCTCTCTGAGATATCTTAACTGTTAAAAATATTCTCATAGCTTATATTCAAGTGTACCCTGACTTATCTTACCCGGTCCCACCGGGTCCCTCTGAGATATCTTAAGCTTACATACCATGATCCTATATGCCGAAGTGCATGCTGATTTAATTTTAATACCTGGACCCCCCGGGTTCCTTTGTAAGATATCTATTATGGGGTACTCATGGATCATTCCTATTACAGATGGCCCGTTGCCAAATGACAGCCTGCGCGGCCGTTCTCTAGCAACCCTGCGGCCACGAAGTGTGTAGGTCCCATGCCGACTGTGGTGTCCAGATGGACGGCATGGTGGTTTGGCACCCGGACAACTGCTTCATATGCTATGCGTTGATCTCCACCCTCTCCTCGGATTCGGTGAGTTTCTCTCGGTTTCGATGCAATCTTATGCATGGTTTAACCTTTATTTCCATGTCTGTTTTCTTACAATTTTGGTCGATTCATTCCTTGATAATAACTATATCCTTACTCCTCCGGATCTCTCAGTCTGCTAAGACTTCAGCCCGGGCAACCCTGAAAGTCTGGGTAGGTGGCTTTGCTCGAAACGTAAAGGCAAAGTAGCCTTATGTACTATCGGAGGAGTATTGCAACCTAGTATACCCGAATGCTAAACCATCGGCAGCAGTTTCCAGGGATGTTGCGGCCCCCATCATCGCCGACATTAACGCAATGATCGGCCTCCCTACAGATTTAGGACCTTCCAACGACCCTATCACTGACGACGTCGCCGCTATGAACCGGGACGTGGAACCTATGGCTCTTGATGAGCCAGAACCAGGTAGGGAGGTAGGTAAGGCAGGTGGGTCTCGGGCTAAGATTCCTCTCCTTAGTCTTCGACGTTGTCAGACCAAATGAGCCAGTCGTCTAGGTATGCAGCTACCTGAATTCCTTGGATTTGTAACACCTGGATTACTGTTTCTGCCAACTTTGTGAAAATTCTGGGAGCAATATTGAGCCCGAATGGCATTACTTTGAATGTGTAGGCCTGGTTGCCTAGTTTGAATCCTAGGAATGGACTGAAGTGCCTTGCTACCGGAACGTGATAGTAGGTATCTGTAAGATCTATGGAGCGCAATGTCCCTAGACTGGAACACTTGGGAGAAGATTTACTTGTTCCCACCAGTAAATCTGCTGATGAAGGTGCTGGACAAACTCCGGACTTTCAGGGGACAAGTGGCTCTCGTGGCTCCCAATTGGCCCAAGAGCAATTGGTTTCCTCTGATGCTGGAATTGGGTCTCCATCCCCATCAGATACCCAACCCAATTCTGATGCAAATAGTACAAACTTGCACTGTGTTCGCTTCCTCAAACATTCAGAGTGCCCTAGCTTTATGGACTTCATGAAATTTGCAGCCCAAAAAGGTGCAGACATCGATCCGCAAAATACTTTATTTTTGGAGTCTGACAAAAGGGATTCCACCCTTCGCCAATACGATTCAGCGGTTAGGAAGCTTGCAAAATTTTTGAAAGATTCAAGGTCGAATTAATGACTATGAATCTGACTGTAACTTTCTTCAGATCCCTTTTTGAGTCAGGTCTGGCAGCCAACACTATTACCACGCTTAAATCTGCTCTAAAGAAGATTTTCCATATTGGGTTTAACATACACCTAACAGATCCACTATTCTCATCAATCCCAAACGCCTGCGCCAGATTGAAACCATCTATTCGCCCTAGCTCGGTTTCCTGGTTTTTTAATGGTGTCCTCAAGTTGGCATCTGAGACCCTCAATGACTCATGTGATTATATACCCTTGCTAAGGAAGACCTTATTCCTTATGAGCCTAGCTTCTGGCGCCAGAATATCAGAACTTGCAGCCTTGACTAGGGACCCTGGCCATATTGAATTTCTCTCGTCAGGGGAAGTTCTCCTCTCTCCTGACAAAGTTTTCTTGGCCGGAGGTGAGAATCCCCAGGATAGGTGGTCCTTCTGGAAGAGTGTTCCGCTTCCTCCGGACCCATCACTGTGTCCCGTAAGCACCCTGAAATCCTGCTTAAATAGAACTTCCTATAAGTCCTCAGGGCCCTTATTCATCAGAGAACATGGTGGTACCATTACCATCAAAGGGATCAGGCAACAAATTTTATATTTCATTAAACAGGCTAATCCTGATTCATTCCCCCATGTCCATGATATACAAGCTGTAGCTACCTCAGTTAACTACTTTCATTACATGAATTTCTACATGAATTTCACTGAACTTACTAAATATACAGGCTGGAAGTCCCCAACAGTATTTAAGTGACACTATTTAAAGCCTCTGGAAGCCCTTAAATTTGCTACAGTAGCAGAGGGGAATGTGGTTCCACCTGAACATGCTGAGTCTTAACTAACCATGTCTTGCTATCTTCTTCCTCTTACCTGCCTTACTTACAGTTCCTACCTTGGTTTTTGGTTTTGTTTTACCTGAGCTTTACTAGTACAGTGTAACATTTTATTATATCAATTGCTCTTATGCCACGAATTGATTTTGTTGTTTTCACTCACCTTAAGAGAGTGATTTCATGTTATCTTTATTACTTTTTAATATTAGAGAGGATATACCTCTATTCTTATATACATTTATTGAGTAAACCATTTGATGTTACCATGTCTTTAATTGTTTTCCTCTCAGGTTATTTCCAAGTTTGGGACCATTTCTCTTGTAATATTTCACTGGGCGGCACAGGTTGAGCCCAGAAAAGGGATTTTGACGAAGGAAAAATCTATTTCTGGGCGAGAGACCTGTGCCGCCCAGTGAACCCACCCTCGAAATCCCTCCCTGCTTGGGCCCCAAACTTGGGGTGCTATAGGGAGTGAGTTCACTAGGGTGGGTTGGGTTGGTAGTAGTAGCTTACGCAGCATAGATGTTGAACGGCACCTCGCTGTTTCAGGGATTTTGAAGAGGAAATCTCTAATTGGTGCGAGGCCTCTGGTTATGATTTATCTCGCCCCAGTAATATACCGACACCTTATATAGGTGAGCGAGCTGGGTTCAACCTGGCATTCCTATGCAATTTTTCTCTGGTAATATATAGTAGTTATATAGCTTGGAAATAGTGCTTAGGGAGCATTTCACTGGGCGGCACAGGTCTCTCGCCCAGAAATACACTTTTCCTTCGTCAAAATCCCTTTTTATTGCCACTTTACCTTAGAGACAGGCCAACGCAGGTGTAGGATTTGCTATGCCAGGAGGAGACGGACGATCGGCGAGAAGGTAGACATGGTGTTAACATTTTCTTTAAATAAATACTCTCTCTCTCTCTCTCTCTCTCTCTCTCTCTCTCTCTCTCTCTCTCTCTCTCTCTCTCTCTCTCTCTCTCTCTCTCTCTCTCTCTCTCTGTTCTTCTTCACTGTTAGTGTTAGAGATGTCTATTAATTTTTCTGAGAGAGAGAGAGAGAGAGAGAGATTAAACAAAAATGAGAGATTAAACAAAAATGTGTTGTGTACATATGATTTTTAACAGCGTTAACGAGTTGAAAGACAGTTAAATGTAACTAAAAAAACAATATCAGTGAATCTGAATTCCTTTATTAACTAAAACAAATATTGATACAAACACACTCGAGTGCGTATGCGCAAACACACACACACGCACGAGGAGACATGATCGGCGAAGAGGTAGAGATGGTGACTGCGATAACATACCGTAACTTACACTACGGAAATTTTAATCTAACTTAGCTTATTATTTTTTTTTTTTTTTTATATTTCATATTTTTTACATTTTTTTTTCTTTTGATTTTTTATTTTCATCACTTTCAGTGACGAGTTACGGTATGTTATCGCAGTCACCATCTCTACCTCCTCCCCGACCGTTTCTCTTACTGCGTAGCAATTCTTGCACCTGTGTGTGTGTGTTTGTGCATACGCACACGAGTGTGTTTGTATCAATATTTGTTTTAGTTAATAAAGGAATTCAGATTAGCTGTTATTACTTTCTTAGTTACATTTAATTGTTTTTCAACTCATTGACGCTGTTAAAAATCATATGTACTCTAACCACATTTTTGTTTAATCTATCTCTCTCTCAAAAAAAAAAATAATAGACATATATAACACTATAACAGCGAAGAAGAACAAGAGAGAGAGAGAGAGAGAGAGAGAGAGAGAGAGAGAGAGAGAGAGAGAGAGAGAGATTTTATTTAAAGAACATGTTAATGCTATGTTTAGAGAGAAACAGAAAAAGAGAGAAGTCTTAATTAAAAGAGCTTGTTAATGCTATCTTGGTTTTCTTTGCTTCACTTTTTTCTTTCTTTCTGTTCATCACGCTGGCCCTTCTCACAAATGATCGTTGCCAACAATCTCTTTGTCCTTTATCCCTATCAACAAAAGGCGTTCTATCGCTTCCAGGGTATTGCTACGATGTCGTGTAATAATGGTGATCCCCTTCGGTGGTTATTTGCTTTAATGGCTGCCTTCAGCTTGATGATCCTCGAGATCATAGGCCTATTCCGGCCATATTATTTAGCCATACAGTATCACTCACATGCACACTGCTCTCATGTTTTTCTATAATTTCTTGCTTGAATTCTAATGAAAGAATTGCCTTCTTCGTGTACTGAAACTTAGCTTCTTAGGCACCATGATTATAGGTAAAATCAAAAAGGAAATGTGAGAAAAGGAAGAAAATAAGCACTGTTAATAACAGACCAAACAGAGGACAACCACACGATACACACAAGAACAGAGAACTGAGCACTCGACGCTCAATGGCGTAATGTTTACTTCGTATGTTGGAGCAACACTTCGGATGTCAAGGCAGAAATTTGGTCGAATTTTACTTCGTATGTTGGAAAATTTGTATGTTGGGACATTCGTATGTAGAGGTACCACTGTATGGCCCTCATCTCTGGATAAGGCCACTATTTCACTAACTCTGGCCCTCGAGGCTATAGCAAACAAAAAAATTACCTTTTGAGTCAAGTCTTTCAGAGAGCAATCCTCATTGTTCACTGTTGAAGCAAAGAGTAGGACCTTGTCCAAGGTCCATGAAATAGGCTTTGTAGGGGCTGCAGGCCTAAGTCTAGCACAAGCCTTAGGGACCTTGTTAAAGATTTCGTTTGACAAGTCTACTTGGAAGGCGTATAGCAGAGGTCTAGTCAGAGGCGATTTACACGCGGTTATCGTATTGGCAGCCAGACCTTGTTTATGAAGGTGGATAAAGAAGGACAAACAGAAGTCCATTGAGATTTCTTTTGGTCCTTTTGCTTTGACGAAAGCAACCCACTTTTTCCAAAATGATTCATATTGTCTTCTGGTTGACTTAGACTTATATTCTTCTAAGAAGTCTATACTGCCTTTCGAGATCCCAAATCTTTTCTTTACTGCTAAGGAGAGAAAATCACGAGATGAAGGCTTTGGGTTTTTTGTGATGAAGCGAAGACGGTCGACTTCTGTACCTGTTGAGACAGTACTGGGTCCAACAGAGGGACCAGCCTCAGCTTCAGTTCCAATACTAGAGGGAACCAGTTGCTCTTTGGCCACTTGGGAGCCAGTAGAGCTGCCATTCCCCGAGAGGATCTCAGCTTGTTGAGGACCTTCATTAAGATATTGGTTGGAGGGAACAGGTAGATCCAGTTCCATCTGTTCCAGTCGAGGGACATGGCGTCTATTGCTTCTGCAAGAGGGTTCTCGTATGGGGCCACATAACGAGGTAGCTTCTTGTTGTCGCTCGTCGCGAAGAGGTCGATCTGCAGTTTTGGGACTTGATGTAAGATGAAGGAGAATGATCCTGCGTCTAGGGACCATTCTGACTCTATCGGCATGAGCCTGGATAGAGCGTCCGCCGTCACATTACGGAACCCTTGAGGGTGAACTGCTGATGAATGCCATCTCTTCTTTTCCGCCAGGCGGAAGATGGACAAAATCACTCGGTTGATTTGGGGCGATCTCGAGCCTTGATGATTCAGACATCTCACTATCACCTCGCTGTCCAGGATCAGTCTTATGTGGGCTGATTTGCGAGGGGACAGTTTCTTTAGCGTCAGAAAGACTGCCATGGCCTCCAAAGTGTTGATGTGGAAGGTTTTGAATAGAGAAGACCAAGTCCCTTGGACTTAACATTGATGGGAGTGACCTCCCCATCCTTCCTTCGAGGCATTCGTATGGATGATGACTGAAGGTAGAGGAGGTTACAAGGGTATGGTCCTCTTTAGGTTCTTGGCCTTCGACCATGGCTTGAGAAGTGATCGTAGTCGGGTCGGTATCTGTCTTCTTAGATCTCTTCGAGCGTTCGATGCGTTTCTTCTCCAGACTCCTGACGCATCTTTTAGCTGTGCTCTTAGCACTGGGTCTATCACTGATGCAAACTGGAGAGAGCTCAGTACCCTTTCCTGTTGGTGTCTTGAGATCCTGTCGGATTTCAGTAGTCTCTTGACAGATCCTGCTATTTCTTTCCTCTTCCTTGGGGGAATGGAGAGATGGTGTGACTTTAAGTTCCAATGCATTCCGAGCCATTGAAACTCTTGAGCTGGAGATAATCAAGACTTCTTGACGTTGATCTTGAATCCCAGATGTTCCAAGAAATGGATCACTTTCTTGGATGCTTGCATACACTCCGTCCTGGATGCTGCCCACACCAGCCAGTCGTCCAGGTACGCTACTACCTGGACACCTTCTACGTGTAGTTGTTGAACGACTGCATCTGCAAGCTTTGTAAAAATCCTTGGAGCTATGTTTAGTCCAAAGGGCATGGCTCTGAAGACGTATTTCTTCTTCTGTAGCCTGAATTCTAGGTAGGAGGAGAGAGGGCGGTTGATTGGAATATGCCAGTAAGCATCTGCCAGGTCTATCGAGACTGTGTACGCCCCTTTTGGTAACAGGGTCCTTATGTGTTGAAGGGTTAACATCCTGAACTTGTTGTTTTCTATGAACTTGTTGTTTTCTATGAACTTGTTGAGTGGCGACAAGTCCAGAATGACTCTGAGTTTGTCCGAGTCCTTCTTGGGAACACAAAACAGCCTTCCTTGGAATTTGATGGACTTTGCCCTCCTTATCACCCACTTGCTCAAAAGTTCTATGGTGTATTCTTCCAGTGTGGGGGTGGAGTGTTGGAAGAATTGAGGAAATGGTCTGGAGCCTCCCTCCAGCTCCATCCGAGTCCGTTCTTAATTAGGCTGTGGGCCCGAGGATCGAAGGTCCAACGACCCTGAAATTGTTGGAGTCTTCCTCCTACCCGAAGCAACTCATTGCTTCTGGTTTCCGGAGGATTTACCTCCTTGACCACATCCTCCCTTACCCCCTTTACCTCTTGGGGGGGTATTTAGAGGATCCCCGTTTAGACCCTCTACCCTTGGGACAAAAGGTAGTGGTCTTCCTCTCGAATGCAGGGTTGAACGCTGGTGTCTGGGCAACCAGCTGCTGAGGTACCATCTGATAAGTTGGTTGGGGGTTGAGCCACCATCTGGGGCACTGCGGTCATGGCAACTGTGGGAAGTTGTTGCTGCTGCTGCTGTCTGGCAGGGCGAGAGGGCAACCTGGGTCTTTTAGTCTTCCTATTAGGCTGGGGACCCTCATCCGGGGAAGACTTCCTCTTTGCTGACATGCCCCACTTCTAGAGAAGGTTTCTATTCTCTGTGGCGGCCTTGTCTACGACTTCCTTGACCACTTCACTCGGGAAGAGGTCCTTTCCCCAGATATTGGAAGCTATCAGCTTCCTGGGTTCATGCTTTACTGAAGCAGAAGCAAACACGAACTCCGTACATGCATGTCTGGCTTTGACAAAGCCATACAGGTCCTTGACCACAGTAGCCAAATGCATTTTGGCCACGACCATGTTCATATCCGGGGTTCTACTATTGCTTTCCGTCGTCTCTAGACAAATCTGTAGAGATAGAGATGCGGCAATTCTTTCCTTGTCTCTTGCTTCCTACGCAAGAGAAAGTCAGACAGTTTAGGGAGATTTTCGCTGAACTGACGTCCAGCAATATCTCCCAACTGAGAAGGTAAGGTGGTCTTCCTTCCAGTCTTTTTCTTCCATGGGCAGGGCTAAAGATAAAGGTCTACACTCATCGACTGTAGGGTCAGGTTTGCCTGCCTCTATTGCCTTCATGACTGCCTTAAGACCCTTTGATGTAAAGGGAAAGGCTAACGAAGATGGAGCAAGAAAGGTTGGGTGTTTCTTGCTAAGGGCTGGCACTTTCGCGTTCTGCTTCAGGCTACTTGATAAAAGACCCTAAGCTTTCTTGTGATCAAGTACTATGACCTCCTTCTGTTCTGTGTCCTCCTTGGATGTTGGTTCCGTCTTCAGACGGACGAAGCAGTCTGGGTAAGACTAAAAGCTGGGCCAGAATTCGACTTCCTCAATAAGGACAGTCCCCAACTTCTCTGATATGAAGATCTTGCCGCTGGTAATAGGCATGTATTCTGCATACCTCCAGGGATTAACATCAGAGCAAGGTGGAAGATCTTTAACATTGAGTCTCTTATGAGACCCACGGGATGCTGTGAGATGGTCCATTCTTCTTTGCCATTCAGCGTCCCTTTCTTCGTTTTGTTTACGAAGACTCTCCATCATTGCCATGAGACTGGCCATTGCCTGTCTCATGTCATCTGATGGAGAAGCAGAAGACATAGAAGGTAACGGCTCTGGGGCCAGAACTGACGAAACGAACTACGATTCGACATCATCCTCTTCTTCTCCAGGAGCCAAGGTGGACCCCTCTTCGAGACCTTCTGCTAGAAGGTCCTTCTCGATGTCCTCAGACACTTCCAACATCCTCTCGTCTAGGTGGATGTCCTGCATTGCGTCGGAGACTTCCGTATCTACGGAAATCTGAACGCAAGGGATCTCAGGTCGTGGCTCGGGTATGACAGCTTCCACACCCGCTTTTGGGAACAGCAAGGAGTGCATCCGTTCACTAGGAAGGTAAGGTCCCGTGGCGTTCTTCTGAAAGCCACAAACCTATCTGCGCAGCTTCCCTCGTGCTGCATCCCTTGACTCCACTGTCTTGGAGTCATCAAAAGCCTCGGTCACCAAGGCCTTTCAAATCTTGCAGTCCTGAGGGTCCCAGTACCTGAGAGATCCCTTGGAAATGGCGCAGGGAGCATGAGCCCTGCACTCCTCATGGCAACAGAAGTCCCTGCTCCTAACGTTAAAGAAGACTTGAAGGCACTTAGGATGGTCCTCCTGTAAAGAGAGGAAAATTAAATGAGTATGCGGTAATTTATCTCACCTGATAAACTATATAAAATATTATCATTAATATATTAGCATTATAGCTTAGGATGGACAAGCTAGAAAGGAATTAGGAAAGACACATACTTGTGTTTTCTGTCCAGCCAATTGCTGCGACCTCCCTCAAAATTAAAACCTAGAGTTTTCCTATTCAGGAAACCCAAGGGAAGGATTCTAACCTCTAAGGATAGATAAGTGTAACTTAGCACTTCCTTTTCCCAAGGTTTTAACCCTTTTACCCCCAAAGGACGTACTGGTACGTTTCACAAAACCCATCCCTTTACCCCCATGGACGTACCGGTACGTCCTTGCAAAAAAATGCTATAAAAATTTTTTTTTTGCATATTTTTGATAATTTTTTGAAAAAATTCAGGCATTTTCCAAGAGAATGAGACCAACCTGACCTCTCTTTGACAAAAATTAAGGCTGTTAGAGCAATTTAAAAAAATTATACTGCAAAATGTGCTGGGAAAAAAATAACACCTTGGGGGTTAAGCGTTGGAAATTTCCAAAGAGCCTGGGGGTAAAAGGGTTAATAATGTGGGTAAATTGTAACTGATCATCTATCAGTCTGTTGAAAGAAATCTTTTCCTTCAATATAAAACTGGTCTCAACAATAGACTGTGCAAGGAAACACTGGGTATGTTGGAAAATAACTACTGTATAATATATGCTATAGTTTTCTGTCTGCAGTATTATCTATACTGCAAATATACTGGCTACTGTATAATCATATACTGTAGTTTTAGCCGACATGTTGCCAGCTAGGCTAGCACCTGGCGGCACGATCCAGCGGCGAGAGTGCCCGGCGGCACTGGCCCGGCCGGTATCTGCCGGCTGGGTTAGTACCTGGTGGCACTAGCTGACAGAGAGAGAGAAAGCATGGAGTGAAGGGTACCTTATTAAATGTTTGTTACAATAAATAAGGGTGTAAGTACTTAATCTTGGCCGCTGGTATGTGGATGGCAGTCCAAGAGAGGACTGAAGAACACTCTACAGAATAGGGGTCTCCCAACGGCAGCCGGCTCAGCCGGCACAGCTTTTCCCAGAGCCTTGCGTCCATAAGAGAATGCTGAGCGACTAAACAGCTGCTATGTAGGAGCCCCGGCCAGCCCCACAACCCGCCGGCAAACGGCAAGATTGTAGGACGACAGCCAAAGGGTTGCGATGGCTAGGCCATCGCTAAAGGACAGAGGGGGTAGGGAAAAGGGTCCTGTATGAAGTGTGGAAGGAGGCGGCAGGGTTGCCGGTCCTACCACACAACGAAGAAACTCTTCTGCCGTCCTAGGCGGCAGAAGAATATCCATTCTTCAACCTAGGGTCTGCCAATAGAGTTAAAGGGGAGGTGGCAGGCTTACCGCCCCTTCTCAACATGGGAGAAAAATCGTTTCAGTGCCGGCGCCATCCTAGGCGGCAGAAGAATGTCTGTTCTTTAGCCTAGGGTCTGCCAGCACAGGACTAGTCTTCTAGACCGCAGGGAAGAAGGTGGCGGCATCATACAACCACTTCAAATGCGACCTAGGGAGGTCTAGCCTCCTTATGCCGGCGGCTGAGGCCGGCAGGGGAGTGACTACTCACCCTGCCAGAACTGGCAAAAGACTGAATACTCTGAGGTTTTGTCAAAAACCCAAAGTCGGCTATCTGCCGGCCAGGGAAAGAGACAGAAAACACTAGCCTAGTCAAGCCGGAGTGTCTACGCAATGGCAAGACCAAGATAGGGTTGTAGCCTATGGCTGCACTCAGAGGGAAGTAGGGATTACCCTTAAATCTCCACTGGAGACGAGTATCAATTTATATAATAATTCTAGGATATATCTATCTCTGCCTGAATTTATAAAGCGATACATGAGGGTAAACCGGGAACATGTATGAAAGTATACTTAAGCACCTAGGCTAGTAGCCTAGTGCCAGGCGAGATTCGGTTACCTTAATCGCCGAAACTCTTTCGTATACGATCGATGAGGAAGAGGAAATATATGCAATCAATATATCTTTTAAGTATAAATTGCCTAAATAGCTTCATATTCAAATGCTATTATAACTAGGAATGTCGTTCTATATCATGCATGAAGGTAAACTAAAGCGCGTAGGCTAGGAAGCCTAGCGCGGGCAAGGTTCGGTTACCTAAATCGCCAAAACCCTAAAGAATACAATCGGCATAATATATAACTTACTAGAATATTATAATTGAATAGCTTCGTGAATATTCATGCTATTAAAACCGAGAAAGTCATTCAGGCTAACTAAATAACACATGCGTTATGAACGACAGTGCCCATGGTGCCTCCGGTGAAGGCGAAGCTCCAACTCTTAGAATTAATCTAATTTCACTGTGAGGCAGGAGCTAAAATTTATACACTGTAAAGATCAAATACTCAACTTTCCAGAGGCAGAAGAGGCTGGAGATTGCATGATAAATCTAAAAAATCCAGAGCGTAATGAAAGAGCAACAGGGAAAATCACCGTGCGAGACAGCTACAACTATAGGAATAGCGCGCTGGGTTGACATACAGCGCCATCTAGATACTCAGTAGTAGTACGGGAGGAAGGGTACCTTGATAATGGCTCCCCTTCTATTTTTGCCACTTTCCCCCTCAAAGCAAAAACGCTATTCGGGGTGAAGATTGCCATGTGTCGTATCAAGATATATGTCCCCTGATTTATGCGATATCCTTAAGAAAAATTTTAAGGATATTCGTGCCAGGAGTTAAAATTCTGGAGACCTAAAGGTAAATTTTCTGGGAATATCACTGTAGTCAAATATCCCTTTGGAAGCTACTTATAGGAACCTTCCTTCAGGACGACATGGCCTGATCCAAAAAATGAAGATATTGACCTAATGTATTTACTACTGTTGAGCATTTTATTTTCTTGTTTTGCTCTACAATGCAAATATTAATTGATACACTCAGATCTTTGAATTTTTATTCCAGGCAAAGTTGGCTATTCACAATTATTTTACCAGTGAAGAATTCATAAACATAGACACCCCTATACTTACTAGCAATGACTGTGAAGGAGCGGGAGAAGTTTTTTTGGTCGAGGTATGTCCAGAACTGATGTAGTTTCTTTTGAAGTTTTATCATGTTGTTTGCCATTTTTAACATACCATGCATTCTTATTTTGTGAGGTCATCCTAGATTATTACTAGAAATTATTATTCAAGTTCAAAAGGTTATTCGTTTGTCATTCAGTATCTTTTTTACGAGATACTGTATTGCATATAAGAAAATTTTTTGATTGACTATACAGTATCACAAGAACAGTCCCTGTCTGAGTTTGGCAATGGATATTTGCTTTCATTTTATTGGAATTTCAACAGTACTATATTTGCTTTGCTATTACAGGCATTGAAAAGTGAGGAGAAAAATTCCCAGTCATCCTCAGATGGAATGTTTTTTAATCATCCTATATATCTCACAGTCTCAGGACAATTACATCTGGAGACCATGGTCAGGTGAGATTGATTTTTCAAGTCCCATTTTGTTTTAAATTTATGTACATTTACTGTAGGATACTTTCTGGTTTTAAGAATTTATGCTAAAGCATCAATTGCTTATTTGGTTCCTACTCTAATGCAAACTATTGTTCTTTACAAGGCACATGCTTCAGCAAAACTGGAATGCCAGGAGGAGGGTAGGCACCACCCTCTTGATGGTCAGTTAAATACCCACTTTTGACTTGAGCTAAACACCCACTTTTAACTAAAGCTAAAACCCACTTTTGACTTCAGCTAAACACCCACTTTTGACTTCTATTAAAACCCACTTTTTACCTGAGCCACAAGCTGTAGACATTCTTTTGTTGGCTCCCCATTCTTGGCTGGATTAGTCTTTTTCTGTTTCTTTACAGTGGATGGAAAAGTACAGTGAGATGCGACAGGGTCCGAGTAAAGCTGGAAAAACTGACTAGTTTATGTTGAAACCTTTTATTGATATCCAAATGCTTTTCGCCTTTTGCCGAGGGCATGTGTGTGTAGTGATCCCCTTGTGACGAGTGCCAGTTGTGGCCACCTCAGCAGTGATTGGAGTTCATTAGGAAGAATAAGTTTAAGGGAAATTCTTTTGTATTAGAGGTGGAAATGTCAAATCTTAAACCAAAGAAACTACAGCTCCTTTTCTATTGTCACATTTCAACTTGATGTTTCTCACTATAATTCCTCTAGGGCTGGGTCCTCTGTAGAAATTTGTCAGGGGGGAAGACCTAGTTTTGAACTTCAGAGGTTTTTTAAGAAAAGCAGGAGTATCACCTTGCCCTAGGGAAAGTAATACTCCTCTGCCTTTGCCATGACTGAGTCTTTCCTTGCTGCTTCTTTCCCCCCTGTGGAGGCACTAATTGTTATGGTCTTGTGTGCTGTTAAAAAGGCCCCTGTGGCTTCTTCCTCCATAGAATCTTCGTTGTTGGCCTTCAAGACCTTGACCTCGAAGACTAGCAAGGAGAAAAACGTATGCACCTTTCTTCCTCTTCTAGTTCTTCCTCCTCCTCTTCCTTGTCTTCGGCAGTTCTTTTGGATTTTACTGCATCTGTCCCAAAGATGTCAATGAAGTCCAGGAATACCTATCTGCAGAAGTATCTTGAGACTCCGACCGATCTTCCCTATGCATGAGAGAGGCGGTGCATTACTGAGAAGCAACCCAGCATGGTAAAGTGTATTGTACACAGTACAGGTGTTCATGCTACTACTACAGGTGCTTGTTCTCAAAGTGATTGAGCATGAGTATGTTGGCCCAGAGATAGAGCAATCGATGTTCACCTTGATTTCTCTCCGTAAGGATACTTCTGTTCCGAGAGGAGAGAATTGGCTCGTGGTGAAGTGATAGTAACCTAAAATCAATATATTTGCTCTTACGAGCAATGAAACATTTCCTTATGTCAAGAAGATTCTTGGTCATCGCGTGATCTTTTCTATCATGATCGTCCACCACGAGATCTTTCACTCCTAGGTAATTGGTTACCATGTGATCTTTCTCTTCATGACCATGGCTGCTCTCCTGCACTGCTCCTTCCCTATGTTACCTTTCCACTCGCCAGGAAATTTTCTTGCACTCGCCCGATTGGGAACAGGAACCCTGACTACCAAAGACTGCTCTCCACACACTTACTAGCATTGAGATGTCCCGTCGCGTGCTCGGGATTGGCAGCAAGGTTCTTCACCTCCAAGTGACCGATACACGATACTCTTGCGTGCCTTCTGAGATTGTGCTCACTGTTGCAATGCTCAGAGGCTAAAATACAGGTTACTTTGGCAGACTCTGGGGATGCATGGGACAAAGGCAGATCTGTTTATGAAGGGGATTCCAATCTTCAATCAGCACTCCCTTCAACCTTTTCAGGGTACACTCCTGGCTCGTTTTGGTGCAGCTTGTGTACACATACATCTTCTGAAAAGCAGTCGATACCTCTTCCCTTGCAAGGAAGGAGACGTCCTGGGGTTTCGTCACCTCAAACGCCTCCAGATTTCATTTTGCGCTGGCGCAGATGGAGAATCCTGAAACTGAATGTTCATTCGCTGATGTTCTTGTACTCATCCGTGAGTGCATTAAACTTGGATAGGCTAATGTGACTCATGTGAAAGGTGAAAGGGTGTTTGATTGTCATTGATTGTCATTTTGACACCCCTCAAGGATCAAAACTTACCTTGAGTTTCTCACAGTGCTTTGGACAGAGTGAATTCGCAGATCTATGGGCCTGAGAATTTTCTACTGTCTAGCTGGTTGAGTAAGACCTTACAGTATCTCCTGCACTCTTGACAGAGAAGAGTCTATATGCCAGAGGGTGTGTCCTATACTTCTTCCCATCTATACCTCAGTATCTGCATTAATGGAAAGCTCAACTGTTGAAAGACTCAAGGCTCAGGTTACAGTCTTCTGTGCTCTTGGGTGCGCAGCCATGGAATCCTCTCCCCTGGCTAGCCTCCAGAAGGCTTCCTGGATCAACCAGTGGTCTGGTATAGTTGTTTACTTCACAATTACTTATGATTTGTCAAATCCTGAGACATTGGCAAAGTACAGTATAGAAAATTGATCCTGTCCGGTGCAAAGATGGCGACCTTCATGGTGCACCATTCAGCAAACCAATGGGCCAACTGGGTCCTGAAGAAAAGGGATGCGACCATTTTCCGATTCCCCTGGCAAGTTGTGCAAGAGGCGACGTCAGCTTTGAGGATCACCCCTGTGCTGAATGCTATGTCCCTCTTTCCTCAAATGGATGTAGAGGCAAAGATGGAAAAGTGGAAGAAGGCTAGCCAATACTCTTTTATCCATTGTCCAGTTACCTTCAAGGGTCCAGGCCATTTGGAGGCAGCTGCGGCGAGACTCTGCCACACCTTCCATATCAGCTATGAAGAAAGCTCTGGCTGCCTCCAAAAGGGCAGACAATGCTCCATCCTTTCACGCCTAACCTGGCCAGTTCAGGAAGGACAGTAAAGGCAAGAAGGGAGTAAGAGGATGCTAAAATCAGTAGCCCCCTCTTGCAGCTGCCATAAGTGAGGGATGCCTAAATTCACTTTTGATTCAAAAGGAATAATACATCATAAGAAAAAAGGATCTGAGATTGTCTATGGTCATAGACACCCCACGCAAATAAATGGGGAGGAATTTGGTTCCCTATCTTGTAAAATCATGCGAATGGAACACTCCCAAATATATTTGTAATGTTCATTGACTTTGAGTATACTTGAGTCCCAGGATTTATGTCTAGCAATTTTAGATATTAATATTTTAGGAATAGAAATACAACTTTCCCAAAACCTGGTTGGATTTTTCCTGAATTCATGAAAATAATTGTAGAATTTCCAGTATTACATTTAAATCAATCATTCTAAATAGTTCCACAAATTAGAATTTTATTATAGTTTTATGTTTAGAGCTTTATCAGAGATTATTTCATGGAGTAAAATATAGAATCTTATTGAATTAATTTTATTTTTCAGTGGTCTTTGTAAAGTATACAACTTCAGCCCAGCTTTCCGCGCTGAGAATTCCCTGTCCCGGAGGCACCTCTCTGAGTTTTGGATGGTTGAAGCCGAGGAGGCTTTTCTCAAAGGATCAGAGGGTTTTGAGTGTTTAACAGAAAGAGTTGAAAGTCTTATTAAATCTACAACACAATATCTCCTTGACAGACAAGAAGAAGACATATTTTACTACTGGAAACAGAATCAGGACACTGAGGTAATATTTTTTTTTTTTTTTTTAAGTATTTCAATGAATCTTACCTTGTAGTCATCATGCTTTGATATCTCTGATTAAAACACGAATTGTTTACCGTATGTATCTCCCTTTCTGTTCCCCTCTCTGTGGAGACTTATTGGAAACTCCATGCCTAGTGATTGATAGACCAGGGTCAGAGTCCTGCTCAAGCTCAAGAGTTCCATGTAGTGTCTGAGTCATCAGCAGCCATTGCCAGGCTTGGGTGGAGATTTGGCCTTAGGTGCTGATCATATGTATATATGGTCAGTCTCTAGGGCATTGTCACTGTCCCTTGTCTGTCATTCATGAGCGGCATTTAAACCTTGTGACGTTCAATCATGACGATAGATGTCCCCAAGGGAGGAACACCAACCTTATGCCTATTTGTTATCAGTACTTCATTTAATCTTTGTCGCGGACCACGTTGGAATTGGCCTCTCCAGCTCAGCTAGATTTAGTATCTGAAAATGCTGGTAATTTGTTAGAATTTTAGCTGGATTAAAAAGGTTTCTTCATCTTGTTTTGAATATGGGCTTTTGCCAAATTGTTTCGGTAAACATGTGGCAGAATAGGACTGGTTGAGTTGGTAATATAAGAAAGTGACTTGGGGTAAGAGGAAGACCCACTATTCAGCTGTCATAGACTGCATGGTCATTTTGTAATGTAGCTGAGTAAGTCAAAATTTCCTTATTTTATTAATCTAATGTTTAGAATTACTGTAATCAGCACATATGTGTATAAAAATGACTAAAGATAAAAGATTGTTGCCTGACTAAAGATAAAAGATTGTTGCCTGATTCCTCCTACTATAAGTTTAGCCTTCTTTTTTTTTTATAAAAAGTTAATTTAAAAACGGGTCCCATTAGGCTATCATAATGAAGAGTTAAGGGTTAGAGGAATTTCAAGAAAGAAAGGTAGATTTTTATGATACTGTAAGCAGATTAACTTGGAATATCTGGGACAAGCTTATAATTAGTCTGAGGTTCAAATATTTTTGTAAGTAATGAATTTGGAATTATACCTTTGAATACCTACTTGTTGAGTCATACTGCAGACGATTGCATCACGGTAGAAGTTAGAGAAACTATTTTTTGTTATAAGTTAAGTTAAATCTAGTTTATCTTATCATAATGGATGTGTAAGTTCAGGTCATTTTACTAAATTGTACTATATGTGATGTAAGGTAAATTAAGATAATGTTTTACATAATGTAATTAGTGTTACTTCTAGACAACTGTTATAGTGTTTACATATTAGGAGTATTCTTAGCAATGGGTAGAGAATCAAATTGGTTTTCTCCTGTTTATGAATCATTTGTGTGCTTTTAAGTCTTGCCTGCTTAAAAAGTGTAATTTTCTAGTTATTTAAGATCTTTATTTTTTCTGTTACTCTAAACAGTTTGTCTTTTATGAGAGTAAGGTGGTAGATTTTAGTATATCTTGTATCAGTAGTTTTCATAAACAAATGGCAGCTCAATGTGATCTTGAGTTCCAAATATGAAGTTTAGGAATTATTATTCCTCATGGTTATGATAACATAGAATTATGTACTCTACAGAAGTATCACCAGCCACCCGTTGAGATACTACCGCTAGAGAATTATGGGGTCTTTTGACTGGCCAGACAGTGTTACATTGGATCTTTCTCTCTGGTTACGGTTCAGTTTCCCTTTGCCTACACACACACTACACACCAAATAGTCTGGCCTAGTCTTTGTATATTCTCCTCTGTCCTCATACACCTGACGATAGAGATAACCAAACAATTCTTCTTACTACACTGTAATTGTTCAGTGGCCACTTTCCTCTTTTTAAGGGTAGAAGAGACTCTTTAGTTATGGTAAGCAGCTCTTCTAGGAGAAGGACACTCCAAAATCAAACTTTTGTGCTCTAATCTTGGTTAGTGCCACAGCCTCTGCACTATAGGGCTTTTACTCCCTTAGGTTAGAGTTCTCTAGCTTGAGGGTACACTCGGGCACATTATTCTATCTTATTTCTCTTCCTCTTGTTTGCTATAGTTTTTATAATTTATATAGGAGATATTTTAATGATGTTGCTCTTGAAATATTTTCTTTTTCTTTGTTTCCTTTCCTCACTGAGCTATTTTCCCTGTTGGAGCCCCTAGGCTTATAGCATCCTGCTTTTCCAACTTGGGTTGTATCTTAGCAAGTAATGATAATAATAATAATAATAATAATAATGATAATAATAATAATAATAATACAGAACATATGATTATTTACTGATGATGCTGATTGTCTTGTGGCCACAAATATTTTTGATCTAGAACAGCATTTATGATTACTGTATATTTATTTTTTGTAATTAAAAATGAATTGTGTTACTCAGTGGAAGGCATTTATAGATGTGATTGTGTCAGATAAGCAGACCACAAATTAAAGTATATTAAAATAGGTATATGAAATTTCACTGGATTTAGGATATCAAACAGTATCTAAACAGATTGGAGGCTAATTTCATAGTTTTATTTAGGAGGTAGTTAGGATTATCAAGGTATGTCTTCTTTAGGTTCAGAATATCTTGTGGACTCCAACAAATGAGGACAACTTGTCTTGTTTATGGACTAAATGTTCAGTGAATGGGCTGATGTTAGAGTAAGGGTTGTGGTGGGCGATGTGGTAACGTCCCTGACTGGTCAAAGCCAGACTGGGGTTCGATTCTAGCTCAAACTCGTTAGTTGCTTTGGTAGCTGCAGTTTCACCATCCTTGTGAGCTAAGGATGGGGTGTTTTGGAAAGCCTATAAGGTCTATCTGCTGAGTCATCAGTAGCCATTGCTTGGCCCTCCTTGGTCCTAGCTTGGGTGGAGAGGGGGCTTGAGCGATGATCATATGTATATAGGGTCAGTCTCTAGGGCATTGTCCTGCTTGGTAGGGCAATGTCACTGTTCCTTGCTTCTGCCATTCATGAGTAGCCTTTAAACCTTTAAAACTGTCAAGATCATCAGTCACTTTTGGATTGCATGAAGAAGCTAACAATTTGATTTGAAGTGTGGATATTCAGTATGCATAGGTTATCCTGAGTAAGCTATGGGGAATTTATAGAATTTAAGGAACAGTTATCCAATTTCATGAAATCAGCTGTTCCTGTTTCCTCAAATACGGTATGGTTAAGTGTTAGTGATATTGCTACTTGGACATCTACCAGCCTAACGCATGCTACGGTAGACCCTAGTCCAACATATTCAAACAAAGGGCTTAGAGGTATTAAATTACTAGTACAATATACTTTATCTTATTGATGATGCTTGTCAGCTCATTAGAGAACTGAACTCACAACCTTGATTTCTTTTTTTGGCTCAACATCTTATATTGTTTATGCTATGGCTTCCCTGAATCCCGATTATCAAATTATACCTGAGACAGATAGAAAAATGGCATAGGAACACGTCAGTTTACATTTCCTTTTGATTCTGAGCAAAGTACACATGATCATTATTTATGTATAATAATGGATAATGTAGCATATATTAAACCTTTATGGCCAGCCACCCTGTGAGTTCCATTCCAAACTTGTTTCTGGAATCGGTAAGCAAAAGTTTTTGTTTTGATGGTTTGGGGTTGGACTCGTGTTACTCCTAATGTAAGCTAGAACTCTAGCAATTGTAAGTCTGATTATAAAGGTGCCTAGTTGCTAGTACAGAAGGTCCCCAACTTTCAAACATTCGACTTACAAACATTGGGAGATACAAACATACAACTGAAAATAACAAAGATAAGATAAAGAAATACTGTAATAAAACAATATTATATCCCTTAATACAGTAAGCAAAACTACATTTGTAATAACCTGATATTTATTTCATATGAAACCCAACTATTTGTTGACTTTTGCAGTTGGAAATCATAGGCATGGGATTCAGGTTAGGACTACCCTAAGCTAATAGTTGAAAGACTTCCAAATAGCTTCTTGGAACCTATTTGAGGACCTTCTGTATTTCTTTGGTTAGGAATAAGGTTGTGAGAAAATCTTAGTTTCTGAATATTTAATGCAAGAGATTAGGATAATACTTTAATAACTAGAATGATCTTGGTAAAGACTAAAAGCAGTGAGCTTATGATCCAATTTCTGGATACCAACTTCGACAAGATCTAGTTGGCTATTGCGTTCTCAGTCACGACTCAAAGGGTATCATTTTGAGACAGGACTTTGCCTAATCTTACCAAGCTAATAGACAGCCTTTATTAAAGGCAGGAGATAAAACTTGCCTAACCAAAGACAGGTTATGTATGGGAGAATGGTGGTATATTAGTGAAATTTTACCTTTTGCTAATCTTATAGTAAAAGTTTCGTAACTTTTTAGTAATTCCAAAGCTTATCCCATTTAATTTTACCATTTAAAGTTGCACTTGATCTTTCTAGGTTAACTGTTGCTATAATTTATAAACGATCAGGCAGGAGCCTAAAAAGAGAGACCCATTTAAGTGGCTCATTATGGCTAGTGGAAGATTTAGTGCAAGCATTTACTTACCAAGCAGATCCGATTTTTACAGTTAGGCAGATATGCAAGAAATATTTAGCAAAAGGTAAGGAGGTGTATATTGCATTTATGGATCTGGAGATAGCTTTTGATAGAGTTGATAGAGGAGCGATGAGGAATGCTACTATGAGGTTATAAGAAATTAGTGGAAGGTTGTTGTAAGCAGTGAAGAGTTTCTACATAGGCAGTAAAGCGTGTGTTGGGATAGAAAATGAAACGAGTGAGTAGTTTCCAGTGAGATTGGGACTGAGACGGGGATGTGTGATGTCCTCATGACTGTTCAATTTGTTTGTTGATGGAGTTGTGAGAGAGGTGAATGCTTAACGGCATGGTCAAGGATTGAGAATTATAAATGAGTGATCATGAGTGGGAGGTGAATCATTTGTTGTTTGCGGATGATACTGTATTAGTTGCCGACGCAGAGAAGAAGTTGGGTCGACTTGTGACAGAGTTTGGAAGGGTATGTGAGGAAAGGAAGTTTAGACTTTATGTGGGTAAGAGTAAGGTTATGAGATGCATGAGAAGGGAAGGTGGTGCTAGGTTGAATGTCATGTTGAATGGAGAGTTACTTTAGGAAGTAGATCAGTTTAAGTGCTTGGAGTCTGTTGTTGCTGCAAATGGTGGAATGGAAACAGATGTACATCATAGTCAATGAAGGTTTTAAACTGTTGGGGGCAGTGAAGAGAGTGATGAAGAATAGAGGGTCAGGAATGAAAGTAAGAGCCCTGTATTAGAAAGTGAATGTAATAACTATGATGTATGGGTCAGAGTTGTGGGGAATGAAAGTGACGGAGAGATAGAAATTGGATGTGTTTGAATGTGTTTGACATGAAGAGTTTGAGGAGTATGGCTGGTGTATCTCATTTAGAAAGGGTTAGGAACAAATTAGTGAGGGTGAGAATGGGTGTAAGAAAGGAATTAGCGTTAAAGTGGATATGAATGTGTTGAAGTGGTTGGCCATTTAGAGAGAATGGAAAATAGCCATCTGCTGAAGATGATGATGAATGCAAGAGTTGATGGGAGAAGTACAAGAGGAAGGCCAAGGTTTTGGTGGATGGATGGAGTGAAGAAAGCTCTAGGTGATAGGAGGATAGATGTATGAGAGGCAAAAGAGCCTGCTAGATATAGGACTGAATGGCGAGTGATTGTGGCACAGTTCTTATAGGCCCTGCTGCTTCCTCCTGTCGCTTAGGTGACTGTTGAGGTAGGGGATTTAGCATATGAAGCTTCATTTGTAGTGGATGATGGGGGATGGAAGGCTGTGTCACCCTAGCAGTACTAACCAAATTTGGCTGAATCCGTCGTCGGGCTGGGAGGAGCGAAGAGAAGGAAACTCCTCTTTTGTTCTTTTTTTTTATGTTGACTACCCCCAAAATTGGGGGAAGTGCCTTGGTAGATAAATAGGGAGACATATTTATGATAGGTATAGGTAGGCTAACTGTAGTAAAATTATTTATTTGGGTATTTTGAAAGATTATGACAGTATTTCTAATCATGTATATTGAGGGTGATCAAAAGGTTTTCAATAGATATTGCTTCTCAGTTTTAAAAAGACACTTTCTATGCAGGTAATAAAATTGAAAAAGTACATACAATCTACTATCATTTTATAGAAACCACATACATACATAAATAAGCCTTCATGTAAAGTATAGCTAATGTAAAGTTTTGAACACATGTGCAGTTACTGTACTACATTAGGCTTTCTTGTCAAACTTAACGTCGATGGCAGTGGTTCTTTGGCATCAAGATCAGGTGATGGTTTTGTAGCCTTTCTTTTTTTCACTCTTACTAGGAACTGGTCTAATGTTTGCTGGATAGTGTTCCTTCTTTTGTTGTAGAAATTTGTCCCATAAGACAAGTATGAATCTTCAACACCATTAGTAATTTTAGCAAAGGATACTGGGACTTGAAGATTGACAAACGCATAGATAAATGATAAAAGCCTGCTTCATTTCTTTAAGCTTGAAAGTTCTGGAGTCTGGATCAGGGAAACTTTCTTCAATTTTCTGTTGTTCCAATAACTCCAACAATTCTTTGTTTGTCAGTGGTTGCCGGTAAGCCCCAATCAACTGTTCAAAATCTTTCGACTCCATCTCAAGTTCGTTACTAAGTGATAATAATTTCCTCGATATGTCCTTGACTGGATATTCAAAGCTTTTAAATTTAGGGTTTATTCTTTTCCATACACTTCTCATCGCTGTTTGAGTCATTTCGGCCAAAGAAGTACTTATATTTGATACTGCTTGTTAAATATCGTATCCATTTTAATACTTCAAATTTCATCCCTTCCTCTGCCAAAGTAGTGTCAATGGCCTCACGTAAGGTATGCTGTAAATAGTAACACTTGAAAATCGCTATGATGCCTATACCTTGGTTTATGAATTGTAAAAGAGAAATGGTGTTGGGTGGTGAGAAAGGAGTTTTGATGAAGGAAAGACTAATCTTTGTGGAGGTGCTGTGTAGTCTCCAAGAATGCTGGGGACTGTATCTCAGTGGGCGCAGAGTATAGCCTCCCTGGGTCTCGATTGGTTGTGAATAACACAACCTCCTTCACGCCAGTCTTCATTAACTAAGGACCCGGAAAGTGGACTCCATGAGCAAGATGTTGCAGAAAAGTCATAGAAAGGTTCCAGTTCTTAAAGTTCCAGGGCAGATTATTCAGAGTATCAAAGGAAGACTCCCTGGAGGGAAGAGTCATCCTTGACCTGTCTCTCCTCAACAAGCATATCATATGCTACCTTTTCAAAATAATGACCGTGTAACATGTTCGTCAATTACTAGGGGCTTTGCCCTGTGCTTTAGATCTCAAAGACACCTATTGGCACATCCATATTGTCCATCACTTCTGACCTTACCTAGGGCTAACCATATAAGAGTCAAGATTTTCAAGTTGGTGGTTTGGTTAAGGTTTTTGTGCGATGACAATCAAATTACTTTCCATAGGCTGCTTTCACAAAGGCAGCGATCTGGCAGATGTAGGCATGAATGGGCTGGATACACTTATTCCAATGAGACTTCACACAAAGAGCTTAAAATACTGTCTAGAACAGTCTCATTTCAATCAGTGTATTTCCAATTTAAGTTTCAGCGTGTGTTTTCCTTTATCTGCTGAATCACCGCCTCTGTGGACACACCCTTAACAAGTCCTAAAATACCTTGCAAGAAACCACTATACCATCAAGATGTAATCATCTTTCAAAGCTACACTGGAGTTTTCCACTTTTCTTGTACCATTGTTTGTTGTTTGTAAAATGGGAACTTTTGCAGCACATATAGTGAAAGTTTCAAGAAGTTGAAGTATCCGGTTGAAAATTAGTGTACCTGTATACTGTATTTCTCACCTGTAATATGTATTTTTCTATTGTTTACTAAAAGCATATTCAATACCATTCATAAAATTTTTTGAGTGATTTTAATTTCTGTGAAAAAAATTTAATTTTTCTTTTATCCTGTAAATTTGTTTAATGACATTCAATAAAATCAACTCATGAGAATAAAACTAATATTTCTTCCTTTTTCAGACACTTGTGCGATCTTCTCTAGAGAAGGATTTCGGTCATCTCCCTTATAGTGAAGCCATTCGGATTTTGAAGGCAAATAGCGACAATTTTAAAACACAACCTGTGGATGGGGAAAATCTGGGAAAAGAACATGAACTCTTTTTGACCAAACATATGGGTAACATACCTGTTTTTGTAACAGATTGGCCAAAAAAGATTAAAGCTTTCTATATGTGCTCAAAAGAAGAGGATCCAAATTTGGTTTGTATTTTACTATTTCTAGCAAATATTTTGAATTATTTCTGTGCATTGTTAAATTTTGCAATCATACTATGTTAACTTTTTCCCACAACACATTTTTATTTCTTCATTTGTATACTGTAAGTTACTTAATTATGCACACTATAAGTTAGTTTCAAAGCATCATATTTGAATTATTGCTTTTCAAAATTTATTGAAATTTTCCTGTAAATTTTAGCATTAAAAAAATAGGTTGAAAGTACTGTATCTTATTATTAACTGTAACACCAAGAATTATACCTCCATTGTCCAGGAGTTATTAGTTTTCCATGGAAAGGTTTTTCATGCAATTAAGCTATGTAGCTATTCCACTAATGTTATGCATTCTAACTTTAAGGGACGGTAGAGTAGTAGAGTACACTCTTCTAAAATATGGTTAGCATCTCTGATTAAAAACTTCATGTAAAAGGGCATAGTGTTCTTCGACAGGGGATTAAAGAAGATTCTTCTAAGATATGGTTAGCATCTCTGATTAAAAACTTCATGTAAAAGGGCATAGTGTTCTTCGACAGGGGATTAAAGTAAATTCTTCTAAGATATGGTTAGCATCTCTGATTAAAAACTTCATGAAAAAGGACATAGTGTTCCTTGACAGGGGGTTAGATTAGATTCTTCTAAGATATGGCTAGCATCTATGATTAAAAACTTCATGAAAAAGGACATAGTTTTCTTTGACAAGGGTTCAGAATTTTTATTTAAGGGAGCTGATCTCGTCAATTATTCCTTAAAGTACCTAACTGGATGTAGACATCTGAATATTTATTTCCACTTTAGCATTTAGAGAAAGAAAGACAATACATCTTGGGAGACTTATACTTTTTTGGCCATGAAAGATTATAATAGAGAAAGCATTATGTCATCAGTGGAGTTTCATTAAAATATACAGGGCCACTCTCTTCCCCACTGGCTGGTGAGGTCAAGAGAATAGGTCATAGGTCAAAGGGGCTGCATCGTACCAAAGCCTGGGGTATTGCCATTAACTGCCAGAGTATCTCAAATCTGTATGAGAGTCCTAAGCCTATTCAAGGGAAAGAAAACAGAAGATTTTTAGTTTTATGGTATACAGAAGATCCTCAACCTACAAACATACGGAGATACAAACACAAATCCAACTGAAAATAACAAAGATAAGATAAAGAAATTCTGTAAGAAAACAATATTATATCATTTCATACACTAAGCAAAACAACATTTGTATTAACCTGATGTCTATTTCTTATGAAACCTGACTATTTGTTGACTTTTGTAGCTGGAAATCATAGGAATGGGTGTCAGGTTAGGCCTAACCTATGCCAAACTTTAACAAAATTCAACTTGAAAACAATTCAACCTTCAGACAGCTTCTTGGACCAATTATGTTTGTATGTTGAGGACGTTCTGTATATCTATATAAAACCAGCTTTTGAGGTAGAAGCATTATGAACATCAGGGGAGTATAATGTAGTAAAATTGATTATTAAAATTCCTCTTGTGGCATAGGTGTCAAACAATATCAATGTAGGTAGGTATAAAACCTGAAATAGCCCATTATGTACCATCAAAGGAGTAGAGGAAAAGTAATATGCAAAAATTATTTGGAAAAACACTTATTGTCCATATAAAGAGGCCATACATCTAAGTGTTTTGTAGACAGACATAGTTACTGGGAGAACAATCTAGATAGTAATAGCAACAAATACCCTAATAGGAGCAGTCAGAAATATATTATCATTGACATGGAAGATAAAGAAAGGGTCAGTATTAAGGTTAATTTTTTAGATCCAAAAGGGGAAAGAAACATTATCCAAACTGACAGACTAAAGTCAATTTTTTTTTAAGTAATTGTATTAGCATAAATAAGATGTTTATATTTCTTGAACTTAATTGTTTCAATTTACTTATTTTACATTTATTAAGATTAATTGTAAATTGATTGATCGTCTACAGTTATTTGCTTTACTTGAGAAAATATTCATGTAATCTTTTTGTGTTTCTGCTGCTATTTATAAAGGGAAACATATTTGATCTGTTGATTCATTTTTAGGTGTACGGATTAGATCTTCTGTTTCCGAATGTTGGCGAAGTTGCCGGAGGAGGCTTGAGGGAACATGATTTCTTCGCACTACAAAGTCGATTGCGGGAACATAAGTTAACAAAAAGCTTGGATTGGTATTTAGATCTTCGTAAATTCAACGGAAGAGTTCCTTCTGGGGGTTTTGGCCTGGGTTTTGAAAGGTATCTCTTGTTTTTGCTTGGGATTCACAACATAAAAGATGTGATACCCTTTCCCCGGTGGACCAAGCACTGTCCATGTTGATGAAGAACTTCGGTAAGGTATATTTATGGCTGTATTTATTGTAAAAATTGTGAATAAAGTGTGAAGTTCCAAGATGTTTACTATACATAAAAAATATTTTTCAGTATTATGCTGATAGTATTCTTTATATCTTATCATTAGTAATTCCCAAGAATACTTAAAAAAGTTCAGAGTTGCAACGAATGTAGTTTATGTTGAACAGGCTCACATAAGTCTATATAGTTTATATATGAAAGATTTATTTTGATGTTACTGTTCTTAAGATATTTTATAATTTTTCATTAATTCTCTTATAATCTATTTATTTCTTCATTTTCTTTCTTCACTTGGTTATTTTTTCTTGTTGAAGGCCTTGTGCTTATAGCATCCTGCTTTTCCAACTAGGATTGTAGCTTTACTAGTAATAATAATAGTAATGTAAAGAGGATGCATTCCAAGAGTGGGTTCACGTGCTGGAAAGTTTGCTATTCCAACATAGTTTGACTATTCATATCTTGCAAATAACTCACCAGCTACTGCTAATTAGGCTATGTATATAAGAATTCATACTCTTAAAACTTTCTTCATTTTTATTTTATACACGGCATTAATTTTCCCCGTATTTTACTGACCACAAACTAAATTTTTTTCCTGTTTTCAGTCAACAGATTATGCTACATCAAGTTAACTATCAAAGAGCTAGCTTATAAATGTAAAAGGTGAATAAAGGATTCCTACAGCTATATGCATATAATAAAATGTAAATAAAACCTTTATTTATAATTATTGGTTTTCTGTTTTTTTGGCTTTTAACAACCATAAATAAAGGGTTTTTTGCATTGTCATATATTCTTGATACATAAGTTATCAAGCTAACCTAATTACCAAGAAAGATCAAAGAAAGTATTTAGGGCTCATTTAAAAAAAAAGTAGCTAGAAGTAAAAACAATTTTTAACACCAGTTTAAAAAAAAAGTAAATAGTAATTTTATGTTGTGAGGTAGAGCAGCTGGGAGGCAATGATGAAACTGAACTAACACCAATTGTAGATGGAATTTGTCAGGTTTCTTAAAAGAGTGAAGATTTGATCCAGTGTTGACTAGGTAGGGGTTATTTCTTTCATTGTAAATAGCACTGGATTGCACCATGAAGGTCTGCTGGGGTCTTCATGTACTGTTCAACATTTGGGCTATGTGGTTAAAAAATAGACAGAAGTTCCTAGTTAAGGAAACTAGACAAAGGTTCCTAGTTAAGGAAAACCCATTTTATTATTATTATTACTTGCTAAGCTACAACTCTAGTTGGAAAAGCAGGATGCTATAAGCCCAGCAGCTCCAACAGGGAAAATAACTTTGTCTGGAATCACTTTGGTTCTTCAATAACTTTTTTCCCTTCCTCATTTCTTAAGAGTTTCCAATTCAATGAGGTCATCATTAGTAAGCTACTTGTGATGCAAATCAATGACTTCCACAAAGTACATATCTTGAAGATCAAGTTCCAGCATTTTCCTTAGGTTCACTGAGTTAATAAAGACCACTTTTTATTTCTACTGTCTTTCTGAACCATCCAATATTGTGTATCAACAGCAGGTATGCTTTCTTCCAGACCCCACTTATGTTGACTGACATAACTTCATGCCGCGCAAAATCAGTTCTTGACAGCCGGTCCTTGTAAATATTGTAATCTTTCCATAACTCCTATAAGGTTGTTTCTCCATCGTCAGTTCCCTTCACTGCCTGCTGTGAAAGGTGCGACATCAATAATTATTTTTTAATGCCGCTATTACTCCCTGGTCCATAGGCTGGGTGAATGATATAGTGTTTAGGGGTAGAAACATTGTCCAGCAGCAAAAGAATATTAAATAGGTGCTCTTATCCAGGTGATATTTTGTACTTATAGGATAAAACAGTGTGATAACCAGACTGGAAAAATGACTACTGTAATCCAAGCTTTGGGGTTACTCTTCTATACAACAGGAAGAGATCCCTTGTCTTTATTTTCAAGGGCTCTTGTGTTCTGTGCATTGTACAGAGACAGAGTTCTCAGTTTCAAATAAACAGAATTTTAATAATGAAATATTTTATTTCAATATTTACCTGTTAGTCACATATTTTCCATCCTCTTCCCTCTTTGTGATTGAAAGAGATTTAAAAGAGCTATAGAGGTCTCGTATGACTTGACTTATATGCAGTACTGAGTAAAGCTATTTTTGCATCATTGGTAGACTCAGAATTCCCCTCCCTGAAAGTAAAGGGAGACCAGGTGCCAGCCAGCCTTCCAAACAGAGGAATAAGGGAGAGAGAGAGAACAAATTATTTTTGAAACGTATAACTTACCCGGTAGTTATATATATAGCTTACGTCCCTGACGTCACGGCAGAAATTTCAAAACTCGCTCCAATCGCCGATTGGGTAGCCAGGTGTACCACCTGCGCGCCCTCCTGCGAGGTACCCGGAACCATTCCATGATTTCTCCTATCTTCCCTGCCGCCGCAACTAGCGACATCGTTGGATATTTTCCACTCGCTATTTACCTGATTTATTGCAGTTTACTTTGGTGATGTACAATAATTTGGTTTTGACTCTCGCTTGTTTGGATTTTCTTTTGGATACTCTTGAATTACTTTTGGATTTTGATATTTTGACCCTTGCTTGTTGATCTCTCTTATAATATTCAAAATGGCCACCCCTCCTTTAACTTTTAGATTGTGTTTGAGTGGGTGTAAGACCCGACTGGTTAAGGCCTCTATTGATCCCCACTCGATCTGCGTTAAATGCAGAGGTAAAGTATGTGAGTTGGGTGATCGTTGTGATGAATGCATTCTTTTATCTGAGAGTGAGTGGCTAGAGTTTGACCGCTATACTCGTAAACTAGAGAGAGATAGGCTGAGATGAAGTTCTTCTCGTTCTTCCAGAGACTTTTCCTCTTCCCGTGTCACCGAACCTAATCCTTCCCCTGTAGTGGTAGTTTCAGATCCCACTACTGTTACTGCTAATGAGCCTACGCTAAAGGATATGATGGTGGCTATTCAAGCTCTGGGGGCGAGGGTTGAATCGCTAGCTGCGGACAGAATGCAATTGATGTCCGATGTGAAACAGTTAAAATGTGACAGTGCTGAAAGTGCAGTGAATATATTTAGTGCCGTGGAGGGTGCGCCTGCTTAGGCCTGTCGTTTTCCTAGTCTTAGACATCTTCCAAGCTCCCCAACCCCTGGGAGAAGGAATGTCGAACGACGAAAGGAAACGAGAGGCTTTAGCTCCCGAGCAGACGTCCCCTTGAGCGTGCCTGTTGACGTTTCCCAGGACGCTTGCCCTCATCATGGGAAAGGTGAGGTATCAGTGATTTCATCATCCACGCATGATGCAGTACCTAAAAGAGGCTGGCGTCAAGCTTCCAGACCTCTTAAGAGGAAGATGGACAAAGTCGACCAGCGTCCTACTATGACACCACAAGCTCGTGGTTGTAGCCATTGGAGCAGTCCGGGGCGTTTTCCTTCTTCCAAAGAGAGCTCTCCTGCCAAATGTCCTTCAAGGACATCGGTTTCTGTCAAGAAACGTCCAGCTCTTACAGTTGGTGGTAAGTTGTCTGAACCGGGCATGACCTCGGTTCATGCTCCTCCTCCGCCGTCAGACTGGTTATCGCCCTCTGGACACTCTGCTCCTGTATCACAACGAGTTGACCCGAATTTTAATATGCTACAAGAGATGCAACAGAGACTCTCTTCGTTCATGCAAACGTATCAATCTACAGACAATAAGAGAGTAGCATGCCTGGATCCTGAACGTTAGGAAGCTTCTCTTCTGGACACCAAGCGGCGTAAGGCTATTAGTCGAGAGGTTCTTGGCGACGAATGCCTTTACATCTCTCCCGTTAAATGTCATGAGACTGTTCCTCATAAGGAAAGCGGACATAATCTTGACCCCGAATGTCAAGCAACCAAAAGTGACGTCGAGCGTTCAACAGAGTGAGGCGCAGAGCGTCCTACTAAACGTGACGTTGAACGTCCTGCAGGACGTGATCTCGAGCGTCCAGCAAAACGTGATGTTGATCGTCCAGCTAGATGTGACGTCGAGCGTCCTACAGAGCGAGGCGCCGAGCGTCCTGCAGGACGTGATCTCGAGCGTGCAGCAAAGCGTGATGTCGAGCTTCCAGCTAGACGTGATGTTGAGCGTCCACCAAGACGTGACGTCGGACATCTAGCGAGACGTGACGTCGAGCGTCCAGCAAGACGTGATGTCGAGTGTCCTTCAGGCCGCGACGTCGAGCGGCAAATAGCCAGACGTGATGTCGAGCGTCAAGCGGTATGCGGCGTCGAGCGTCAAGCGGTATGCGGCGTCGAGCGTCAAGCGGTATGCGGCGTCGAGCGTCAAGCAGGACACGACGTCGAGCGTCTTACAGAGCGTGACATCGAGTGTCGATCAACTTTACGTGATGCCGGGAGTCAAGAAGTGAATGACATTGAACATGAGAGCCTCGGACTTCGTGAGGACTAGTCAAATTGGATGTCGAGATCAAGAACGCCTTAATTCCGATCGTTTTGATCGTGAGCGTTTTATCGAGCGTCAAGCGTTAGATCAACAAGGCGACAGACACGATGATCTGGGGTCTCTTGATGCCAGAAGTCAGGACCTTTATGATATGTATCCTGATAAGCACAACGTCGTTACTTCCGTTAGGGCTTTGTCAGAGGAAGATGTCGATGATCACCTTTCCCCTGTGGAATTATTTGAGGAGTTATCAGAAGGAGAAGATTCTAAGTCTTTTCATCCTTCAGTGGATCTTAAAATACTCATGAAAGTTTTTAACGACGAGTTTCCAGATTCTTTTGTGCCCGGTGCTCCACGTTTGCCGCCCTCAGAATTCACACTTGGGAAGGCTTCGAAGAAGTCTCTGTTTACCAAGATGGTTCTGTCACGGTCATCAAAGAGAGCTCTAAGGATGATGGGAGACTGGATGGAGTCTAAAAAGGACGAAGGAAAGGCAGCTTTCGCTTTTCCGCCGACTAGACTGGCATCTAGATCTATTATCTGGTATGAGATGGGAGAAGTTCTCAGCTTGGGAGTTCCTGCCTCTGCCCAAGGAGATTTTTCAAGTCTTGTAGACGCTCCCCGTCCGTCGGCCATGAGGAAGACCAAGATTCTCTGGTCTACTTTGGAATTGGATCATCTTCTCAAAGGCGTCTTTAGAGCCTTCGAGGTACAGTATTTAATTTCCTCGACTGGACTCTGGGAGCCTTGGGGAAGAAGGTTTCTGCCCTTAAAGATGGTGACACTGCTAGTCTAATCCACATCATGTCCTGTATGTATAAAGCGTTATGAGACGGTTCTAATGAGTTGGCAGCGCTTTTCTCAGCAGGGATCCTTAAGAAAAGAGCTCAGATGTGTTTGTTTCTGTCTATTTGGGTTACTCCTTTTCAGAAATCAGAATTGCTATATGCACCTCTATCTTCCTCTCTGTTTCCACAGGAATTGATTTGAGAGATTTCATCTGCGTTAACCCAGAAGGCCACTCAAGATTTGGTTTCAAAGACGGCAGGAAAGGTTTTACCATCCTCCTTCTCTAGCCGCAAACCAAAGGAAGAAATGCCATTCCCTAACTTTTCTCAGCCCTTTCGAGGGAAGACTTCCAGCAGGAGTAGCTCCAGGCCCGATGGAAGGAGAGCAAAGAGGAGAGGATTCAGAACAGGGCGAAGCAGAGTCTGACTGCTTTCGCCTTCAGGCAGTAGGAGCCAGACTACACAACTTCTGTCGAGCTTGGGAGAGGAGAGGAGCAGACCTTTGGTCAGTACAACTTCTGAAGGAGGGTTACAAAATCCCTTTTATAGGGAAACCTCCTTTAGTTTTAGCTCCATTAGATCTCTCTCTCAGATACAGAGAGGAGTCAAAGAGGCAGGCTTTACAACTCCAAGTGTCTCTCTTGTTGGAGAAGGGGGCCATAGAGAGGGTGCGGGACTTACAGTCACCAGGCTTCTACAACCAATTGTTCCTGGTTCCCAAGAACTCGGGGGGGATGGCGTCCAGTCCTGGGCGTAAGTGCACTCAACACGTTTGTCCAGAAGACGAAGTTCTCTATGGAGACATCAAAGTCAGTCCTTGCAGCAGTAAGACGGGCCACTGGATGGTCTCATTAGACCTCCAGGACGCTTACTTTCACATCCCCATTCATCCGAGCTTCAAGCATTATCTGAGGTTCGTTTTCAAGGAGGAAGTGTTTCAGTTTCGAGCCCTGTGTTTTGGTCTCAGCACCGCCCCTCAAATATTTACGAAACTAATGCTCAATTTAGCAAGAATACTGCACTCCAGAGGCATCAGAGCCTCCCTGTATCTAGACGATTGGCTTCTCAGAGCTCATACCTACGATCGCTGCCTGAAGGATCTTCAGATTACTTTGAGACTAACAGAAGAATTGGGTCTTCTTGTCAACAGGGACAAATCTCTTCTGACACTATCACAAAAGATACTTTATTTGGGGATGGTGATTCAGAGTCGAGTTTTTCGGGCTTTCCCGTCTCCCTTAAGGACGGAGCAAGCCATCTTGAAACTGCAAACTTTTCTAAAGAAGCAGAAGTATTCTGTGAGGAAGTGGATGAGTCGTTTGGGAACCCTCTCCTTGTTGGAACAGTTTGTTTCCCTAGGAAAGCTGAATCTTCGTCCTCTCCAATTCCACCTCAATCATCATTGGAACAAGGAGAAAGATTTAGAGACGATGTGCATTCCCATTACGGAATCCATAAGAAGTTACCTTCAGTGGTGGAACGATCTGGACAAGTTTCAAGAAGGTCATCCCTTAGAACAGAAGAACCCAGACCTTGTGTTGTGTTCCGACACCTCGGACCCTGGGTAGGGAGCAACACTGGGCAAGTTGAAAGTTTTGGGGTTGTGGACAGAGGATCAGAAGAGCTTCCACATCAACCAAAAGGAACTGTTAGCAGTCCTGTTGGCCCTCAGAAGCTTAGAAGGGTCAATTTTGAACAAAGTGGTGTAGATCAATGCCGACAACACCACAGCATTGGCTTACATTACCAAGCAAGGCAGAACCCACTCGATGTCCCTTTACGAGACTGCGAGGAATCTTCTCATCTGGGCAAAGGAAAGGAATGTAATCCTTGTAACAAGGTTTATTCGGGGGGAGAAGAACGTGATGGCAGACAGCCTCAGCAGGAGAGGTCAAGTTCTGTCCACAGAATGGACACTCCATCAAGAAGTCTGCAAGAACCTGTGGCGACTTTGGGGTCGTCCTTGTATAGACCTATTCGCGACCTCGAAGACAAAGAGGCTAGAGACTTATTGCTCCCCAGTGCCAGATCTCGAAGCAGTCCACATAGATGCTTTCCTGTTAGACTGGTCCAATCTGGACGTGTACGCTTTTCCACCGTTCAAAATCCTTTACAAAGTAATACAAAAGTTTGGCCCTCAAGGGAATGGTTCACAGAGGAACTGGAATGGATAGTGGACACTCCGAGAAACCTTCCATTAAGAGCAGATTTACTCTGACAACCCCACTTGGAAAGATACCATCAAAGTCTCCAAAATCTTCATCTAACTGCCTTCAGACTATCGAAAAACTCACAAGAGCTAGAGGCTTTTCGAAGGAGGCAGCTAGGGCTATTGCAAGAGCAAGAAGGACTTCGACCATCTGGGTTTTATCAATCCAAGTGGGAGGTTTTTAGAGAATGGTGCAGAGCCAACTCTGTTTCCTCCTTCGAAGGGAGCGCAATTTTTCATCCTCTACCATCAAGGGATACAGGAGTATGTTAACAACTGTATTCAGACACAGAAACTTGGACCTTTCGAATGATAAAGATCTACAGGAACTTCTCAAATCGTTTGAAACTTCAAAGCAACGGCACCAGGATTCACCAGCTTGGAATCTGGATATAGTCCTGAAGTTCCTTATGAGTGACAGGTTTGAGCCCTTGCATTCAACTTCCTTTAAGGAACACACGATGAAGACTATTTTTGGTTAGTCTAGCAACAGCTAAAAGAGTCAGTGAAATCCATGCGTTTAGTAAAAACGTTGGCTTTCGAGATAACAAAACTATCTGCTCATTGCAGTTAGGCTTTCTCGCCAAGAATGAACGCCCTTCTCAACCTTGGCCCAAGGCTTTTGAGATTCCGAATCTTTTGGATGTGGTTGGCGAGGAGTTGGAGAGAGTCCTGTGCCCAGTAAGAGCCCTGAAGTTCTACCTGGACAGAATAAAAGAGTTGCGAGGCAAGTCGGAAGCTCTTTGGTGCTTGGTCAAGAAGCCTTCGTTACAGATGTCAAAGAATGCCCTTTCATTCTTCATCAGACTTTTAATAAGAGAGGCTCATGCACATTGCAGTGAGGCAGACCTAAAGCTTTTAAAGGTCAAAACACATGAAGTTAGAGCTGTAGCAACTTCAGTGGCCTTCAAGCAGAATAGATCATTGCAGAGCATTATGGACACAACCTTTTGGAGGAGTAAATCTGTGTTCGCTTCACACTATTTGAAACGTGTTCAGACTCTTTATGAGGACTGCTACACTCTGGGACCATTTGTAGCAGCGAGTGCAGTAGTGAGGGAAGGATCCACCACTACATTCCCATAATCCTAATACCTTTTTCTTCTCTTGAAACTTTTAATTTGTTTTTATGGTTGTTTGTGGAAATTGCGACAGTCTTCCGCATTCATTGATTTTAGTCAGTTGGTCAATTTGGTCCTTGAAAGCACCAGGAACTGGGTATTGGGGGAGGTCCTGTCACATAGAGGTATGTGCACTGGTTTGACAGCTCCTAGAGGTCTTCAGCTCCGGATCTCATAAGGAAAGCGGACATAATGAGGCAGAGAATCCTTGAAGTCAGCTTCCTTATCAGGTACAAACCCTTAAGCTTTTTTTATTAACTCTTAAGTAAAATTCCAACAATATTGGCTGTCTCTGACCCTCCACCAAAGGTGTCAATCAGCTATATATATAACTACTGGGTAAGTTATACGTTTAAGAATGATATTTTCATTATAAAATAAATTTTTGAACATACCCGCTAGTTATATATATTTTAATTCCCACTCTCCTCCCCTCTAGAGACTTGGGGCAAGGAAGATCTGAGGAATCATGGAATGGTTCCAGGTACCTCACTGGAGGGCACGCAGGTGGTACACCTGGCTACCCAATCGGCGATTGGCGCGAGTTTTGAAAGTTCCGCCGTGACGTCATTGACGTAAGCTATATATATAACTACCGGGTAAGCATGTTCAAAAATTTATTTTATAATGAAAATATCATTTTGCTTTTATGTTGGAGAAGCTGTGCTTCAAGAATGTTAGCACTATGACTTTAGGCAAAATTAGCAATTTTATTACCCTGTATTTTTGGTTATTGAAATTATGTTTTCTGACTACAGTGATGCCTCAGGATACGAAAGTAATCCGTTCAGGATATGGTTTCGTATCCTGAGTTGCGTTTTACATGTAAATAGCCTAATCCGTTCCAAGCCTTACGAAAAGACACCTTTTCTTTCATAAACACGCTAAACTGTAATAATAAACATGCAATGCAGCCATTTCTATCATTCAAGAATTAACCCAACCGTTAAAAACAACCTAATCCATTCCAGAAACCACCATGAGATTATTCAATAATGTAGTTATAGCCTAGTTATCCCCTCCAAGCCTTAGGAAAACGGTCCGTTTTCTTTACTACTGTATAAAAGTTACGGTACTGTATGTAAAGCATTTGAATCAGTGAAGGTGTATTGTTACCTGTACGTACACCTAAACTAAGGATTGATACCCTGAAAAAAAGGTTACAGTTAATTAGTGTAACAAAAAAGTTGAAACTTACCTTTTGATTGAGACGATGTCCGATAGCGAAGTCGCGGCAGAGGAGGATGGCATAAGGCAGAAAACGTAACAAGTGACAGACTACGTACAGTAATTTACACACTTAACACATTAACACTTAAACTTTACGAAATAAAAAAATGGCAGAAATAATTAACACTTAACATTACGTACGGAAGACTATAAAATTAAAGAAAAAATTACTTAACGGTAACATATGACTTAAAATTGAATTTTTTTTTGCTTTTTTATAACTTTACGTTTTTCATATTTTCTAAATTTCTTCTACTTCTTCATCACTTTCTTTTTTCTGTTTCTTTTCTTTACTTTCACCTTCTAATTCTTCATCACTTCCTCTTTTCTGTTTCTTTTCTTCACTTTCACCTTCGTCTTGGCCTACTAATACCGCTGGCCTCTTTAATAAGAAACTATCCATTGAAGCTTGTTTCTGCCTACTTTTCAACACATTTCTAAAATGCGTCAGGCAAACGTCATTGCAGTGTTGAAGCGCACGGTTGGTATAAACTTTTTCTGGATGTTCCTTTTCGACGTAGTCTGCCATTTTATGGAAACATGCGAGAATTTCCTTAATGTCTGCCGTTTTCAAAGGTGTAACATCCTCCTCATCACCGCTAGAGAACTGCTCTTGAACAATACTCATTTTCATCGTCTCCAATTCCTTCAGGTCGTCCGTCGTCAACTCCTCGTGGTGCTCCTCGATAAGTTCATCTATATCCTCGGCGCTAACTTCCAGCCCCATGGACGTACCAAGAGATACGATGTCAGCCACCTCAGACTGCTGAATGGGTTCAGGATCGTCAACGATCTCGGCTTCGCCTCCAGGCTTCCCGAACCCCTCGAAGTCTCGTGCAGAGACAGCATCAGGCCACAGCTTCCTCTAAGATGAGTTCAGGGTACGCCTCGAAACTTCCTGCCAAGCGAGATCGATGAGTTTGATTCATATCACGATATTAAAGTGATCTTTCCAGAATTCAAGCAGAGTGAGGTTTGTACTCTCTGTGACTTGGAAACATCTCTGGAAGAGATGCTTCGTGTACAATTTTTTAAAATTTGAAATAACTTGCTGGTCCATGAGCTGGAGGAGAGGGGTGGTGTTAGGCGGTAGATATAGGACCTTTATGAAGGAATACTCAGCCAGAAAATATTCCTCGTGGCCAGGAGGGTGAGCTGGAGCATTGTCCAACACCAGCAGACATTTCATAAGGAGGCGCTTTTCTTTCAAATATTTTCGGACAGTCGGACCGAAGCAGACATTCACCCAATCAATGAAAAGTTGCCTCGTTACCCAGGCTTTAGCATTCGCCCTCCATATCATGGGAAGGTTCTCCTTAATGACTTTGTGGGCTTTGAAGGCTCGGGGATTTCCTGAATGGTACATCAGCAGGGGCTTTATCTTGCAGTCCCCACTGGCGTTTGCACAAAAAGCAAGGGTAAGCCTGTCCTTCATAGGCTTATGTCCGGGTAGCCTCTCCCATGCCGTACCACTGAATGAATGCCAGTCCTTTTCTTGAATTTCTCGAACCACCCCCGAGAAGCCTTGAACTCTGGGGGTTCCTGCTGGGATGTTCCTTCTCCTGCCCCTTCTTCGGCCTGAGAACGCACAATATCACCGAAAATGGCGGAGGCCTTCTGGCAAATTGTAGTCTCAGTGATGGTGTCTCCTGAGATCTCTTTGTCTTTGATCCACACAAGAAGCAGCCTCTCCATCTCGTCATGCACATGGGTTCTCTTGTTGGAGAAAATAGTGACACCCTTAGAAGGTGCCACTGCTTTGATGGCCGCCTTCTGCTTCAGGATGGTGCCTATCGTAGATGGATTCCGGCCATACTCCTTGGCGATCGCACTTAAACGCATGCCAGACTCGTACTTTTTTATGATTTCAAGTTTCGTCTCCATCGAGAGCATCGTCTTCTTCTTTCCTTCGGCAACATTCTTGGGACCCATGGCTACAGTAATACGTAATATAATACACTATGTACGTTATATACAGTACTATGTATAGTAAACGCTAATACAGTACAGTGCACAGTAACGAATGTTTAATAACGATAACACGTGGCGTACGAATGTACTGTATATTAACACTACGTCAAACAAGCGAAAGCACACAATGTCTGTTAACGATACCGCGGTCGGAACGAAAAGAGAGAGAGAGAGATGAACGCCCGTGCGTAAGCAAGCTGGGATAGTTGCCGACCAATAGGAAAGCAGGATCTTATGGCGTCAGCTAGCATCTGAGTAGGGAGATAACCAATGGGTGAGCGGGAGGCTGTAAGTGAGTCTACCCAAGTTCAAAGTCTGGCGGCGCGCGCTTTTTGAAATTACTCTCGGCGAAGAGTTGGGATCTCATAAGGTTTTCGTATCCTGAAATTTTATTCGTATATTGGGGCATAAGAATCTTCGAATCGCTTTTCGTATCCTGAATTTTTCGTAAGCAGAAACTTTCGTATCCAGAGGTATCACTGTACTTATTGAAAAAATGTAACTAGTAAAATATGAAACTACTGTAACCGCTTTAGTGAATTGAACCATTGTTTATACTGTGGCTTGTGTTGAATTATATGGAAGATAAGAATTTAAAAAAAATTAATATGAAAATTATTTTGTTCATATGTTGGCTAATTAGTTAAACACAACTAACTTTTCCCCTCAAAATTTTTAGCATGCACTAATTTTTTCTAGATCTCCATTTTGAGCTTCAGCAACCTCAGATCTAATCTCAAGACATGGGAATGATGTAAAGAGAGTTGCATCATGTGCATAAACAACAACCTTGTTTTGTAAGGCTAGACCACATGTGTAAACTGTATACAGTATTGTACTCTAATATTAAAAGTAGAGGACCAAGAACACGACCCTGAAGAACATCAGAGATTGCATTCCTGTAGTTGATATGGTTTCCATCAACAACAACTTTACAATATATTCATTAAAAGTTTGATAATAAATGGGCACTGACTCAACAATATCTTCATGGGTTACCAGCTTTGATTCTGTAGGCAATATGTCTCTTCGTTAATTGTCTCCTCATCCATCTACATTGATTTGCTGATTGTGTATCACATCTTGCATCATCTTGTGCTGCTGTTATCCATCATATTTACATCCATTATTTATCTAGGAATTAAATCCTCGATCTTTCTGGTTTCCTTACCTGCACAATCTTACTCCTACTCATGTTTATGTTAAGATTCTCATCTTTGAAGCACTGTATCTTTTTCAGTTGATTATACACTTTCCTTTATTATTTGCCCTGTAAGGAGGTACTACCATTGCTGTATCTCACATGATGCACTGTAAGTACAGTAAAGTACTATACAGTATTACCAAAAGGTCTTTGCAGAATTCCTCACTTATTTCCTTCTGCTTTATCTCTATTCCTACTTCCTTTCTTCCATCTTGCTGTTCAACCTTTTTTAGGTTTTACAGCATTGATGCAACATAATGCTGGATGGCTTCATTGCCCAGTTGTGAGCCATTTGGTCCAAACTTTCATAAGTTCAATCCAATAAATCCAAATTGTTTACAATCATTAGCACATCATTTGCAAGTATCAGCCCAGTCATACTCCATTTATGACCTGTGATCATATGTAAAATTTGTCTGACCTCTCACATCAGTTATCAAGATGTCACATCTTTTACACAAAATCAGACAATGTTTCATTAAAATTTTCTAAAGCAGTTTTGCTTCAATAAAAGAAATATTTTACAGGTCTCAGCAGCTTGTTTTATATCTCACAAATTTTCAACCACTTTCATATTACCTCAGTTAATTTTGTCAAGATTTTTTCTAAGTCTGTTACTTCAGAAATTCTCTCATATCTGTTTCCTGATAAGTTATACACTGTCTTTACTGTTTAATCCAGCATAGCTCATCTCTTTAAAATATTCCTGTGGTTTATATTGCCTGGTAGCCTATACGAGTAACATTTTCTTTAAACTCCTCCAGTCATCTCTGCCATTATTACTTTTATACAATGGAACAATTTTCTCTCTTTCTCTCTCACATTCATTCAGGACCTTTCTCTCATGCAAATAATCATACAAACTTCGGTTCAGCCACTCTGTTACTCTTTAAGCACTACTTTATTTAAGCATCTCACTTTTAATTCAGTTTTCTGATGTCTTTTTATATTTTTCAACCTCTTTAACTGTCTTCCTTATGCCATAAACAATCACATACACTAGTTTCTTTCTCTGTCTCTCCTCTATGTTCTATATTCATCAATTCTTCAAAATGTTAACTTCATTTTGACAGAACTTCATTCACTTCACATAATTTCTCTCCATTTGCACCAGGGTGATCTTCTACATCTTCCACCAAATCAACTGACTTGGATACCAGAAATGGCTGATTTGATAAATTTCAAAAGGAGGTTCAACCTTAGAAGTGTGTATTTGCATGGAGAAGGTTTCTCTGCTGACAAACCTCCCACTGAGAAGCAAGTAAATGAGACGTTACAGACTATCATCGAGAAAAAGCGATATTCTCATGAATAAGTTTTCAATATGGACAGACTGACCTCTTCTGGAAATGCATGCCATTACAGGCTTTCATTTTGAAGGAGATAGCCAGAGCCCCTGTATATAAGGTGTAAAAATATTGCCTCAAACTTACGTGTGGAAATGCTGTGGGATTTATGTTAAAGCCAGTGATTATTATTAGATCCAAAAACCCAAGGTAGCACCAGCAATTTCCCTCAATATTCTTTGCCCAGAAAAAAAGAAAAGACATGGGTACTATTCCTTCACCAAAAATGAAATTAAGATCATGCTTTGCCTGCTGAAGTAGTTTCTTCCGAAGAGCTATAAATATCTTCTTTGCTGTGCAGTGCATTCATATCATCATCTTTATCATGTACATTATTCAGTACTGCATTGGTAATCATCATCATCAGCAATTAACTTTTAGTATCTTCACTGGTGAGTGTTTCGAATTTAATCTTATTGATAATACGTAAGGATGTGTCTACAGTAAAAGTAAGTTTCAATTTAGAAAACGATTAAGATTGTAGTAAGGATTTATAAGTGTTTAGGGAGAGTTTAGTAAAGCTTAAATGTATAAAGTAGATGAAAGAATATAAACATATTGAGAAAATAATTTAAGAATATAACTTGCAGTAATGTACTCTAGTTTTTCTACTTCACGGTTTTTCACCTATCGCGGGAGCCTTGGAACGTAATACCTGTAATAACCGAGGATTAGTTTTTTCACACAAACATATACTGTATTTGTTGCTGTGTGCATTAGATTTGCATATCAGCTGTAAAACTGGTGAAAATAAATTATTTGTACTGTACATTAAAGAATTAACTTTACATTTCAATGAAAATTGAAAGCCTTCATTTAAGTAGTGACATTCTACCAGCTAGAGTTATTTGGGAAGTGCTATGTCGTACAGAAACTTAATGTTCTCTTTTCTTTTGATAAAAAAATACAGCACTCTATAGTACTGTACTTGGCTTAAATATATCAGTAAATATACTACTGTAAGCTATGTTTAAGGTAACATGATAAAGACCGTAAATTGAAAATTGACAAAGTAAAGCTAAGTTGATTTATTTCCTATCAAACCTGTTGTTGCAATGTAGAATAAAAAATGTATTGTTTCATAATTTTTGTTTTACAATCTGTTAAGCGTATAATAGGGTACATAACATAATGCAGGTATTTTTTTATGCAATGTAAGACTGATGCATAGAAAAGCTGTCAAGACCAAACACTGTGGATTTGGACAAGGCAGTGCTGATATGGTACACAAATCTAAAGATGATTGCTGAGAACTTCATGAGGCTGCAAAACCTTTCTGAATTCAAGGTGTCTGAAGGTCGACTCTTGTGCTTTAAACTTCGGTCAGTGTAAGGTATTGATGGTTTTCGGAGGAATTTCTTAGTTTTGGAAAATAAGAAATCGGTTATTGGATCTTAAATCTGTATCAATGACAAAACAAGGTTGTTTAATCCGTTCTGTGCCTATTATTACAGTGGCCGATAAGTCAGAAAAATAATTACTTGTATGAAAGCTTAGCCCGTAATATTTTTCTGCTCTATGCTGTACAAGTTCCTCAGGTACAGTAGTACTCATATGTTGAGACCTCCATTAGTTGGACTCACAAAGAGTCCACTGTATCTTTGTGGGATGATGGATAGGTTCCTGTAATTTAGTACCTGTGTTTGATGTCTTGGTTTCCATTTCGTATTGTAAAAGATTTCCGTCATATCCATTTCTGGAGGATGCTTATCCATTATTAAATGGAGGAGCTTGGAATTCCTAGAGATTGGATAAAGGCTCTCTTACTTCTCAACAATATGCTTGTCCATCTTGGCAAGCAAGAGGTGATTAGAGACTACAGATGTATTGCAGGTTTTTTCCCTAATGCAATATTTATCCTTGAACCAATGGACCATGGTATTATCATAGTGGCAAAAAGGCATTACTTAAGAAGATTCATGAATGAAGTGATAGTGGTGTATGAAGATGAGGAAGAGAAGGAGCTCGAATTGGATACTCGTGGTGAATGGACTTTTTAATTTAGAAAACTAAGCTCTCAAGCCTACAATCTCTTTTCTTATTTTGCAGTATGGTTAGCACATAGGCTACTGTTAGCTGAAGAGTCTTTGGTCCTTTGACCATGGTTTGAGGCTAGGAACTCAACAACACTTTATTAAGGGCAGAGAAAACATTACTGAGGACAAAATCTGAGTAATTGTGTAAAGATGATGGTGATCCTTAATATCACACAATGTCTGAGGAGGAAATCACCTCTTCTGCTGTTTTTACCCAGGCCATAGACATTGAAGACGATGCCTACAATCTTGATATGTCCAGGTTCAGAATGATATGAGAATCACTTGATATTTCATCAAGTTTTCTGACCATCCCAGGTGCTGTATTATAAAATGGTTCAAAGATAATCCAGTCAACAAATTGTGGGTTATCAGTGGCCCTACTGTCAGAGTAGACTCAATGATTACTTTTCCCACCTCACCTCTTGCATGCAAGTCCTTTGCCTTCATTCCATTGTGTAACCCCATTGTCCGAGTCAGAACCACAGGCAAGTACATTAACTCCTGTTGTTCTGCAACCATGACTCTAGCCTTGTTCTGCGTTCATTACAAAATCACGTCACTGAAACCTTGCATCAGCTCAGCTTCCTTTACCCACTCACTTCATCCTACACCCGCAAGTGCTGATAAAGGGGACCCTTGTAATCAATGGGGAAGTGTACGATAGGCCTCTGGAAGAAAAACAGTACCTGCACTTGTAGAAAAAGGAAGACACATTTGGTAAACATTAATACTCATAGTTGTTGAAAAGAGGTAGAGAGTATAATTTAGGTCAGTGCATGTTGCCCTGTTATTTACAGTGCTGTATGTAAATACTATTGATAATTATATACAGTATAGCATACTTCATACAAGCATACCGATGGTGTAGTCACTCGAAAAGCCACGTTGATATGAACTAAAAACTGGAAACGAATACAGTCACACAGCAAACATATGTGTATGATTGTAAGTTTGTATTTTCAATATTTAACTTAGCCGGTGATTATATAGCTGCAACTCTGTTGCCCAACAGACAACTCTACGGTAAAAACTCGCCAGCGATCGCTACACAGGTTGCGGGTGTGCCCAACAGCGCCCTCTGTCGTCCAGATACCCAGTACTCAATGTAAACAAAGACTCAATTTTCTCTCTGTCGAGCTATCGACAAGACGTACTTACTCGCTGTTGCTAAACTGGAGTTTTTTCACAACTAATTGGTGAAGTACTTTATTCTAGTTTTGAGCTTTCGCTGTGCAGGGTTTCTCTTCACACAAATCCTTGAACTCTTTTTGATAACGGATTCTTTGTTGATGACTTTTTGATAGTTTTTTGAATTTCCCTTTGACCAATTCAAAATGGCTGACCCTTCACAAGTCCCAAAATTTAGGAAGTGCAATGCTAGGGACTGTTCAAGGCGTCTTCCGAAGGCTTCTATCGACCCTCACACTGTTTGTTCCAATTGTCGGGATAAAACCTGTCAATTGGAAGATCGGTGTGAGGAGTGCGTTGGGCTTTCGGAATTCGATTTTATCGAATTCCAAAAGTATACACGTAGGCTAGAGAGAGATAGAGTTAGGAGAAGTTCTTCTCGTTCTATTGATATATCCTCTCCTCATGCCCCACAACCTATTCCTTCCCCTGTAGTGGTTGCTCCTAACCCCCCTCCTGGCACTCAGGAACCTTCGATGGCTGATATGATGCGTGCCATCCAGGCTCTGGGTGAGAGAGTTGAGTCCCTTGCTAGTGACCGTAATCAGCTCATGGCAGATGTGAAGGAGCTTAAGTGCAAAAGTGCAGTGGGAAGTGCTAAAGTGCCGAGTGATAGTGTTGTGGATAGTGTTGCGCTTGAGGGTTCGTCTGTTCGTGCCTGTCGTCCTCCTAGTCCGGGACCTCTTGCAAGCTCCCAAGTCCAGGGGAGAAGCAATGTCGTACGACAAATGGGTTCGAGAGGCTTTAATCAGCGAACAGACGTTCCCTCCGTGGTATCGGGCGTATCTACCCAAGATCGCTCCTACCTAACTAAGACGAGAGAGCCCATTTATACCTCGTCTTCGGAAGGTGTTTCTCGCAAGAAACCCTGGACCAAGGTCTCACGACCGTTAAAACGCAAGTCGGTCCCTTCAGCGCAAGTCCAACGGCCCGGTTGTAGCCACTGGGTCAGTTCGGACTCGCTGCCGTCATCCGATGACTGCTCACTGCCTAAGAGAGGCAAAGCGGTACCGCTTCAGACAGTAACACCGTCTGTCGCTGCACCTGCTCCCGTAGACCCTAAGTGGTCTCTTCTGCAAGACATGCAGTCAAAACTGACGTCTCTTATGCAGGACTTTCGTGCGGAGAAAGTTGCTGCCGCACCAGCTAGTGCAGTACCTAGCCTACAACCTTCCACACGATCGGTTGTGCGTCCTGTGGACGCTGAGGTAACCTTCTCACGCACACCAGTTGAGAGAGTTCCGCCACCCATGCGTTCCAGTGTGATCTGCCAGCCGCATGTTGACGTTAGACGACGCACGGAGGTCTCAGTTGACGTTTGAGAGGTTCAACAACCGTCAGAGTTGCTTTGTTTTGACGTGGTGCGTCAACCTCCGCAACCCAGTGTGGTTTCCACTGCGCACCCACATCAGTCCAGACAGTCTGGAGTAGACGCTGTGCGTCCCCGCGCTGCCATGGTTGTTGCCAGCTCACAGACTGGGCAGCAGTTCCATGACGTTGCGTCCGGCTCAGTCACGCATGCACCCGTGCGACCGGACTCAGCGAACCAGCCGTTACCCACTCCGTTGCCGTTTCCTCATCAGTTATCGGATGAGGGACTTTCTGATGATGATGTTGCTGCACACATAGATGAACCACAATCAGAATTGGACGAGCCTAAGTCTACTCAACCCTCTTTGGACTTTAGGAAAGTTTTGGCCATTTTCAAAGAGATGTTTCCGGACCAGTTTGTTTCTGTGGCTCCTCGTTCTCCTCCGTCAGAGTTTGTGTTAGGCATGCCGTCTACCGCTCCTGCCTTTACTAGACTCGTCCTCGCACGCTCGTCCAAGAGAGCTTTGCGGGTTATAGGAGATTGGTTGCAGTCCAAGAAGAGTTTAGGGAAGACAGCCTTTACGTTTCCCCCTGCTAAACTCTCTTCTAGATCGAGCGTCTGGTATGCCACGGGAGAAGTTCTCGGCTTGGGAGTTCCTGCCTCTGCCCAGGGCGACTTCTCAAGCCTGGTAGACTCTCCCCGCCGCCTTGCCATGAGACGCTCAAAGATATGTTGGTCATCTTCGGACCTGGACCACCTTTTGAAAGGTATCTTTAGGGCCTTCGAAGTTTTTAACTTCTTAGACTGGTGTCTAGGAGCCCTAAGCAGAAAGATCTCTCCGACAGAGAAAGAGACTTCCTTGCTCATTATGTCCTGCATGGACAAGGCCGTACGTGATGGGTCTAATGAGCTTGCTGCATCATTTGTGTCCGGAGTCCTTAAAAAGCGTGAAAACCTATGCTCATTCCTTTCAGCTGGAATTACACCGTGCCAGAGATCCGAGCTTCTTTTTGCTCCTCTTTCCAAGTGCCTTTTTCCAGAAGACCTGATTAAGGAAATAGCCGCTTCATTGATACAGAAGGACACTCACGATCTTGTTGCGTCCTCCGCTCGCAAAGCTACCCCTTTGCCTACCTTGTCAGCTAGACCAAGGATGGACACTCCAGCGTCCCGTTTTATTCCGCCCTTTCGTGGCAGAGCCTCCAGCAGAGGAGGTGCTCGTGCCGAAGGGAAACGAGGAAAGAAGAAAGGAACCAAGTCCTTTAAGGGCAGAGTCTGACTGCCAGCTTCTTCAGACAGCAGTGGGAGCCAGACTCAAGAACTTCTGGCAGACCTGGGAAAAGAGAGGCGCAGATGCACAATCTGTGAAGTTGCTCAGAGAGGGGTACAAGATCCCTTTTGTACGGAAACCCCCTCTAGCAACGTCTCCCATCGATCTCTCTCCCAGGTACAGAGAGGAAGACAAGAGACGAGCCTTGAAACAGGAAGTGTCTCTTTTACTAGAGAAGGGAGCGGTGGTCAAAGTCTCGGACCATCAAACTCCGGGATTCTACAACCGACTCTTCTTGGTTTCAAAGAAGACAGGAGGGTGGAGGCCGGTGCTAGACGTCAGTGCTCTGAATGTCTTTGTCACAAAGCAGACGTTCTCCATGGAGACCACAAAGTCAGTCCTAGAAGCGGTTAGAAGGGAAGACTGGATGGTCTCTTTAGACCTAAGGGACGCCTACTTCCACGTCCCCATCCACCCGGACTCCCAACCTTTTCTGAGATTCGTTTTCGAAAAGGTTGCCTACCAGTTTCAAGCCCTGTGCTTTGGCTTAAGCACAGCTCCTCTTGTGTTTACGAGGCTGATGAGGAATGTAGCCAAATTCCTTCATTTAGCGGACATCCGAGCCTCCCTCTATTTGGACGACTGGCTTCTCAGAGCTTCTTCCAGTCGTCGCTGTCTGAAGGATCTAAAGTGGACTCTAGATCTGACCAAGGAATTGGGTCTCCTTGTCAATATGGAAAAGTCACAACTGGTCCCATCCCAAACTATTGTGTATTTAGGGATGGAGATTCACAGTCTAGCTTTTCGGGCTTTTCCGTCGGCCCCCAGAATAAGCCAAGCCCAGTTATGCATCCAGAACATGCTGAAGAAGGAACGATGTTCAGTCAGGAAGTGGATGAGTCTGATAGGGACGCTATCATCCCTGGAACAATTTGTGTCATTAGGAAGACTACACCTCCGTCCTCTTCAATACCATCTAGCTTTTCACTGGAAAAAGGACAAGACGCTAGAAGCGGTCTCGATCCCCATTTCCGAGAAGATGAAGTCTTGCCTGACTTGGTGGAAGGACAGTATCAACCTAAGAGAGGGTCTTCCCTTGCTGTTCAGACTCCCAACCACGTTCTCTTCTCGGACGCATCGGACGTAGGCTGGGGCGCGACATTAGACGGTCGGGAATGTTCGGGACTATGGAACTCGAGTCAAAGGATAATGCATATCAACTGCAAGGAGCTACTAGCAGTACATCTGGCCTTGAAAAGCTTCAGGTCTCTCCTTCGAGGCAAAGTGGTGGAAGTGAACTCGGACAACACCACTGCCTTGGCGTACATCTCCAAGCAAGGAGGGACCCATTCACTGACGTTGTACGAGATCGCAAGGGACCTGCTCATCTGGTCAAAAGGTCAAAACATATCACTAGTAACGAGGTTCATCCAAGGCAACTTGAATGTCATGGCAGATTGTCTCAGTCGGAAGGGGCAAGTAATTCCAACAGAATGGACCCTCCACAAGGATGTATGCAAGAGACTTTGGGCCACTTGGGGCCAACCAACCATAGATCTCTTTGCAACCTCGATGATCAAGAGGCTCCCAATATATTGCTCACCAATCCCGGACCCAGCAGCAATACATATAGATGCCTTTCTCCTAGATTGGTCGCATCTAGATCTATACGCATTCCCACCGTTCAAGATTGTCAACAAGGTACTGCAGAAGTTCGCCTCTCACGAAGGGACAAGGTTGACGCTAGTTGCTCCCCTCTGGCCCGCGAGAGAATGGTTCACCGAGGTACTTCGATGGCTAGTAGACGTTCCCAGAAGTCTTCCTCTAAGGGTGGACCTTCTACGTCAGCCACACGTAAAGAAGGTACACCAAAGCCTCCACGCTCTTCGTCTGACTGCCTTCAGACTATCGAAAGACTCTCGAGAGCTAGAGGCTTTTCGAAGGAGGCAGCCAGTGCGATTGCTAGAGCAAGGAGAACATCCACCCTTAGAGTCTACCAATCGAAGTGGGAAGTCTTCCGAAACTGGTGCAAGTCAGTATCTGTATCCTCGACCAGTACCTCTGTAGCTCAAATAGCTGACTTTCTCTTATACCTGAGAAAAGAACGATCACTTTCAGCTCCCACTATCAAGGGCTACAGAAGTATGTTGGCATCGGTCTTCCGGCATAGAGGCTTAGATCTTTCCAACAATAAAGATCTACAGGACCTCCTTAAGTCTTTTGAGACCACGAAGGAGCGTCGTTTGGTTACACCTGGTTGGAATTTAGACGTGGTACTAAGATTCCTCATGTCAGACAGGTTTGAGCCGCTACAATCAGCCTCCCTGAAAGATCTCACCTTAAAGACACTTTTCCTGGTATGCTTAGCCACAGCTAAAGGAGTCAGTGAGATTCATGCCTTCAGCAAGAACATCGGATTTTCGTCAGAAAAAGCTACATGTTCTCTACAACTTGGTTTTCTAGCCAAAAATGAGCTGCCTTCTCGACCTTGGCCGAAATCGTTCGATATTCCCAGCTTATCGAATATGGTAGGCAATGAACTAGAAAGAGTCTTATGCCCTGTGAGAGCTCTTAAGTTCTATTTAAAACGAACTAAACCTTTACGAGGCCTATCTGAAGCTTTATGGTGTTCAGTTAAGAAACCATCTTTGCCTATGTCAAAGAATGCTTTATCCTATTTTATCAGACTGTTAATACGAGAAGCTCATTCCCATCTGAGTGAGGAAGACCAAGCATTGCTGAAGGTAAGGACACACGAAGTTAGAGCTGTCGCAACTTCCGTAGCCTTTAAGCAAAATAGATCTCTGCGAAGTATAATGGACGCAACCTATTGGAGAAGCAAGTCAGTGTTTGTTTCTTTTTATCTAAAGGATGTCCAGTCTCTTTACGAGGACTGCTACACACTGGGACCATTCGTAGCAGCGAGTGCAGTAGTGGGTGAGGGCTCAACCACTACAATTCCCTAATTCCATACCCTTTTAATCTTTCTCTTGAAATGTTTTTATTGTTGTTTTTTGGGTTGTCCGGAAGGCTAAGAAGCCTTTCGCATCCTGGTTGATTTGGCGGGTGGTCAAAGTCATTTCTTGAGAGCGCCTAGATTAGGGGTTTTGATGAGGTCCTGTTGTATGGGTTGCAACCCTTGATACTTCAGATCCTAGGGGTCGATCAGCATCCTAAGAGGATCGCGAGGCTCCGTAAGGAAGACGTACTTAAAAGGCAGAGTAATTGTTCAAGTCGACTTCCTTACCAGGTACCTATTTATTTTGTTTTTGTTATTTTGATAACTTCTAAAATGAAATAAAAACTCTTAGCTCATAAAAGTGTAAACATATATTGCTGGTCTCTACCCACCCCCCTGGGTGTGAATCAGCTATATAATCACCGGCTAAGTTAAATAATGAAAAATGTTATTTTGATTATAAAATAAATTTTTGAATATACTTACCCGGTGATTATAAATTAAATGACCCTCCCTTCCTCCCCAATAGAGACGCAGTGGGACGAGGAGAAAATTGAGTCTTTGTTTACATTGAGTACTGGGTATCTGGACGACAGATGGCGCTGTTGGGCACACCCGCAACCTGTGTAGCGATCGCTGGCGAGTTTTTACCGTAGAGTTGTCTGTCGGGCAACAGAGTTGCAGCTATATAATCACCGGGTAAGTATATTCAAAAATTTATTTTATAATCAAAATAACATTTTACAGTTAATTCTCTAATAAGAATATATACGTACTCTACAGTGTAGTCTGCTGCTCCTTACAGTTGTACACATAATTATGCATACACACACACACAGTGCATTCATACATTAACACTATGTATGGGTTGATGGAAATGGTCATGAAAAGGACAGTTGATACAGACAAAAGTGTGGGATAAGAAAAACAATTTTGAATGGGACCAGGGTAGAACAAACCATAACTTCTAATAACTCAGCAGGGCTACTTATGGACCTCTTAAACCCACCATCCTTAGCCCTTAAGATAGGTAAGACTGTTTTTAATAACGGGTTATTGTGCCTTGAGCAAGGAAATAACTTTGGGTCCACAGATTGCATGTTTCAGACGTTTCTACATGGCTACTACAACTCTGCTCTACTGTGGAAACTTGAAGTGTGGATGTAGAATGACAATGAAAGAAAAGGGTGAGGCTTATTAGATGAACTGTTTGCATAGCATAGGTGATATAAGAATTTATGTTGAGAGAAATGGGAGGATAGGGAGTAATAGCAGGCTACTGTAAATAGGGTAATACTGGTATGCAGTTAATTATAATAGCCATGTATTCTCCATCACAAGTCTGAATACTACACATTACTCAAGAAGTTTAATTCCAGTTGTGACCAAGTTTTGAAATGATCTTCCTAATTGGGTAATTGAATCGGTAGAACTTCAAAAGTTCTAGGTTGCAGCAAATGATTTTATGTTGAACAGGCTGACAAGACTTTTTATAGTTTGTATATGAAAAATCTCTTTTAATCTTGTTATTGTTTTTAAAATATTTTATTTTAAATGCTCATTACTTCTCATATACAGTAGTTTATTTCCTTATTTCATTTCTTCACTGGGCAATTTTTTTCCATGGAGTCTTTGGGCTTATAGGATCCTGTTTTTCAAACTAGGGTTATAGCTTAGCTAGTAATAATAATGATAACAATAAAGGTGGAAAGCTGGGCAAGACTATTTTATGTTGATTTGGTCATGAAAAAAAAAAAAAGAGTATAATTCAGAACTTAGTATTTAGCAAGAAAAAAGCAGGGGTGTAGCTAGAGACTTGAAGGATGAGGGAACCTTAGTAAAGAGTCCTTTCCCCTTCACCTTGGTGAGTTTGTCAGGAATTTCGAACTGATGATTCGAAATCCCCGCCATTTAACTTCACAAACGTTGCGTTAAATTGGGGCAATACTGGAAGATCTCGCTGGCTTTTCTATGAATGAGCGCTGTCCAATACGTGACAGTATTGTGGTGTAAATTTCTACCACCTGGCGGGGAAGGAGCAGGTGTCAGAGAAACGAAGTCTTTATTGTTTACATATTACGAAAATGATATTGTATTCATTCATGCAGGCAAAATTATCGATGTATATGTTTAGAGCCAAGGACAAGCTAGTTTGTTAGCTTCTGGCTAATTACGGCCTTCAGCTGAAGTATTGAGTTTATCCTTTGATCTAACGTAAGACTTTGACTGTTTTTCTATCTTGTATTCTATAAAGAAACTCAATTAAACCCCTTGTTGATTAAATAAAGTGAGAGTTCCTGCGCATTTGAATTATGCTGAGCGATGCTCAGCATTCCTGCCTTAGCCCCGAACGATGTAAGTACCGTCTATGAGGTTGTAGTGTGTCTCTCTGCCTCTGGCTCCTATCTACCGCGATACCAGGTCGGTTCCTTTGTCAGTGTGAGTTATGTACATTTTTATCTGTCTGTAAATTTGTCATCCCTGGGATTAGGGATTTGATTTATGCCTCAGATGATGTCTGCAGGCACCGGTATGTCATTTACCATAGAGTCATTATTGTAATGTTGTAATTTCGCCTTGTTTAGTTCAACCATGGACTTAGAGTTTTACGAGCACATGTTGGAAACCTCCTAAGGGTTACTGTGTTCTAAGGCCATGAGAGCCTGTACAGTATTTGATTAAGTCAATTTCTTGTCAATGTCAAGTAACTGCGTGTGCAGTAAGGTTGAAGACCTAACTTTTGTTTTGCATGATGTTTCTAAGAACACATTGGCTTAACCGCCCGTGATGTCCTTCAGATTGTATTAGCGTGATTTTTTATTGTGTTTTTAAATTATTATTTTTGTAATAAACCAGATTTTGTGAACATATTTTATTGAAACCCTCCTGAATTGTTTTAGGAAGGGAACCTCCTCAAGGTCTTATCATCGGCCCACTCCATCGGGCCTAGAATCATTACAGTTTTAAATAAGTCGGAGAAAAATTCCCGACAGAGTTGGTGGTAATTTTCATTAAATACTTAAATGTCGATACTTTTATTTTTGGGCTCAAGCCATGTCGAACTGATGGAAGGTTCCTGCAGTAGCTTCCTAAGGGTATGTATGACTACAGTAGATATTCCCAGAGAATTAAACTAAAGGTTTCACAGAATTCTAACTTCTGGCGGGAGTACCCATAACGTTTCCCTTTAGGATATTGTATAATAACAGGGGACGTATGCTTGACACGCCACATAGCTATCTGCACCCCACATAGCGTTTACGCTTTGAGGGAGAATAGTGGCAAGTTATGGGAGGAGCCGTTACAAAGTTCTCCTCCTCCATTACTGTTTTGGAATTCGGCGACGTCAACATCCGGTCGCCATGTTGGCCGCCATCTTGGATGACGCCGCTGTCGCGCGCCATTGTCATTCCTTTACACGTAGCGTTTATGACCAGGTGTTTTTCCCAGTTTCTCACTAAGTGAGCCAGTATGTCGCAATCTTCAGCCTCGCCTTCTTCTGGAAAGTTGAGTACCATATTCTTGTATTGTATAAATAAGCTCTATCCGTAAAGTAACGCCTTTTTATCTTAAAATACCGTATTTTGTGGCGGAGCTGTGCCTTGATCGGAGGGGTCATGTCGGACGCTGTTGTTTGCCTCGCATGCTTTATTTAGTTAGCCAGAACAACCCTATCCGGTCTTATAACTAATTATCAGCATTAGTTATTTAGTCTTCATTGCTAGGAATTAGTTATATTATGCCGATAGTATCCTTTTTCGGTGAGCATAGGTAGCCGATCGTAGGCTAAGGTTCTAGCCTAGCCCCTAGACCCTAGACTTGATAGCCTAGGTGGTTTTTGTTTACTCTCATGCATGATATAATAAGTGTTCCTAGTTTTAAATTATGAAATGGAGATTTTATGCATTTATACATATAAGATTCAGTGATTGCTCATATGTTTTCACCTTCGAGGAAGTATACTAAGGGTTTCGGTGATCTTGGTAGTCGACTCCCTTGCCCCCAACCTAATGTAGGGCCATGGTGTACTTCCTATCCTCCCCAGTTACCTTACCCAAGGTATCTCCTTCCTCTGAGGTAGCCTAGGCTACATCCTAGCCCTCCTTACCTCGAATCGCATTCGAGTAGGGTTAGGCTAGGATTTTCTTTCCCCACTCCTAGCCATAGCACATGAGCTTTGAGTTTGGGACAGAACCTCAGAGTACCAGTCGTTCGCCCCCAGCTCCCCCTCTAGGTGAATGAACTCTCCTTTTGGGGCCTTGCTGGTTGGCGAAGGTGGAAGGGCTCTGCCTTTCCCCCTAGTCCTCACTTGGTAGGGTTTCGACCCTGATGGCCGAGGGTCAAGAAGAGGAGGAGCATGTGGAGGTTCTGGACTCCGAGGGCGAGGTCGCCCGCGCCCCCTCTGTCACTTCCGTTGCCGTAACGGAACCCATCCCCTCTACTTCGTCGACGCCTACTCCTACTCCGTCGTTACTAGAGAACCAGGACGGTATCCAGGCCCTAGTGGCCCTCCTGGATGAGAGGTACCGAAGAGGACAAGAGGACCTCAAGAGGTAGATTCTCCGTCTGTCGAAGCAGTCGGTCAAGAAGATCAACGTCAAGGATCTTCCCCCTTGCTCAGTGATCAACCTCTGGAGGCATGCCGAGCACATGCCAATCACAAGTGGACGAATCTTCGTCAATGACAAGCTAGGCGCCATCCCCCTTGAAGAGGTGGAGTTTTGGCCTAGTTTTGAGTTGTACCCGGACTGTTACATCCGTCTCAAGTCCGAGCCAGCTTCCAAGGAGGAAACCGAGCCTAAGGAGGTCATAGTCTTTGACCATGCCAAGGCTCAATCTCTTTTGGCCGGAAACCTTAAGAACAAGGGCTACACCAACTCGAAGGTGCCGGCCCTTAGCAAGAAACATCCATCTTTTCTTGCTCCTGCCACCATGGTCTTCCCCTTTGCCGAAAAGTCCTTGCTGGCAGTGTTGAAGGCGGTGGAGAAAGAGAAACCTTGCCCTTCATTGGAGGAATGTAGGCCCCTCTCCCTCGCCCTACTTCCTGACGACAAGAACTGGAAAGACATCCAGTTAACTTTCTCGGTAGGAAAGTTGGAGGCTGACGTAGCAGGACGTCAGTTTAATGAGAACCTCCCTAAGCTCTCCGAATACCTTCTGCGTCGGGAGCTGGATACGAAAGAGAGACTGGCCGCTTCCCTTTCCCTCCAAGTGCAATTGGAAACAATGGCCGGGGACACTCGGACCCCAGATATGTATATGGTCTTAGCTAAGACCCATCTTGCCACCTTGACGAAAGACTTCTACAGCTTCATCAACGCTCGGAGAGCCTGTAGGGAATTCGCGTTTACGGATGCTACCGTTAAACACGAACCCCGGAACTGATCTACACCAACATTTGGGGGAAAAAAACCTCTTCCCCGATGATCTCGTGAAAGAGATTGTAGACAGAGCTGCCACTGAGAACCGGAACCTTCTCAACAAGTGGGGCATGTCTAGAAAGAGGAAATCTTCTCAGGATGTGCTTACTGGCACATTCCAATGAATCGCCAGGCCTCCTCCTACCTTGGATTCAGGCTTCAAAGAAGGCAATACGCCTTTAGACCCATGACCTTCGGGCTCAACATAGCTCCAAGGATCTTCACAAAGCTCGCAGAAACGATCGTCCAACAGCTACGCCTTCGAGGCGTCCAGGTGATGGCTTACCTGGACGATTGGCAAGTATGGGCCGCATCCTCAGAAGAATGCTTGCAAGCTTCAAGAAAAGTGACCCAATTCCTGGAACATCTGGGTTTCAAAATCAACACCAAGAAGTCTCGATTTTCTCCAGCACAGAAGTTTCAATGGCTAGGAATCCATTGGAACCTTCAGTCACACCCTCTTTCCATCCCTCCGAAGAAAAGGAAGGATCTGTCAAGAGACTCCTAAAATCCAAACGGATTTCAAGACGTCAACAGGAGCAGGTGCTCGGCTCCCTCCAGTTCGCTTCAGTGACAGACCCAGTGCTACGAGCACAGCTAAAGGATGCATCGGGAATCTGGAGAAGATACGCATCCATCGCTCAAAGAGATCTCAAGAGAACTCTGCCAACCAGGCTTTGTTCACTCTTAAAGCCATGGTCGGAGGCAAAGAACCTGAAGAGATCAGTTCCCCTTCAACCACCACCTCCGTCAGTCGTTATCCACACGGATGCATCGCTAGAAGGACGGGGGGTGTCACTCCCCTCAACGTCAAGTTCAAGGAACATGGTCTCCTCTATTCAAGATGTTCCACATCAACTTCTTGGAGGCCATGGCAGTCCTTCTTTCTCTGAAGAGGCTGTCTCCACGACCCTCGTCCCACATCCGTCTAACTCTGGACAGCGCCGTTGTGGTTAGATGTCTAAACCGTCAGGGCTCAAGAACGCCCCAACTCAACCAAGTGTTACTGCCCATCTTCCACCTTACGGACAAGAAGAGATGGCACCTCTCAGCAGTTCACCTTCAAGGATTCCGCAACGTGACGGCGGATGCTCTATCAAGGACAACCCCGATAGAGTCAGAATGGTCCCTAGACACAGACTCATTCTTCTTCATCTCTTGCTAAGTCCCGGAACTGCAGATCGACCTCTTCGCAACGAGCGACAACAAACAACTTCCTTGTTACGTGGCCCCTTACAAGGACCCTAGAGCGGAAGCAGTGGACGCCATGTCCCTGGATTGGAACAGATGGTCCAAGATTTACCTGTTCCCTCCACCCAACCTTCTGCTGAAAGTCCTCACTGAGCTGAGAACCTTCCAAGGAACAGCAGCCCTAGTGGCACCCAAGTGGCCCCGGAGCAACTGGTTCCCTCTAATCCTGGAGTTACAACCCAAGATAATTCCCCTGCCGGACCCAGTTCTATCCCAGCAAGTTCAGAAGTCGACTGTCTTCGCTTCATCAAGGAAAACCCGAGACCTACATCTCATGATTTTCTCTCCCTAGGCGTTAAGAAGAGGTTTGGGATCTCGAAGAAAAGTTTGGACTTCCTAGAGGAATACAAAACTAAATCTACCAGAAGGCAATACGAGTCTTCCTGGAAGAAATGGGTGTCCTTCGTCAAGGCTAAAAATCCTACGGAAATCTCTATAGATTTTTGTCTGTCCTTCTTTATTCACCTTCATGGACAGGGCTTGGCAGCCAACACGATTGCTACCTGCAAATCGGCCTCGACAAGACCACTACTCTATGCCTTTCAGATCGACCTGTCCGACGACATCTTTAACAAGCTGCCAAAGGCATGTGCTAGACTCCGTCCTGCACCTCCTCCGAGACCTATTTCCTGGTCTCTCAACAAAGTGCTCCAGTTTACCTCAAGTCTGGACAACGAGTCTTGTCCTCTGAAAGATTTGACTCAAAAAGTAATTTTCCATTTTGCTCTCGCCTCGGGAGCCTGAGTCAGTGAGATTGTGGCTTTATCAAGAGAAAAGAGCCAGATACAGTTTGCTGACACAGGCGAACTTACCCTCTTTCCTGACCCAACGTTTCTCGCCAAGAACGAGCTTCCACCACACCAAACGGTGGGGCCCCTAGAGAATCTGTCCCCTGAAGGAAGATGTCTCTCTATGCCCAGTAGAGAGTCTAAAGGTCTATCTTCGAAGAACTTCAGACTTTGGCAGAGGACAGCTCTTTAAAGGAGAAACATCAGGGTCTGATTTGTCACTCAAACAACTAAGGGCGAAGATCACCTACTTTATTCGCAGAGCGGATCCTGACAGTACACCTGCAGGTCATGATCCCAGGAAAGCCGCCTCTTCCCTGAATTTTCTCCAGACGATGGACTTCGAGAGTCTTCGTTCGTTCACGGGCTGGAAATCCTTAAGAGTGTTTTTCAAACACTACGCAAAGCAGGTGCAAGAGTTGCGGCGCCATATGGTGGCAGCAGGTAGTGTGCTAAAACCTGCTGCTTAGTGCTGCGTAGAACAGTGAGTTATTTGGGACTAACTCCACGGGTGCCTGTGTTGACCCTAGTGCGAAACATAGTGATTTTAAGTGCCACGTAGTGACGCTAAAGACTGTTCTTCTACAAGGTGAAGTAATATAGACTGTAACACGTGTGCCGCATGTTTTAACATGAAGTGTATATAAGACTTTCTATAAAGACTTTATAGTTCCTCTGGAACTTATGTGTGTAATGGCAAGTTTTCCTTTTCAGATTCCACACCCACTTCTTTTGATGTCTTTAGTCTATGTTTTTAATTGCATTGGTTATTGTAAAATTTTTTTACCTATTTCATGCTAATCCTGTTTTAATGAATAAAAGAGAATTAGGTTACCCTGTGCGTTTCATTTTGCCCTCTCTTTCTCATGAAATAAAATACTGTTAAAGACTTTTATTACCCTTTGTTTTGATATTATTATGAACAATGTTATAAATTTGTTCTCTCGATGCAGGCTCATCTAGATTAAGATAACTTGTTCCAACACGAGTATACTTACCTTCTGTATCTGGTCCTGGGACCGGCAGGTATCTCCGAGACTAGGTGAGTTCCTCTATGAAGCAACTTCAAGATTTTCCTTCTGTCCATTTAGGACTTCCCTGCCAGGGGGGCAGGAAGCAGTAACATGGTATATGCATATTTGAGGTGGCATGTGACGGATATGCCACAGGTCTCTGTGGTCATCAGACCAAAGGAATATTGTTTAGAAGTCGAAAGGCACTACAAAAAATGGGAAAAATCCACGATACATTAATTCTCTGGTACTCTTCCATCAGGACGACATGGCTTGAGCCCAAAAAACGGATTTTGACAGACACGAAAAATCTATTTTTGGGTGAAATAGCCATGTCGTCCTGATGGAACCGCCCTTATTCTCTATTCGGCCTTGACAGGCCTCTCCCAATCTTATTGTATCATGGAGGCAGGCATAAACGCCGAAAGGAATAACAATGGCGCACTTCGGCGGCATCATCCAAGATGGCGGCCAACATGGCGACCGGATGTTGACACCGCCGAGTACCAAAACAGTAACAGAGGAGGAGAACTTTGTAACGGCTACTCCTATAACTTGCCACTATTCTCCCTCAAAGCGTAAATGCTATGTGGGGTGCAGATAGCTATGTGGCGTGTCAAGCATACGTCCCCTGACATTATACGATATCTTAAAGGGAAACCTTATGGGTGCTCGCGCCAGTAGTTAGAATTCTGTGAAACCTTTAGTTTAATTCTCTGGGAATATCTACTGTAGTCATATATACCCTTAGGAAGCTACTGAAGGAACCTTCCATCAGGACGACATGGCTATCTCACCCAAAAATAGATTTTTCGCGTCACTCAAAATCCGTTTATTTGACGCAGCTTTGGAGTTCGTTTTCTCTTGGAGACCTGGGGACATTTAAAAAAGCTCTAGTATACCTTAGCTACGCCACTGGAAAAAATTCTACAAAAGATTTTGTTGTTGGAGACATTATGGTAAGGATTGATATTGAAGAAGTGCATTGTTTGAAGGAGATTCAATGCATTGCTAATAATGGATTTTACCCTCTTCTTACCTGTTGAAGAATGATGTCAGTGATTTGCTTTAATCTTTGAACCTGCTGAATGGCTTAATGTTGAAACACACACACACACACACACACACACACACACACACACACACATATATATATATATATATATATATATATATATATATATATATATATATATATATATATATATATATATTTTTGGGCTCAAGCCATGTCGTCCTGATGGAAGTTCCTTAAAGGCAGCTTCCTAGGGTATATTACAACTACGGCGATATTCCCAGAGAATTTACCTTAAGGTACCCAGAATTCTAACTCCTGGAGCGAGTATCCCTAAAAAAGACCTTAGGGATATCGTAAATATCAGCGGACGTATTCTTGACACGCCTCATAGCAATCTATACCCCGAATAGAGTTAACACTTCGTAGGGGTCAAATGGCAAGAAAACGAAAACGATAAGAAAGGGGGGGAGCCGTTCGTAAGGCATCTCTCCTCCCCGTTTCGTAAGCGTGCCCTGCGCCGCTCGCGGCGCCATCTGTATTCCTTTTTGCGTAGCTATACAACTCTGTGTTTTTCCCTGTGTTACTACCAAAATCTTGGATTTACTCTCTTATTATGCTTTCTCCAACTTCTTCTGCCTCGGATAAGTTGAGTACTATTTCTTTTATGTATAAATGTAGGCTCTTGTTTAAAATTAAAGTAATTAAAAGAGTTATCTTTGATACAAGAGCTGTTGCCTGCTGGAGGCGTCATGGATGCTGTCGCTCGCTAGAATAGGATTTATTTGTTAGCAAGAGCGACGTTCCCAGCCCCCTTGCGCTTTAATAATTAGCTGCTTAGCTTAATTAGGAATTCTGTTATGATGCGATAGTAGTGCGCCTGGCGAAAGATTTGCCTAGGCTGACCAACACTAGTCTTCGTAGCCTAGTTGTTGGCCCTTGTACTTCCTGCATGATAATTAGTCTTCCAAGTGTGATTTTATATTGCTTAAAGCGTTAGGCAACGTTATACATATAAGCCCTTTTTCGAGTATTTTCCAAGATAGTATTGGAGTGAGTTTCGGTGATTTAGGTAATCGATTCTCTTAGTGCCTAGGCTAGGTTGTCTTAGGTCATTATAATATTATCTGTTTCCCCGTTTGCTCCCTTCTCTTCGGGGAAGGGGCAAACCCTTTCCCTCTGTTTAAGCCTTAGGCTTAACTCTAGTGGTTTGTTTGAATTAATTTTCAAATATAACTATGCTGGAGTAGTACTGTACCTTCCTGCTCCAACTGAATTGGTTCAGAGGGGGACAGTACAGCAGTGTATTAGTCTGAGTCCGTGTTGGTCTAGCATGGGGCAGAGTCTCCCTTGCTGCCTGACACGGGCATAGGAGGTTTATCCTCCTTGGATCACCTGGTAGGGTTCCTGTAGTTGATCCCTTCGCTCGGTGACCCCTCAGACTTGTCCTCTTTGCCGTTCCGGGTTCGGGATATGTTCCCTTTCCGGAATAGCAATTCCTTCCTTGCCTTGGTTTTAGGGAGGCAGCCAGTAGTGCCGGCCTCCCTCCCTGGATTTCTCTGGCTGAGATGAGCTTTCTTAGTTGGGAATGATCCTTAACCAAGGCAAGGTTGGACAGGACCCTCTGTCCTTCCCTTCTATTTTTCCGTTTCCTTTGTGTCAGTCGTCCGCATCCGTACCTAGCCTAGGTTAGGATGGGGAACTGACGTGGTCCCCTGTCGGCCAGCAGAGTGTGCCGACCGGCAGAGACCCTATCTTTTGAGTGCTGCCCGGTCCTTTCTTGGTCCCTCAACCACTGCCGTCTGTAGATTCAGTAAGCAGTGGTTAGGAAGCCTGACTTAGTGTCTCCCCTTCCTCTCGGCACTCTTTCGGGTGCCGGGCGCAGAGGTTCATAGCCTCTTAGCCCGGCACTCATTCTGTTGTCTTCTTATGTGTTGTCCTTGCCATCTGCCGGCCTAGGGGCCGGCCGTCGGTAGGGGGTGTTCTCTAGTTCTCTTGCTGTCGGTCGGCGGTGGTTATATGCCTTTGCCGGCCGGTCTCTTTGCTCATCTGCCGGCCGCTATGAGTGGCGGCCGGCAGCCGAGCGCTACCTGGTGTGGATGCCAGCCGGCGGGGTTTGCTTACCGCTGCCGGCCGGCCTGCTACATTGCTCGGTTAGCCGGCCACTAAGAGTGATGGCCGGCAACACGGTGCTACCCGGGTGGCTACGGACCGGCAACCACTGCCGGCCGGTTCAGGCATGGGAACTGGAGTTCTCCCCAATAGGGGTGATCTGAAGTTGTATACTTGAGACCTACCTTTGGAAAAAAGGGGGGGGGGTACTGACCGGCAAGAGCCGGCCGGCACACCACCCTCATGTACTGTATCAGTTCTTTCCTGGGTGGTGTATTCTACCAAGGGAGACCATGATATAGTAGGTTACAACACTGTTTTTTCTAACTTACTTGTGTTGCTTTTTGCAATCACTTGGTGTCCCCTTACAAGGATAAAAAGAAAATTCTTTTCATCTCTAGCCAGAATGGTAAAATCTTACCTTAGGTGTGAGCTACACCTAATTTCCCTCGGGAAATATGATCTCTGGTTATTCTAGTAAAGACTAACTACGTGATTTTATGGCTGGTGGGCTTCTACAGGTGATTGTGTGGGTTTCACAAGTAGGTGTCTTTCCCTTATTCTTTGTGAATGCTCATATTTACATGTGAATTGAAATTCACTTGATATTCATGGAAATTTTCTTCTTTTACAGGAGGAGCATCCGAAATGTGATAGTGTCTTCTGCAATGTCCGCAGCAAGAACTTTTGCGGACATGTCTCGTGTAGGAGGCACGCGGCTTGCGCAGCCTCCAATGATGATCATCGCTACTGGGATCCGCAGATATGTGCAGTATGTACTAACCTGCTATCAGAGGCTTTTGAATCCCCTAGGTCGGCGGAGTCAAGGGATGCAGCGAGGGAGAAGCTCCGTTTATGGGTAAGGGGTTTTCAGAAGAACACCACTGGACCTTATCTTCCTAATGAGAAGATGAGGGCATACCTTTTTCCCAAGGCTTCTACTGACGCTGTTGTTCCCCAGCCTCGGCCGGAGATCCCTCTCGTCCAGATCCCAGTGGAGGAGGATGTTGCGGATGCCATGCAGGACATCCAGCTGGATGACAAGATGTCTGACTTGTCCGACCGTGCGGAACAGGACCTCCTCGCAGAGGGTGAGGAGGAGGATCAAGATCCGATTGCCGTGGAGGAAGAGGTTCCCGTACCTTCAGACGTTCCGGTTCAGGCCCCTGAACCTATCCCCTCTACTTCGTCCGCTCTTCCAGCAGAGCTGGGACAGGCTCTCTCTTCCATCGTTGGTATGATACAACAGATGCAGAGGGAGAATAATCAGAAGGCCGCTGCAATGGAGCTCCAGATGCAGAAGATCACAGCATCACGTGGACCTCCAAAGAAGCTCAACGTGAAGGACCTTCCTCTGTGTTCGGATGCCAACCCGTGGAGATATGCCGAGCACATGCCGATGACAGTCGGGAAGATCGTCATGTCGGAGAAACTGGGCTCAGTTCCCCTTGAGGAGGTGGAATTCTGGCCCAGCAGAGGGGCCTACCCGGACTGTTATGTCCGTCTGAAGAAGGAGCTGGCCTCGAAGGAGGAGACGGAACCGAAGGAGGTGATCATCCTGGATCACTCCAAGGCTCAAGCTGCCTTAACATCTGCATTGAAGGAGAGGGGGTTCTCAAACTCTAAAGTTGCTGCTTTGAGTAAGAAGCACCCCTCCTTTGTATCCTCCCCGGCTAGGGCCTTCCCCTTTATGCAGAAAGGGTTCGCGGACGTTTTGAAGGCGGTTGAAGCTGCCAAACCATGTCCATCTCTGGAGGAATGCAAGCCACTGTCGTTGGCCTTGCCGTTGGATAACAAGGACTGGAAGGAGGTACACCTCACCTTCTCGGTTGGGAAGTTGGACGCCGATATTGCAGGTCAGCAGTTCGGCGAAAACCTTCCCAAGTTGTCGGAATTCCTCCTACGGAGGGAATTGGATACAAAGGAGCGTCTGGCAGCCTCGATGTCTCTCCAGACAAACATGGAGACAATGGCTAGCGACCCCAAGATGCCTGAGATGTTCATGGTAATGGCCAAGATCCATCTGGCCACGGTGACTAAGGACCTCTATTGCTTTGTCAAAGCGAGGAGGGCCTGTAGGGAGTTTGTTTTCGCCTCGGCCACAGTGAGGCATGAACCCAAGAGACTCATCTCATCTAGCATCTGGGGTAAAGATCTCTTTCCCAATGAAGTGGTCAAGGAGGTGGTGGACAAAGCAGCCACTGAGAACCGTAATCTTCTTCTTAAGTGGGGCCTGTCCCTTAAGAGGAAGTCTTCCCCTGATGAGGGCCCTCAGCCGAAAGGAAAGGCGAAGAAATCGAGGTTTTCTTCCCGTCCAGCCAAGCCTTTCAGACCACAACGACAGCAGCAGCAGCAGCCAGCTTTGCCTCCGGTACCACAACTGGTAGCCCAGACCACGACCACCTTCCAATGGGTACCCCAAGCCGTGTCATCAGCATCCCCGGCATTCAATCCAGTGTTCGAAGGGCAATCGACCACGTTTCGAGCAAAGCCCAGAGGTGCAGCCAGAGGTTCGGCGAGACGCCCCTCTAGGGGAAGAGGATTCAGAGGTGGTCGCGGCCAGGGAGGCAAGACTGCAGGGCAGTCAAAGTGAAGTGTCGCCGGTAGGTGGGAGAGTACAGTATTTCCGGGATCGCTGGACCTTCGATCCCTGGGCCCACAGCCTGCTCAAAAATGGACTGGGTTGGAGTTGGTACAGTACTCCGCCCCTGTGCCCTCAATTTTTCCAACACTCCACCCCCGTTTTGGAGGAGTACATTCAAGAACTGTTGGAGAAAAAGGTGATCCGGAGGGTAAAGTCCATCAAGTTCCAAGGGAGGCTGTTTTGTGTTCCCAAGAAAGACTCGGGGAAACTCAGAGTCATTCTGGACTTGTCACCACTCAACAAGTTCATAATGAACCACAAGTTCAAGATGTTAACGTTACAACACATAAGGGCCTTACTGCCCAAGAGGGCATATACCGTCTCCATCGATTTGTCAGACGCATATTGGCACGTTCCAATAAGTCGCCGTCTCTCCCCCTACCTAGGATTCAAGCTACAACAAAAACTTTATGCTTTCAGAGCGATGCCTTTCGGGCTAAACATAGCTCCAAGGATCTTTACGAAGCTTGCGAGCGCAGCGCTCAAACAGTTACGCCTAAAAGGGTTCCAGGTAGTAGCCTACCTGGACGATTGGTTGGTGTGGGCAGCATCCAGAGCGGAATGCTTGCAGGCTTCCCTACAGGTGATTCAGTTCCTGGAATATCTAGGTTTCATGATCAACAGAAAGAAGTCTCGTCTTTCTCCAGCTCAGAGGTTCCAGTGGTTGGGAATTCACTGGGATCTAGTGTCACACCGTTTTTCCATTCCAATGTCGAAAAGGAAGGAAATAGCGGGGTCTGTCAAGAGACTTCTAGGTTCCGAGAGGATATCAAGACGCGAACAAGAGAGGGTTTTGGGCTCTCTTCAGTTCGCATCAGTAACAGACCCAGTGCTAAGAGCACAGCTAAAAGATTCAGCGGGAGTTTGGAGAACCTTTGCATCAAAAGAGCGAAGGGACTTGAAGAGACCGGTCCCACTTCGGCTACGTTCTCTTCTCAGACCGTGGTCTCAAGCCAGTCGTCTAAAGAGGTCAGTACCTCTTCAGCCCCCCCCCCCCCCCCCCCCCCCCCCGTCAGTGACAATCCACACAGATGCCTCAAAGGTAGGGTGGGGAGGTCACTCCCATCGGAAAAAAGTGCAAGGGACCTGGTCCAAGCTATTTGGGACTTTTCACATAAACTTTCTAGAAGCTATGGCAGTGCTTCTTACCCTGAAGAAAGTATCCCCACGTCACTCGATCCATGTAAGGTTGGTACTGGACAGCGAGGTGGTAGTGAAATGTCTGAATCGGCGGGGATCGAGATCTCCACCTCTCAACCAGGTAATGTTAGCCATATTTCGACTGGCGGAGAAGAAGAAGTGGCACCTGTCAGCAGTTCACCTTCAAGGAGTCCGGAATGTGACCGCGGACGCTCTATCCAGGGTTACACCGATAGAGTCGGAATGGTCCCTAGACGCAGGATCATTCTCCTTCATCTCGAGTCAAGTCCCAGAACTGCAGATAGACCTCTTCGCGACGAAGGACAACAAGAAGCTGCCGAGATATGTGTCCCCGTACGAGGACCCCTTGGCGGAAGCAGTAGATGCGATGTCCCTCGATTGGAACAGATGGTCCAGGATCTACCTGTTTCCCCCTCACAATCTGATGTTGAGGGTCCTCAACAAACTGAGATCCTTCAAGGGAGTAGCAGTGATAGTGGCCCACAAGTGGCCGAACAGTGTATGGTTCCCTCTAGCTCTGGAACTACGACTAGAGTTTCTACCACTCCCGGACCCAGTTCTGTCCCAGCAAGTCCAGAAGTCGACTGTCTACGCTTCATTACAGAAAACCCGGACCCTGCAGCTCATGATTTTCTCTCCCTAGCGGTGAAGAAACGGTTCGGAATCTCGAAAGATAGCATCGACTTCCTGGAAGAATATAAGTGTAAGTCTACTAGAAGGCAGTACGAATCAGCATGGAAGAAATGGGTAGCCTTTGTCAAAGACAAGAATCCGCACGAGATCTCTATGGAGTTCTGCCTATCCTTCTTCATCCACCTCCACGGACAGGGGCTGGCGGCTAACACGATTTCTACATGTAAGTCAGCTCTGACAAGACCCATTCTATATGCCTTCCAGGTAGACCTCGCTAACGAGATGTTTAACAAGATCCCGAAGGCCTGTGCTAGGCTTAGACCTTCAGCTCCTCCAAAGCCTATTTCATGGTCTTTAGACAAAGTCCTTCATTTTGCCTCATTACTGGATAATGAGGAGTGTGTACTGAAGGACCTGACTCAAAAAGTGATCTTCCTTTTTGCCCTAGCTTCTGGGGCCAGAGTTAGTGAGATTGTAGCCCTCTCGAGAGAGGAGGGCCGGGTTCAGTTCCTGGATGGGGGAGATCTGAACCTGTTTCCGGACCCTACGTTTCTCGTTAAGAACGAGTTGCCCACCAACAGGTGGGGTCCCTGGAGAATCTGCCCTCTGAAAGAAGATGCATCTCTATGTCCCGTAGAATGCCTAAAGGTCTATCTTCGTAGAACTTCAGACTTCCATGGGGGCCAACTATTCAGAGGAGAAACATCGGGCTCGAATTTATCTTTAAATCAACTTATGTTCATGTTACCCTGCATAAACCGTGACTGCTAAAAGCAACAAATTCTAGGGAAAACCAAGGGGCTATGACGGAGCTCAAAAGTATGGTAGTGAGTCAGATCCGTTCAGGAACTCAGAAGTTTCCCCCTACAGCCCCAGGCATATCGAAGTAACCTCCTTCGATAAAAACAACGCATAGAGATTTGCCTTACATGTTCCATATATAGATGGTACCATAAATCTGGATGGCATAGACATCCTCCCTCTGGGGGACCTAGAATTTACTCCCAGGTACTAGAATTGGGCAGGCCCGATCTGTCTGGACCAGGATGTTGTCAGTCTGGGGGTTACGATAATTCCAAGATCTGCCCTTCCAATTCGACCTACACGTTTGATGGTCTGATCGGGTTAGTTGTGGGAAATACGTTCTGTCTGAGGCCTCTATCAGACAGGAATCGATAGTCGGTTACCCACTCGTCATCACAGCCTCCCTCCGATTCGACGTCTATGCATCCAAATCCCCCTCATCAGGTGGTCTACCTCACTGATTCCCCAGGTACACAGCCCAACCCCGTTGGGATGTTTTACCTGCATACAGCCCTAGATCCGAACCCTCAGGCTCCTCTCGTGGACACCAGAGAGGAAGCTACAGGAGTAGAAGACAGTCTCGCCATCGAGACGGACCTAGAAAAAAGGGGCCTCGGAGAAGGAAAGTACCTAGATTCACCCCCTCACAACGCGGTGGTCCCGGTAGGGGGTAGACTTTACCACTTTCGAGACCATTGGACCTTCGGTCTGTGGGCTCATAGCATAATCTCTAAAGGTTTGAGGTGAAAATGGCCACAAGGTCCTCCTCCTACACCAGTGACCTTCTCCCAGGAATCCACTCCCATCCTGGAAGAGTACACCACAGGGTTACTCAAGAAGAAGCAATCAAACGGGATCGATCACTGAAGTTCCAAAGCCACCTGTTCACAATTCCGAAGAAAGGCTTGGCGGCATTGAGAGTGGACCTGGACTTGTCAAGCTAAACTCTTACATTCTCTGCGACAAGTTCCGGATGTTGACTATCTCTCAGGTACGGACCTTACTTCCCCGTAGGACCGTCACCACCTCTGTCGATCTTACCGACGACTATTATCTTGCGCCTTTAGCTCGAAACTTCTCTTCTTATCTGGGTTTCCGCCTAAGCAGGAAAGCCTTTGGGTTCAAGACATGCCCTTTGGCCTCAACATTGATCCCAGGATATTCACAAAACTAGGAGAGAGAGTGTTAGAACAACTCAGGAACCAAGAGATACAGATCATTGCTTATCTGGCCGGTTGGCTCATTTGGGCCCGGCCGGTCATAGAAGGCAACAGAGCTACGAAGGAATTATTCCAATTTCTCGACAACCTGTGATTTCGGGTCAATCTCCAAAAAATCTCGCCTGCAACCATCAGTCCGCTTAGAATGGTTAGCCATTCAGTGGGACCTTTCGAAGAACACGTTGTCTCTCCCTTCCAAAAGGTAAGAGGAATAGTTTCAAAAAAAAAAAAAAAAAAAAAAAAAAAAAAAAAATTTTCTCAAACACAAACAGGTGTCCGAAGAGCCTTAGAAAGTATCCTCGGACTTTTCCAATTCACTTCAGTAACAGATCTAATAAAAGCCAAACTCAAAGACATCAATCGAGTTTGGAGAAAGAGAGCTACAGTACCTATAAGAGACATGGTCTCGAAGATCCCCTCTGTCTTGAAAATGAGACTACGCCCATGGTCCGAACCGAAGGACCTCTCCAAATCGGTTCCTCTACAATTCCCACCTCCACAAGTGACATTCCATACAGCCGCGTCTCTAAGTGGATGGGGGGAGTTACTCCGAACATCAGATGTTTCAGGTTCTTGGTCACTCTCCATGAAACAGTCCCATATCATTGTTCTCAAAGCCATGGCAGTGTTCTTGACCCTGAAGAGAGACTCTCCTCCGAGGTCGACCCACATCAGAGTAGTGTCAGACAGCACAGACGCAGTACACTACGTCAACAGGGGAGGATCCAAGTCACCCAACCTGAATCAGATCCTGGTCACTATCTTCGCCTGGGCAACAGAAGAGAACTGGTTCCTGTCAGCACCTCACCTAGCGGGAGGCCAGAATGTGAGAGCGGACTCACTATCCAGGACGGATCCACTGGAGTCAGAATGGTCTCTAGACATAATTTCATTCCGGTGGATACTCAGGCTCGTTCCAGGCCTCCAGGTAGATCTATTCGCAACTCAGATGAATCACTAACTTCCTTGTTATGTGACCCCAACCCTGGACCCTCGGGCTTATGCCATGGACGCATCACCCCGGGATTGGAACCATTAGAAGAAGATTTCCCTATCTCCCCCAGGGAATCTTCTAAAAACTTTTACACAAACTACGCTCCTTCCCGGGCGCAGTAGCTTTAGTACCACCTCACTGGCCAAGAACAGTTGTTTTCCTCTCCTCCTCGAGTTGAAACTCAGTCCCATCCGGATCCCGTTCCTCAAACTGACCCGAGTATCCAAACTCACTGTGTCAGATTACTCAAGGATAGCCAAAACTCTAACTTTGTGGACTACAGGAAGTTGGCAGCTCGTAGAGATGCGAACATTGAACCGGAAACGATCTCTTCATCGAATGGGACAAAAAAGGGACTCGACAATTCGCCAATATGATTCGGCCGTTAACAACTAGTAGGTCCCCTAAGAGTGCAGACCATACTCGTATGTCCCCGCATTTAGCCATCTCTTTCTTGAGGTTCCTATTTGACAAAGGCCTAACAGTTAGCACTTTAACCACCATCAAGTCAGCTTTGAAGAAGATCTGCCTTGTTGGGTTCAACATTAACCTAGCTGATTCCTATTTCTCATCAACCCCAAAAACATGTGCTAGGCTTCGACCTTCGGTTCGGCCACAAAAGGACTCTTGGTCTATGAACGGTGTTCTCAAACTTGCGATGGACACGGACAATGAATCCTGCTCTTATATCACTCTTCTTAGGAAGACTTTATTTCTAACGGCTATGGCCTCAGGTGATGGAACATCAGAACTAGCAGCTCTCACGAAACCCGGAAAACATAGATTTCCTCCCTTCAGCCGAAGTACTCCTTTCCAGACAAAGCTTCCCTAGCTAAAAAATGAGGACCCGCAAAATAGGTGCTCCTCTCGGAAGATTATTCTTCATCCCCAGGATTTTTCTCCGTGTACAGTCACACTCTCAAGCCCCTTTTTAGCTAGAACTGCCACCCCGCTCGTCTGGCTCCTTGGTTATCAGGGAACAAGGAGGTACTATTTCCATTCACGGTATCAGGCAACAAATCCTCTACTTCATTAAACATACTAATCCGGAATCATTTCCCCAGGCTCATGATATACGGACAGTAGATGCCTCCAACAATGATTTCCAGAACAGGGACTTTGATGATTTTAAAAAATATACGGGTTGGAAATCCCCTATGGTTGTCAAACGCCAATATCTAAAGATCTTACAGGCCCTTAAATACCCAACGATGGCAGAGGGGAGCCTTATCTCTCCCCATTAATCTCCTCTTCTTCCTTTCTTCCATCTCTTCTCTTCTCCCTCCTACCCGCCACTCACACCACGTCGCCGCTCTCCTTGGTAGTTCATTAGCCCTATATTTGCCATGTTTAATTCCTATGGTTTAACTGTTATTGTAGTTACCGTTCCTTTAATGTTTAGATATACTTAGACATGTAAGGTTTGATGCCTTTTGCGATTCGACACTCAGTTGGTTCCTTGTCGTCATTATTATTTAACCTTACGTTCCCTATGTCATTTGGCTGGTTGGTAATTGGACGGTTACTTTATTATATCATAGTATTGTCGTACATGGTGATTGTATTCTCCTCATTATGTTATTAATTTATTGGGCTTGGAAGGCATTCTCTGGTACTTTTTCGCCGGCCGTCACAGGTTCGACCCAGAAAAGGGATTTTGACGAAGGAAAAATCTATTTCTGGGGAGAGACCTGTGACGCCCGGCGAAACCCTTCCCGATGATTTTTGTACGGACCCACCCTTTCCTTGCCAAGCCATATGTTCTTGCAGAAGGATGACCTAGTGAGCGCGAGTGGTGGGTGTCGGTAGGGTAACCCAACTGTATTCTCTAGGGCCTGTCACGGCCCTCCCCCTTTGATGAAGGGATTATCTAAATGGAAGACAGCCTGTGAATAGTGTTTTACAAACGCCCTTGTTAGATATACGACACCAACAAGGTGCTCGCGCGAGGGTTGTAACCTCTGCATTCCATGCTTTTAATTTTCTCTGGTATATTTGGAAGATTTATATCAGAAAAAGTACAAAGAAGGACTTTTTCGCCGGGCGTCACAGGTCTCTCCCCAGAAATAGATTTTTCCTTCGTCAAAATCCCTTATTTTATTCGCAGAGCGGATCCTGACAGTTCACCCGCAGGTCATGATCCGAGGAAAGTTGCTTCATCCTTAAACTTCTTTAACTTTATGGATTTTGAACACCTTCGTTCATACACTGGCTGGAAGTCTTCCAGGGTATTCTTTCGCCACTATGCTAAGCAAGTGGAGCAGCTAAAGAGGTCTGTGGTAGCAGTTGGTTGCGTCGTTAACCCTGCTGTTTAACTCTGCGAGGAACAGTGAATTTAATTGGGACTTTGATTCTTGGGTGAGTGTATAGTTATATGCGTTGCTATAACTAGTAGTGAAGGCTCTGGGAGCCCACAGTGACTGTTCCAGCGTTATGGTGATTGTAGCACAAGTACAGACAGGTGTGCCGAGCGTTTCTGACGCTAATGTCAGTGGATAGTAACATGGACGTTTAACTTTGATACCTTGGTATGTGACAAGTGACCTGATTGTTTTCTTTCAGATAACCATACATCCATGCACTACGGTACTTGTGTAAATTGTTGGTCATCCACCTATCATATGTATATAATTGTGGTAACCATGTCTATTTATTGTTATTCAATAAACTTGTTCTCGGGAACCTTGCGTCTCCTTCACCTATATTAATTTCATTTTAATTATTGAGCATTCAGCCTATGTATATTAATCGGGGATATCTATAATAGCCTGTTCCTTAATGCAGCCTTGTTGCACTGGTTTATACTTTCCTTAGCATAAAGGGCTCCACCCTTCTCTGAGGACGGTGGCGGCAGCAAGTTTAATCCTACGCAGATATAACCTTTTTGTCTATTTCTACTTCGACCAGGGTGCTGGTCGGGGTTTTTCCCTTGGATGCTGTAGTTCCGTAAGGACTATGCTTTACTTCATATAGAGTGAGACCACTATATTGTACTGGCTTGCGAGTGATTCATACATAGGTATATGTACTCTTCGTTCGTTTCTAGAGTCTAGTAGGACTCCTCCCTGTAGGGGGCAGGAAGCACTTTCATGGCTTATGATTAGTGAAAAGATGTATAACGGTAACATCTTAGGTCTTTCAGTCGAGTTGACTAAGAAACATTCCTGAGGAGTACGGCACGTATTGAGAATCCACAGATACGGTAATGCTCTGGTATACTTCCATCAGGACAACATGGCTTGAGCCCAAAAAACGGATTTTGAGCGAAGCGAAAAATCTATTTTTGGGTAAGATGGCCATGTCGTCCTGATGGACCCCGCCCTGTCCCTTTTCAAAAAAAAAAAAAAAAAAAGAAAAGGGCTGTAGGACCCCTCCCTACATACAGTATCTGTAGCACCTCGTGTATCGCTACAAGGAATACAGATGGCGCCGCGAGCGGCGCAGGGCACGCTTACGAAACGGGGAGGAGAGATGCCTTACGAACGGCTCCCCCCCTTTCTTATCGTTTTCGTTTTCTTGCCATTTGACCCCTACGAAGTGTTAACTCTATTCGGGGTATAGATTGCTATGAGGCGTGTCAAGAATACGTCCGCTGATATTTACGATATCCCTAAGGTCTTTTTTAGGGATACTCGCTCCAGGAGTTAGAATTCTGGGTACCTTAAGGTAAATTCTCTGGGAATATCGCCGTAGTTGTAATATACCCTAGGAAGCTGCCTTTAAGGAACTTCCATCAGGACGACATGGCCATCTTACCCAAAAATAGATTTTTCGCTTCGCTCAAAATCCGTTATATATATATATATATATATATATATATATATATATATATATATATATATATATATATATATATATATATATATATATATATATATATATATATATATATATATTTGGGCTCAAGCCATGGCGTCCTGATGGAAGGTTCCTTTTTGGTAGCTTCCTTGGGTAAATAACTACTAAGATATTCCCAGAGAATTTAACCACAGGTTATCACAGAATTCTAACTTCTGGAGCGAGTATCCTAAAGGTTTCCCTTTTAAAACATCGTATATCAACAGGGGACGCATGTATCAACGCGCCACATAGCTATCTACACCCCGAACAGAGTTAATGCTTCGGTGTGTAAAGGCGGAGAATAGCTGGGAGCCGTTCCATAGCTAATCTCATCCGTGGCTACTTTTGGTACTCGAGACGTAAACAAACGGGCGCCATTGCTTAAATGACGTCACGTCCGTCTTCATCCTTTGTACAGTAGCTCGCCTTACTTAGACGGATTTTCCCTGTGCTATCTTTATCGCCTTGCATCTTTATCATGTCGCTACCTTCGGCCTCGCCTTCTTCTGGAAAGTTGAGTACAAGGTTCCAGTATTGTTTAGTTAAGCTCTGACCGTAAAGTAAATATTACTTTTCGAGATAATTGTTGTTTTGTGGCAGAGCTGTGCCTCTACCGGACCCGCCATTTTATGGCATCGTTGTTGTTCTGCACGCCTTATTTAGTTAGCCACAACAACGCTTCCGGCCTTATTTACTAATCGATAACATTAGTTTATTTAGTCTTCATAGCTAGGAACTTTTATATCGTGTTTTGACGCTTTTTTACCGGTCATCTATTGACCCCATACCAGTTGGCTACTATAGCCCCCAGGCCAGAGCGCCTATATATTAGTGTTCATGCATGATTTTATCAGTGATCCTAGGCTTACTTATGAAGATAGTGGCATTATTTTACAATACTATTGACTGTGATGCAAGTGTTTTCGCCTTCAGGGACCATATAGGGGATAGGTTAGTTAGTGTGGCTTCCTAACCTAACCTACATGTAGGACCCCTATATGCTTCCTTCATCCCCCTGCCCTTGGCATTCCCTCTGTGTAGCCTTGCTCCCCTTACCACGTAAGGGGATCAAGCTCTTACCAGAGTATGTTATCGCCTCTCTGTCCTCCCTAAGGGAATGAACCCCCCTTAGGGTTGCGCCTGAGAGTGAGGAACGGCTAGTCTTTCCTCTATTGCTAGGACTAAGTCTACGACTGTCCTGCGATAGCGATATGTCTTCTATCCTTCCTAGTTCAGGACGTTCATCCCTGCTCTAGGTCAGGTTTTGGAAGGGTAATTCTGTTCCTTGCTGAAACTGTACCCATGCACCGTTTCAGTCAGGCTGCCTTACCTTAGGTTAGGGAGTGTCCTCCCTTCCTTAGTGGCTGCTCTGGTACAGAACCCCTTCCATGGAAGACTCTTCTCTTCTCCCCTCCCCACCTATCTCTTGTATAGCCTAGCCTATACTTAGGTTAGTCTATACCCATCTGTCCCCTGTCCTACAACTCCTCCTTAGGGTGTAGTGATAGGGCTACCTTGAGCTTCTGTGTACAGTCCGCTCTGGTACATATACCCTTCATAGTGTCCTATGGGGTTAGCCACTGGATGTGTTCTGTATACAGGGGTCTCCCCCTCTTGGGTGTCCCCTAGCCCTCCCTTGGGCTACCCTAGCTCCCGGTCCTCTGCGGCCCCTGCTTCTGGGTGATAGAGCCAGCCTCTATCATGGGTACACCCTCTCAGGGGGGGATGTCTGGGAGTCCATGGCTGGACTCCTTACATCCCTCCCTCTGTCTCTTTCACTATCTGGGTGCCGGTCCCTTGCCGCCTCCACTGTCGGCGATACCCACCTCCTACCTTGGTGACTCTCCCCATACCCCCATGGCCGCCAGTCCTCCGTGTGCCGGGGGACTGCCGCCTGCCGCCAGCTTCCAGCCGATGGCTCTCCCCCTTCCTCATAGCTTGACCGTCCGACCGCCGGCAGGCCCCCGGAGTGCCGGCATCCACTGCCGGCAACCCGGTTCTGCTATAACCATCCTTGTTCCTGTCACCAATCTGGCATCCTCCGGCTGCCGGAGCCGCCGCTCCCTTCGCCGGCGTGCCGCCGTTGTGCCGGCGGCCGCCACCCTGGTATTACTCTTGACTTATATTGTCTGTCCTAATGCCAGAAACTCTGCTGGAGCGGCCTCCGGCTTGCCGGAGGTCTGCCGGAACCTTCCGGAGGCGTCAAGACGACTTGCACCCCCTTCTACTAGCTATCATCTGATACTGATAGCCCTACACTGCAACCAGATGGCCTGTTTACGTTAATGGATCAGTACCTTGGTACTGTTCTACTGGTAATCATGCTGTCCTTTTGCATTCTTCAGATTTCCAGCATGCTGCGTGTATCTTAGCGCGGCTGGTTGCCGGAAGCAGTTACCCTTGGGGATCCTTTAGCCCCCTAATTTGGGACTGAGTGGCCTCAGTCCCAAACTTATCCTTGGCAATTCCCATGGAATTCCATTGCCCTATGGACTTCTACTGGAATTCTATCCTGCGCCTTCGGCCACCTCGGATTATCCAAGGATGAAGCTTACGGTAACCAGCCGGGCGGGATGCACGGAGTATGTTTCTTTACTATCTCAATCCTCTGTGCATCACACCCTTTATCAAGTTGAAATTAATGATTAATATTAACTTAGCTTAAGAGCCATTCTTATGACTCCCCCCATACTCATTTTCTCTTTCTTCCACAGGAGGAGCAGATGAAGTGTGACTTCGACTTCTGCGCTGTGAAACGCCCGCACTTCTACGGGCATACGGCTTGCAGGACTCACCCCCCTTGTGCTAACAAGAAAGGGGATTTGAAATTCTGGGACCCGCTGAACTGTACGGTCTGCCAGGCTCACCTAGTTGATGCCTTCCATAACCCTCCCTCAGCGGAGGTCAGGGACACTTCTCGGGAGAAGCTACGCAAGTGGGTGCGTGGCTTCCAGAAGAATGCCACCGGACCGTACCTGGCCACTGAAGAATTGAGGTCACTTCTGTTCCCAAAGGCCTCCCCTGATTCTGTGGTGCCCAAGGATTTAATCCCCACTGTCCAAATTACGGTTGAACCAGATGTAGTCATGGCCCAGTCCATGCACGAGTGCCGCCTGGATTCTGAAGATGATGAACACATGTCGGATATTTCGGAGAACACGGAGAAGACCCTTATGGCTCAAGGTGCTGAAGATGATGAAGACCAGGTGGAATACGCCGAGTCGGAGCAAGAGGTCGCTCCTCCTTCCATCACCGCCCCTACTCCTACACCGACGGAAGTGTCTCTCCCGTCTACCTCCACTACCCCGGAACCGTTGCCATCCACCCAAGAGATGCTCCGGATGATTAAAGCCATCATGGACGACAGGCTGAAGGAAAATCAGGAGTTCATCAGGTCCATGATAGGATCCAAAGAACCGAAGAAGATCTCGGTTAAGGATCTCCCCGCTTGCTCACATGCCAACCCATGGAGGTATGCTGAGCATATGGTTATCGCGACCGGCAGGATCTTCGTCAGCGACAAGATTGGCACGGTCCCCCTGGAAGACGTGGAGTTCTTCCCAAACTTCGAGGCCTACCCGGACTGTTACGTCCGGCTTCGCTCTGAACCTGCCTCTAAAGAAGAGACCGAACCAAAAGAGGAGATAGTGTTCGATCTCGCGAAGGCCCAGGCTATGCTAGCCAACACGTTTAAAAGTAGGGGTTTTACCTGCTCTAAGCTTCCGGCCCTGAGCAAGAAGCACCCTACCTACGTCGCACCCGAGGATGCAGTCCTTCCATTCATGGAAAAGGCCTTCGCTGCGTGCCTCAAGGCTGTGGAAGAGGGAAAAGCCTGCCCTGCACTGGAGGAGTGCAGACCCTTCTCCATAGTGACTCCCCCCGACGCTCGACACTGGAAGGACATCCAGCATACTTTCGTGGTGGGAAAGCTAGATCCTGACGTCGCCGGACGTCAGTTTAATGAAGACCTCCCGAAACTCAACGATCACCTCCTTCGTCGGGAACAAGATACGAAGGAGAGGCTCGCAGCATCCATGTCCCACCAGGTCCAACTGGACATCATGGCCTGTGACACCAGAGTACCAGACCACTACATGGTACTTGCCAAATCCCACATGGCAACCCTGGTGAAGGATATGTACCACTTCATGAAGGCTCGGAGAGCCTGTCGTGAATTCGTGTTCGCAGGTGCCACTGTGAAACACGAACCCCGGAGGCTGATTTCCTCCAACATCTGGGGTAAACACCTCTTTCCTTCTGACCTTGTGAAGGAGATCACCGACAAAGCCGCCACGGAGAATAGGAACCTTCTCCACAAGTGGGGCATGTCAAAAAAGAGGAAATCCTCTCAGGACGACAGACCTCAACCTAAGAGGAAATCTTCGAAACAGAAACCCCAGCAACGTCAACCAAGACGTCAGTTTCCGGGACCCGCTACCTCCCAAGTGGCAGCTCAGCCACAGCAGACCTTTCAGCTGGTCACCCAACCGGTCTTGTCACAGTCACCGGTTTTCACCCCTGCTTTCGAGCAACAGACGACTACCTTTCGTCCCAAAGGTAGAGGCTCAAGCAGAGGTGCAGGCAGAGACGCGTCTCGCCGTCCCTCCAGAGGCAGAGGAGGAAAGGGAGCTAGCAGCCGAGGCATTAAGCCCTCGGGACACCAGAAGCAATGAAGTGCTTCCGGTGGGAGGAAGACTCCGCCAATTCCAGGATCGTTGGACCTTCGATCCCTGGGCACACAGCATCGTCAAGAAGGGTCTAGGCTGGAGTTGGACTCAACCACCCCCAACATTCCAGCAATTCTTCCAACAATCAACCCCCCTTCTGGAAGAATATGTCCTAGATCTCTTGAACAAGAAGGTGATAAGGAAGGTAAAGTCCACCAGGTTCCAAGGGAGACTGTTTTGTGTCCCCAAGAAAGACTCCGACAAACTCAGAGTCATTCTGGACTTATCCCCCCTCAACAAGTTCATAGCGAACGACAAGTTCAAGATGCTGACTCTTCAACAGATAAGGACCCTTCTGCCTCGAGGTTCGTACACGGTCTCCATAGACCTGGCGGATGCCTACTGGCACGTTCCAATGAACCATCACGCTTCCTCCTACCTAGGATTTCGACTCCAAAGGAAAAGCTACGCTTTCAGGGCCATGCCCTTCGGCCTCAATGTGGCCCCTCGGATCTTCACAAAGCTGGCGGACGCCATAGTACAACAGCTCCGCCTCCGAGACGTCCAGGTGATGGCCTACCTCGACGATTGGCTAGTTTGGGCTCCATCGCCCGAGGATTGTGTAAAATCCTGCAGCAAAGTCACCCAGTACCTAGAACACCTGGGATTCAAGATAAACGTGAAGAAATCTCGCCTCTCTCCAGCTCAGAAGTTCCAATGGTTAGGAATCCAATGGAACCTTCAGTCACACCGCCTTTCCATTCCCCAGAAGAAAAGGAAGGAAATAGCAGGGTCTGTCAAGCGACTACTGAAATCCAAGCGGATCTCAAGACGCCAGCAGGAACGAGTTCTAGGCTCTCTACAGTTCGCCTCAGTAACAAACCCAGTGCTTCGTGCACAGCTAAAGGATGCCGCGGGAGTCTGGAGACGTTCTGCATCCATCGCTCGAAGAGACCTCAAGAGACGGCTCCCAAACAGACTTCGACTTCTCAAGCCGTGGTCGGAAGCAAAGGCCCTGAAAAGGTCCATTCCTCTTCAACACCCACCTCCATCACTCAACATCCACACGGACGCTTCGCTGGAGGGTTGGGGAGGTCACTCCCACCAAAAACAGGCTCAAGGCACATGGTCTTCCCTGTTCAAGACGTTTCACATCAACATCTTGGAGGCCATGGCGGTCCTTCTAACTCTGAAGAAACTCTCCCCGCCTCCCTCGATCCATATTCGTCTAACCCTAGACAACTCGGTGGTAGTTCGATGTCTCAATCACCAAGGCTCAAGATCGCCCCAGATAAATCAGGTGCTCCTCCCAATCTTCCGTCTGGCAGAGAAGAAGAAATGGCACCTGTCTGCAGTTCACCTACAAGGATTCCGCAACGTGACAGCGGATGCTCTATCTCGGACAAACCCGATAGAGTCGGAATGGTCTCTAGACGCAAGATCATTCTCCTTCATCTCTCACCAAGTCCCAGAACTTCAGATAGATCTCTTCGCAACGAGCGACAACAATCAACTTCCTCGGTACGTGCCCCGTACGAGGACCCCAAGGCAGAAGCAGTGGATGCCATGTCACTGGACTGGAACAGATGGTCCAAGATCTACCTGTTCCCTCCCACCAACCTTCTGCTGAAAGTCCCTCTCCAAGCTGAGAACCTTCAAAGGGACAGCAGCCCTAGTGGCTCCCAAGTGGCCCCGGAGCAACTGGTACCCCCTGGTCCTGGAGCTGCAGCCCAAGCTGATCCCTCTCCCGGGCCCAGTTCTCTCCCAACAAGTACAGAAGTCGACTGTCTTCGCTTCATCATCGAAAATCAAGGACCTTCATCTCATGATTTTCTCTCCCTAGCCGCAAAGAAGAGGTTTGGATCTCGAATAAAAGTCTAGACTTCCTCGAGGAATACAAGACCGAATCCACAAGACGGCAATACGAATCATCTTGGAGAAAATGGGTCTCTTTCGTCAAGACAAAAAATCCTAAGGAAATCACAATTGATTTCTGCATGTCCATCTTCATTCACCTTCATGGACAGGGATTAGCAGCCAATACGATTTCAACTTGCAAATCGGCCTTGACTAGACCACTATTGTATGCCTTCCAAATTGATCTGTCCAGCGACATCTTCAATAAACTGCCGAAAGCATGCGCTCGTCTATGCCCAGCACCCCCCACCGAAACCGATCTCCTGGTCATTGGACAAGGTGCTCCATTTCGCCTCCAACTTGGATAATGATTCATGCCCTCTCAAGGATCTGACTCAGAAAGTTATATTTCTCTTTGCTCTTGCCTCAGGAGCCCGAGTCAGCGAAATAGTGGCATTGTCAAGAGAAGAGGGTCATATCCTGTTTACTGATTCAGGAGACATTACCCTCTCCCCGGATCCGACGTTTCTCGCCAAAAATGAATTACCCACCAAAAGATGGGGCCCCTGGAGAATATGCCCCCTGAAGGAAGATGCCTGCTTTATGCCCAGTAGAGAGCCTCAAGGTCTATCTTCGCAGAACTTCGAACTTTGGTGGAGGCCAACTCTTCAAAGGAGAAACATCGGGCAGCGACCTGTCACTGAAACAACTAAGAGCGAAAATCACCTACTTCATTCGCAGAGCGGATCCCGACAGTACACCCGCCGGTCACGATCCTAGAAAAGTTGCATCGTCTCTGAATTTCTTTCAGAGTATGGACTTCGAAAGCCTTAAAAGCTTCACAGGCTGGAAGTCCTCGCGTGTTTTCTTCAAACATTATGCGAAACAAGTGCACGAAGTCAAACATTTTGTGGTAGCTGCAGGTAGTGTTATGAAACCTGCACCTAACTCTGCATAGAACAGTGAGTTACTTGGGACTCTAACTCTTCGGGTGCCTATGTTGACCCTCGAGCGATACATAGTGATGTCGAAAACACTTAGTGCTTTCTTATAACTGTTCTTATCCCAGGTGAAATGTCATAGTTGTCACACAAGTGCCGCATGCCTAGAGCATGATGTGTTTTAATTAAAGACTAATGTTCCTCGAGAACGAGTGCCTACTAATAAATTTGAAATTCCCTTTCAGATTCAAGAGCAAGTCTTTATTACTATGTACATTATAATTACTGTAAATTAACTTTACTTATTGCTGCAATTCATTTAATTTCTGCAACTGTGAAATAAAATTCCTATTTTATTACTTGTGCGTCTCAATCCGCTCCTACTTACTATGTAATACATACCTGTCATAGTTTTATTATCCCCTTCCTTATGGTTAATGGAGATTTTAAGGTCCTAACCCTTATTTTATATTCACTCTTACAACGTAATATTCCAATACGAATACTTACTCTTCATACCCTGGAGACGAAACCAACCTTCTCAGCACACAGTGTCCAACCACCACTTGTCTGCCTTCCAGAATGTTCCGATACGAATGCCAACCATTCAGTCTCGTCTCCAAGTTCTTCAGGTTCTTCTAACAAGGTGAATAGCCCTTCAATAACCACTTTGATCTCGGCATGGCCCGTGGGAACTTCACTGCCAAGGGGGGCAGGAAGATTCTTCCCTACGGTTCTTTATTAAGATTACTATGCTATATTGTTCAAAGCCCTTGGCACTTACCAATAGGGGAAAATCTACCACGATACATTGATTCTCTGGTATTCTTCCATCAGGACGCCATGGCTTGAGCCCAAAAAAACGGATTTTGAGCGAAGCGAAAAATCTATTTTTGGGTGAGATAGCTATGGCGTCCTGATGGACCTTCCCTGCTACTTCGTCCAGTTTTTAGGTCCCACCCTGCTCTGCTGTATCATGGTGATCGGCAAGCAACTGGCTTCAGGATGAAGACGGACGTGACGTCATTTAGCAATGGCGCCCGTTTGTTACGTCTCGAGTACCAAAAGTAGCCACGGATGAGATTAGCTATGGAACGGCTCCCAGCTATTCTCCGCCTTTACACACCGAAGCATTAACTCTGTTCGGGGTGTAGATAGCTATGTGGCGCGTTAATACATGCGTCCCCTGTTGATATACGATTTCTTAAAAGGGAAACCTTTAGGATACTCGCTCCAGAAGTTAGAATTCTGTGATAACCTGTGGTTAAATTCTCTGGGAATATCTTAGTAGTTATTTACCCAAGGAAGCTACCAAAAAGGAACCTTCCATCAGGACGCCATGGCTATCTCACCCAAAAATAGATTTTTCGCTTCGCTCAAAATCCGTTATATATACATATATATATATATATT